>NC_031980.2:23479296-23788851 GCF_001858045.2 Oreochromis niloticus
CTTTACCCATCACTTCTGATATCACTTAGGTTAATTGTTAAGAATATGTTAAGTCAAAACAACCTTAAATCTTAATGTAGGTAATGTTTTTGGCATTATTTGACAAAAAAGTCATAATAAGCTTTCAGCATTGCATTACATTGGAGCGAAAGTGGGAGGTAAACCTCTGTACCTCCTCTGGAGTCAGATTTTAGTCTTTAGGGAATCTAGCCAGTGAAGAGAGAGAGTGAGAGAGAGTTTAGCTAATCACATGGTTTTTTTTAGACTAGATCAGGTGGTTGCTCTGCTGTGTTATGAATACAATGAATGTCGGGTGAATTTGAGCATAGCATTAGTTCTGGTGTGTCACTGAGTAGAGCTGATCTCATTTAAAGCTCATTTCAGTTGTTTTGTCTGATGACTTATGAGACGCTTCAGTTCGGTAAACCTGATATATCAGGGTGCACTATTTAAGCTGCCTAAGCTGCCGGTGCTGCAAACCTCTTTGCAACCCACATGTGCTAAATAACATGCTTCATATTGTTCATGTGTGCTCTGACCTTTGAGAGGGTCCTGCTCTCCATGTTTGAACTATAATATTCAGCTTTGAATCTTACGTGAAACCATAGTATCAGAACAGCCTGCTTGTTTGAAGCACATGGATATGCCTGACTTAACTGGAGATTATGTATCGGAATTTCAGGAGCAGGACCACGTCTCCAAACATGCTCCTTCCGGTTCTCATCTATACAGGTTCCCTCAGTTCTGCAAGCTGTTCATTCTCGTTTATGTGCCCCACCTTTCCTCCCCTGGGGATCTGCCAGGCCTGTGACCCGTCGCCAGTCCCCTTCGAGGCCTTCCCGAAATCGCAGCTCAGTTCATGTCCAAGCATTCACCTTTACCTACTAAAACGCTCTCGAACCTAAAATGAGGACGTGGGCCCTAGTGAATCTGGTTTTAAGGGCATATGAGGTGTTCAAACCAAATACAAAGTATAGATTTTACAAGCTACAGTGGCAGACAAGTCTATTTAAAGATGTGAACAGAAGAAATTTGAAAATATTTTGTTAAAAATCTGGTCTTAGGCTGTCTTGCAAAAACCTATAAGACTGTGGAGAGATTAAAGAGCATTTTATTATCATCATCATGTAAAAAGGTTCTGCAAAAATGTGAATAGACACAATGCTGTGCTGGGCGACACGTATTTATTTATTTATTTAAATAAACTGCATCACTCTGTGTTGTGAAAACAGAATCACCAGCTGAAATTATTCCACTAGCTTCTCCTGACCCTCCTGACAAGTTTTTTTTCCACTTAATGGAATATTTTTGTACTTTAACATTAGTTATGAAACCTGCCTGCACGCAGGTCTGCTTACACATTCTCAGTTTTTGCATGTTTGTGCATGTTTGTCGGCACATATACGTTGGGGCTGCATGCAGATGGCCCTCTCAGAGCCTTGCAAGCATGGTCAGAGTTTACGGACGAGTTTTACTTTAGGCACACTCCTGTAGAGGCTTAACGCCATAGAAGTGAGCTACATCCTGGTGAACCAAAGGTTAAAGCACATAGCGTTTAACTGCAATGACCTCACTTTGATTACAGCTTGAAACATTTTTCCTAGAGGCAAAAATTCCCTCAATTCATACTCTGTGTGAGCCATTTAGTCAAGTTAGTTTATTAATATAGCAAATTTACACACATCAGCAAGCACCTGACATATCTTTCAAACCAATAAAATAAATTAAAAACAGATAAAATACTTAAAAAATTGCAGGGACTGTGCACTGAAATTCAAATCCAATCTTTTTTTATTGAGTCATAAAAAATGTTAGCATAAAACTTCTTCTTAAATTTTCTAAGTAGGACACAGCCTCTGATTGGTTGTCCCTGGCAAACAGAAGATTTTTTAAAGCATATGGGAGGAGCTTCTGTACTTTTTTATGACATCATACAGAGCCAAGAGTAGAAAAAATCAGAGTAATTTGAGTAGTTTGAGGCCTAATTTTTGCCTTATGAGTATTACTTGTTCATATACTGACATTATATTTCCAAACTTTGGGCATTTTTAACGTGAACACCTACCTGTGGAGCAGAACACAAGACTGAACATTAGGAGAAGTTGAACATGTCCACTTTAAGCCATGTTTGGACTCTTGGAGTGGAGTAGCTGCTCTCCAAAGCACTTACAGTAACACAGCAGTGGACAGAGCAGCAGACAGCCAGAGTGAGAGGTGGAGATGTGGAGATGAGGAGCAGCAAGACCAGACAGGAATGTAAGCCAGCTGAGAGCAAGGCTGGAAGGTTAGGAGGAGCAGGGAAGACTGACTCATGCCTGTCTCTCTGTCTGTCTTCACCGTTTCTCTCCCATTCTGTCTAGCTCCACTCGTCTGTCTCTCTCCTTCTCAACCTTTCGTGTTATTTCCCTCCTGCCTCGCGCTGTTGCTCTCTCTCTTTCTTTCTCTGCACCTTGTGAGGGCTTGCCTGGAATTTAATAGTGTTGTCCAAAGGCTCCAGATGCCTCCCCAGTTGCTGTGCCATGCCTTTTTTTCCAATGCTTCAGGTTGTTGGGTGCTTACTGGCGCAGTGTGGTGTAGAGTCCAAAAATTCCCTATGATGTCTTTTCTTAAACACGTTTCCTAGACCTTGATGGAAAAAGTCATGGGGTCAAGTTAAGATGTAAGATGTAAAGGAGAGTTCAGCGCTCACAGAGTCCAACTAAGATTTTTAATAATGTAATACAACCCTGCTTGATTACGTCAAAAATAATGATTACATTTATTTTGAACTGACAGCTATTTAACAAGATAAACTGAACTTTAAATCATCCTGATAAAGCTCGTATTATTTCATTCAGTTAAGAACACAGCCAAGGTCTTGGTCTGCTGGACTGTGAGGTAAAAACATTTCTTCTTTCTAAGTGATGGATGACTTTGGTTATTTTCTCTGTATAGAAAGTATATCAGCACAAATCCTCTATTTATTTGTTCTTATTTCAGTACTTTAAACCCTGGATATCTTCCAATACAACCATAGACTCCATGGAGGAGGGTGATCATTACCTTTGCGTCCTTTGCACTTGTAGGCTTAATGTTCTCAGATCAGCAGCGATCCTTTACCCACATTAAAACCACGTTAAAACTATAACTGTACAGTTACAGCCCGTGTTGGGTTTCATCAGGACCTTGTTTTCTGCACCGGAGATTTCCGTTTATGGATGCTAAAATGGAAAACTCGTCTCCAAGCCAGATTCAGCACAATGTTTTCTGCGATCCATCAAACCGAACTACTGCCTACTGCATGAATGCTGCACAGAGGCTTTGTTTTCATTGTTTCGAACTTGTTCAAACACTCACACAGCAGATCTCGGGATAAAGTCTAAAGACGTTTGCATAAGTGTGGCCCATCTCGCTCAGCTGTGTGACGCAAGCCTGTCCACAGCTGATATTTAAAAGAAGCTGCAGCTGCTTTCTGCTTCACTCCTGCATTTGGAAGAACTCCAGCGCGCTGACATTAACCAGGACTTCCTGATTGTGGAACTGGGGGAGCGTGATGCTGCTGTGGGATGGAAAACGGTTTTAATATGAAGGGAACATGTCACTTTTTTGTCAGATTGATGACTGTGCATATCCAGAGTTATATAATTCAATTTGAATGGTTTCCACAGAGCACTGAAAAAAAAGCTCCAAACTAGTAAAAACAAATGTCAGTAAAAGCTGCAAGAATGGGGATGATGAGGTGTATTTAAAGAGATTTTCCAGACAGTTTTTGTTTTATGCTTTTATGTTAATGCCTTTTAAGGATGATCTTTTATATTTTCACAACTTGGACTTCCATAAAACTCTAAATTTCAGCCTCATAAGATCTAAAAATACATATATAGAGGTTTAATTCTTGTAATGAGTTCTTTTCTTTGGCAGTTGCATCAGCTTGGGACACTAAATGTGTCGTAACCTTTGAAAATGACCTCAGCTTTCAGCAGGGGACTGGTTTCTTTGCAGCTTTTACACCTCAGGTGAGATTAAGTTGTGGTCTAGTCTACCAGCGTGTCCTTTGTTCAGTGAGTTTGGCTGACAATTGCTATAAAAGAGTGAACAAACATCTTTAGCCAAAGAAATTGAGGTGATAAAGTTTGAAAAGGGGGAAAAACCTGCTGTGGTTTGCTGTGGTCACACTGGCTGTGAACAAATATTTCCCTCTGAGTGTTTCATGAAAGTTTGGAAGCTACTGATCCAAAAACAAAAGTTTCCAGACGTTAAAATTAATCAGTTGATCAGTAAAACTTTATTTGGATAGCACATTTCATGCAGGTTAGTGCAGTTCAAAGTCCTTCACAGATGAATGACCAGCTGATAGTAATTAGAAAAAAAATATGTCGCAAGTATCAACTTGATAGAAATCAAAAAGACAACTAGGGAAAGAAATAAATACAAAATACAACTGCCTGTAAGTAAAATGAAAGTGTCTGGCAACAGATAGAAAAGAGATTTGGTAATATTAAACTAAAAATATACAAATAAAATAAATATTAAATAAAGTAGTGCTAGATAATCTATATTAGAAGAACCTACAAAAAGAACAGATGCATTTAAATATTTTAACTGTAATTGAATGTTAATGATGATTCGGGTTCTGACTTATTTTCCTGTTTTATCAGATTCTATTAGACTTGTTGTACAGGAGACTGACACAGCCAAAAATAAATAAAGACATAAATGTGACATGTGACAGTGTGGCAGACAGGATAAAGGACCCAAATGCAGGACTCACGAGAAATCAAGGAGTGAACTCAGGGAGGAAGCTTTAAAGCTGTGCCAACAAACTCAAATAATACAAACAGGAAAGGAAAGAAAACCTAAAAACTAGAAACTAAGAAAAAACTCAAAAGTAACCTGGGTAACAAGGAGCTCAGCAAAACATGCACAGTACACAGGGTAAACAGCAACAGCCAAAGGAAAACACAAGGCTTAAATACACCAGGGGGTAACAAGGGGATGAGAAACAGGAGGGAACCACAGCTGGGACTAATCTGACATAACAAGACGGGGAGGAAGCAAAACTGAAAACACAGGACACAGGAGGCAAGACTGTCAAAGTAAAATAGGAAATACAAAACAGGCACGGAGATGTAGACTTGACAGGGAGACCGGCTGACAGGGAAGACAGAGCGAACATGGAGCACAGAGACAAAAGTAACTAAACATGAGACGTGGTGCATGGAAAGGCAAGGTAACACAAACCTAAGGACTAGAATTAGGAATATAACATAAGCAGAAAACAATAATGAGAATCAAAACCACAAAAACCAACAAATCCAAACATATAACTAATCAAAAACACATCACACTGGGTCCCTGACAATAAATAAACATACAGATAAATTAATTAAAATTAAAAATTAAAAAAAGAGGAAATCAATAAATAACAAATTGAAATTGAAATGGGAATGTAAATAATGAGAAAATAAAAAGGGGGATAAATTTTAAAAAGCAAAATAAGAAATACATTTGTGTCAGATTTTGAAAATGAATGAATTCAGTGATGATGAGGCCTGATCACATTCTCATTTTAAGATTTCCAAAACTTCCTTTTGTCTTTTAGAGATCTGCAGATATCCTCGGTGCAGCTGCAATCCTTTCCTTTATAGTCTGTCAGAGACACACTGGGTCTTTTCACAGTCTTTGCTCCAAAAAAAGAAAAAAAAGTGGCTTGGACCCTGCAGGGTTAAATTAGATCCAGGATTTAACAGAGAGCCAATAAAGAAAAGCTAATATTGGAGAAATATGACCTCCCTGTCAGTTACTCTCTTTGTGGTGTTTTGAATCAGCTTCATGTACATGTCGTGTGACAGCACGAGCCCTTTAATGTGAACCCAGACACTCGGAGTGGAGACTCGGTTTCAGGGCAGTTCTTCTCTTATTCACTGAGCTAGACAGACTTTTTCTTGTGATATGAAACAGCACCAGCAACACCACCAGAATGAAGTTTTTATCTTCATCTAGGCCGCCCTGATGAAACTGCAGTGACTCTGCACACTTTGGTGGCTGATGGTCGATGGAACATGTCAAATAGCCAAGTTTATACAAGGCAGCGATCCAAGAGACTTTCCATTGTGACTGCAGGGAGTCCCAGACACAGCACAAAGAGGCCAGACCTGAGAGCACCTCAGACCCGCCTCAGTCACATGGCCTTTAGGTGCTGTTTCTGTTCACACTATGAGTGACGAAGGTGCTAGAAAACTAGCCCAAAACTCGGAACTTCCCTGGAAAAAGCTCAAAGCAGCTTGATTTTGATTTATATATAGTTAATAGATAGACAGTGGTAGAAATCAGCAATACTGTCTTTAATGTGGTTTTATTCCGATTTGCTTTGATGGACTGTGGAAAAAGACGTCTGAGAGTTTTCAGATATTCCACACTACATGTGACGGCTGTTATTTTCCAATTTTTCGAGCCAGAGCTCCTCCGGGAAGATAAAACAAATGGCAGCATTGGTAGCTTCCTGCTGATGGCAGAGGTGCAGTGCATTGAAAATGGGGTGACTGAAGCTGAGCACCAGTGACAGTTAAAAATAAACTAAGAAATACACGCTTGACAGTTTTTCCTGAATTCCTTTGGCACATTTCACATTCTTGAAGATTCTCCAAAAGCGAACCTGCAAAAGCCAAAGCCACTGAGAAATGCTTCAAAACCCAGAGCATTGAAAATTAAGCTTTGTAGTAACAGAAGATTAACCTTTTTCTTCTCAGAAATAAAAATTGATTGAAATGAGATGCAGACTGTCAAAATAAAAGCCTTAATTTGGGTAATCTGTACCTTGTACATCTTTCCTATGCTTTTGTGAGCACAGAACAATCTGCTGGTTCAGTCTTGTTTGTCCTGACATGCCGGAGAACTTGTTAGCGACTTAATTCACTAATAGAGCTTGTCTTTCTGTTTGGCCACATGTTTTGCACATTTAAAAAGACGATAAAAATGATATTTCCGCCATCATTTTGGCAGGAAATCAGTGGCCTGCTCTCAGTAACATTCAGGCTCCCTTTTAATTTGAGTTATTTCTCATTTTTTCTAATTATTTTGAGTTTGCACATACACGTTTTCAACATTAGATTTAAAAATATGCATTCTGAATTTTCTTCTTCTTTTGAATAGAGACCAGAAACATTTTTTCCTACTATAAATATTGTTGAGCAGGGAGTTTTCCTTTTTTTCCCTCCCTTCTCTCCAAAAATCTGTATCGACTGGCAAAAAAGCTTGAATGTGATTTATTTCACGCTCATCGCGCTGATTATATAGCTGGATTTAATATTTGGTGATAATTATCCTGTTGTGGAAACTTCATCGCCACAGACGAAGAGTTATAATTCAATATTGGCCCTCCCTCTTTCACTTTTCTATCCAGACACAGCAGATTGCTGGAAATATTTGTGAATGATGGAAGAAGAGGAGATTGTATGTCAGTAAGAGGCAACAGGCAACCCAACAGTGAGACGCAACACAAAGTAGATTTGTGGGGTTTGTGTATATCCGTCTGTATTATATGTGCCTGAGCTGTCATGAAGTTGAGTTAAGGTCCTAAAACATCTGAAAACTCTTTAACATGAACCAGTTTTACAGTCCGTGTCACTTCTACCATCACTGAGTTTATTAGCACTGTGCCAAAACATATTTGATCCCCAAAGTTCAGTTTGTTTAACTGGTGGGATCGGTCTATGCCTTGCCCTGGCTTGGTTGAAGAGGTGCTCGGCAGTCGAACTCAGACATGGTACACAAATATTCTGATCGCTGACCGCGCCCACACATGGAATCCAACGTTTCCTCAATGACTGCTGCCTCTTTGGAAATCCTATAAAACAATGAACCTCACTGCGCTGTGCAAGAGCGCTTTTCATGAGCAAATTAGTGTAAAGCAGAGAGGGTGTAGAGAGTTGAGCTGAGACAAAAGCACGCATGGGCCCAGGTATGCGTAGGTCAGCAGGGGGAGTGGGGAAGAAGGACAGTTTTATTTGTATAGTACAACATCACAGCAAAAGTTGCCTCAAGCCAAGTTGCCTTTATATTGTAAACTAAAGACCCTACAATAACACAGAGATATTCCCAAAAATCCGAAGCACAGAAGCACTTGGCATCAGTGGGAAGGAAAAACTCCCCTTTAACAGGAAGAACAAGGCTCAGGGAGGGGAAGCCATCTGCCACGATGTAAGGACAACGATGCTTAGTGTGACGATGCAATCAGAGTAAAAGGTTAACGTAACTCTATAAACCTCCCTTTATGTTTATTTATCTGCCTTTTTCATAGTTTTAGGACAGAATTGGTGTCTTATAACCTCAGGCTTTAAACGATCTCTGTAAAAACTCACTGCAGACATATTCACCCACACGTGTTTTATTTTGGTCATTTCAGTCACAGTCCTCTGGCAATGAGACACACCCATTTGTTGTTCAAACCTTCTGTTTGACAGATAAATAAGGTAATTTTGAAACGTGACTGATGCGAAGCCCCTCCAGGAAAGTCCAAGACCAAAAATCTGGAAAAATCCCGAAACTGTTTTGTTATTTCTGACAAATTTCCACGAAAAAAGACCAAAAACAAAGTTTACGAAGAAATCCCAGTAACAAGACAAATCTTATTCCTGTGCATCTCGAGCTCCACTGTTGGCACCCAGAAGCGGATCTGAAGCATTGCTGCCATGTTCCCTGGTTAAGGACTTCTACATTTATTGCAGTTGCATTTAAATATTTGTGAAAAAGAAAATGTGCTGTAGTTCAGGTTGCAGTATTATTTTTAACCCCACAGGTCTGGAAACAGGCAATAAAAAAAAAAAATTATGACTTCAACATTCAAGTTAGTCCGTGAGTATCCACAACAAATCTCCAGGTATCCAGTAATTAAAACTATGCTTGTAATGTTCCACAGTTCCACAATTAGCAAAGCAGAATTTGGACAGCTTTAATTACTGGAAAATTTCCCTTTATTGGTTGATTAATTTTATTGCTAAAAATAATATTGAACTCACTCAGGACTCAGGACATAAACAGTGGTCATTGATCAGCAGAGGAAAAGGAACTGTGAATGTGCCAGCGTTAATCAGAAGGGTTGATTTTCATCTGGATCTGATGTTTAAAGGCTTCCAAAAATATAATATAACTGATTTATATTCAATACGTAATAATTAATAGAAATTTAATCCACTCAGAGAGGGCTAGAAATAATAATAAGATATGTTACACATGGGAACAAGGCAAAATATGGAGTGAAAAAGGACTTTGCTGTTTGATAAATTGTTATAAAGGTTCATAAAACCCACAAGAGAGACATTCACGAACCATTAACTCTAGAGTAGCCAGCAAAAAGCTGAAAAAAGTGAGCTATCAAAGTGTTCAGCAGAAGATCTTCCAATAAAAGGAGAACTATAGTGATGATTTGATGAAGCAAAGACATCCAGTGAATTACATTAAAGAGATTTCCTGTTGGTGCTTGGACACTTTGAGGTCATGCGGTTCCCGACATGTTTTATGTCTTTCTTCTTTCCCCTATCCAATGCTCTGCACTCACTAATGATGCCGAAAAATCTCAAAATATCCCCAAAAACATGAACAAAAAGCACTGGACAGCTCTTCACATGTGTTTATGCCGTCCTCTCAGGCCTTTATGGCTGTGGTGATCGGTCCACTCGATTGCCTTTTAATAGTTTCCATTTTGAAAAATAATTTGATCTGGCAGCGCGTCCAATATGGTCCCTTTGTTTAAAAGGGAGGATGGTTTTAAATAATAGAAGTCACAAATACTGGAAAGAACATTAAAACATGTCTGCCAATGTGACTGTATGGTATAAAAAATGCTCACAGTCAAGTCTGAAAACATCTGCTATGATTTGAAAGGAAATTTAAGAGCTATGGTGTCCAAAACTAAAACTGTGGAATCAACAATCGCCATTTATATTTTATACACAGTATAAGTTATTGTGTCACGTTCCTTTGATTAATTCACTGCTTAACTGTTATTTCCAGAGGGGGGTCCTCCTAAAAACTTGGTCACCAGCGATGTAACTGACACCAGCTTCATGGCGTCTTGGACAGCGGCGCCTGGGAATGTGAATACGTATCGTGTTCAGTGGAAGTCGATGTTTTCCCAGGAGATCCAAGAAAAAACAGTGCCAGGAGATGAAACCAGCACCGTGCTGGAAGGTCTGACTCCAGAGACACTTTACCAGGTCTCTGTGGTTGCCGCCTACCCCCACAAAGAGAGCGAGCCACTCACGGGATCAGAAATCACAGATGGTAAGACCTTTAATAGACTCTTCAGTCTTTCATCTTTAGCAGTAAGAGAAAATGCATGCATGCACAAAAGGATGAACGCTGAAAAAATAAAGAAATTCATATATAATCAATGACAGTTACAGGAAATATTTATGAAAGAACAGACAAAATAATTGTTAACCGTGAGCAAACATATGTTTCTATTTGATCTGACTCTCATAACAAAAACCAGATCACAGATTGGACCAACCGGTAGTAAACAGAAAGCAAACCTTCCCGTGTGGTCTCACTTGTCATGGTGGAATAGGTCTTGATAGAGTGCTGGACGTAAGTGCTGTGACCTTGCCTGAACATCATGGTGTTACCCAACTTCTAATAGGAAGGTGGGACCTACAGTCAGCAGTGCCCTTTCTACTGACACCAAGATGGTCTGACATCTGACAACTGACATCCTGACATTAGGTAGTGACCAGAGTGTGATTTGAAAGTGTCCCACTCAGAGAAGACCATGCTAAACTTTAGGAGAGGGCATATCATACTGTCCCAACCATTATCTCCACTGACACCTCCGGTGCCGACAAACATGTTGTTAGTTACAGCTTCTCAGAACCCAAAAAAAGCAAATCTTGGTGATAGTTAAACCTTTAATTTTAGCTGCGAGGGGGGCGTTGGCCCACTTGGAGATAGAGGTGGGACTTGAGCATATTCTGTACATAAAAGGTGGATGCAGCAAAATGAGACCACCTGTTGGATTCTAGTTTCTTTGGTAGCCTCAAGTGGACGTTAGAGGAATTGCAGTTATTGGCGCTTCCACATTAGCTTTATGTCTTGATGATTGCAGCTTCACTTTCCGCAGTCACACAAGTAAATATTTGGCCCTTCTGTTACAAGCCACAAACATACAAAAGGCATTTTGGGGGGGGATCAGCTTTTTTTTCTGGAGCTGTCCGTTTGTCAGCGGCACATACTCACAAAATCTGGCAGCAGAGTTATGAAAAAAAGGATCATTAGTGCAGCTTGTAATGTGTCTTCTTTCTGGGTTAGAGCATCTTTGGGCCCAAGTTCCTCAGTCCAATATTCTGTTAACACACATTAACCCTCCAATTGTTTTAATGTCGAGTCCACCCTAACACCTCACCCTAACCCATGTCACACTAAACAAATACGGAGCTGGGAAACACTGGGAAATCGCTTCAGAGCATTGTTTTCCCTGTAAAACTTATTTTGTGCAAAAGGAGCCAGACTTGTCAACTGTTTGAATAGAGTTCAATATTAAATGACTTGATTTAATAAGTTATGAAATTGCCATAAAGGTCGTGGTAAACAAGATCAGCAGCTTTTGGCACATCACAGTGTGTCTGCTTCTTGGGCAGTGACCATCAGCTGGACTTCATTACTTTTCCTAGTATGTTGTGGGATACTTTAAGTAAAGCTTAACTCTAAACATATATAGGGTGAAAACGACAATGGCACACTCACTATTTAGGGTAATCTGTATAATAGGGTGAGTAATGAGTTACTTCAGATGTAGTTCATGTTTTATTTGGTCCCAAAAAAGTTATCTTTGCTCAACATGAGGGCTGCTCGGCGATGTCAGTCGTGTTTAACAATTTATACATTTTTAAAAAGGAGTCCAGAAATTTTTCTTCTCTCTGGCTGAAGCAGATCTAATTTTGAGATCAGTTCTTATCACCTGAAATTTACCCTCACCTGTGTATCCTCCTGTCTTTGAATGAATAAATAATCTTTATTTGGGGGTTAAAGTGCTTTGCTTGAGATCACAGTGATTAGTCACTCTGAGATCATCCGGTTAGCATCAGTCCAGATGTTTAAAAGGTAGCTTTCAGGCCACGAACCCGTGTTTTTAACCCTCAGAGGGGAAGTCAATGACATCCTCACTATTCTCAGACATTTGGCTGAAACTCGCTGTTCTGATTGCAAGCTCATGAACGTGAGCCAGAACAGATTCAATGCTTCCTTTTGTCAGGAAAAACAAAATCTATTTCTTACATAATCATACAGCTGGCACTCTCCAACGGGTTTCTGGTTCCTGGTTGGTGGAAGCTGTCCAAATTTAAATTAAAAATTTCAGTGTAGATTATTTTCAGGCCGAGATTTAAAGCGAAGCTGCAGTTCGGTGACAGAATTGCTTGTGCTGCGTTCTCAGTAATAACACGACTACAGCGTGGGTGTCCTGTGAACTGCATGCTCACTTATTGTGTCCGAGTTGAGGCACTCTCTAAAAATGTCAACGCGTCCCTCATTTCATTTGCACACATGGGAAATTAAACACACACACACACACACACACTTGCATACACACACACATGGGCCACCCAAAACAAAGAAGGCACAGATAAACTATCGCATCTTACTTCATGCTCTCCCTCTGCATCTTTCCAGCAGAAAATTTGAATCTCCTGTTTTAGATTTGTTTAAATCCATCAACACATGGAGAAGTTGGATTCAGTATTTTTTTCCACCTATAAAAATCCTCCAGAGTGAAATCAAGTAGTTTGAAAAACTTTCCCCGGGATCATTAAATATACATATTATTTCCTCGCAGAGTTTTTGTAATCGCTAGCAGTATTGTCAGAATGACTTAATTTTAATTCACAGGGCTTCTCTGTTGTTTCGGGGCAAAAAGGAAAATGTGGTTACCATTTCCTCCCAACCGATCACTTCTGGGTGAAAGCCTAATTTACAGCCAATTACATCTGGCAGGTAGCTGATAGTATTACTCAACATTTAGGCCCGCGGTTATGAATGCTAACGACGACTGAGGGAATACAGAGGGATATTTCACGTGGCCGAAAGAAGAGATGATTGCTGGAAAGGTTCAGATAAAGAAATATTGAATGAGCTTTATGGCAGCAATGCTGAGTGTTTTTGGAGGACATGAAATGTGGCAAAAAGTACATTTTACATGAAAAGAGCTTCAGGATGAAAGTGAACCTATGCTTCTCACGTCCAGTTTTTATTTTTTGGACTCTGCTAGAGTGGCTGTGCATTATTATTTATATTAAGCTGGGTCTGGGTTCTGAAACAAGCCTGGTTGGAAGTCCAGCTGAGACCAAAATTTTAGCTATACAGACTCAAAGAATGATCCTTCACCCAATTATTTTGAGTAAAATGAAGCTAAAATGTATAAAATCACAGGTTAATTTAATAATTAATCATTAAGGAAAATATGATTGGTATAAAGTGAATGTATACCAATCAAGTAAATTTCATTTGATCAGATTCTATTAAATTCAATTTTTCAATTCAGTTCAGTTTTTTTTAATATAGTGCCAAATCCTCAAGGCCCTTTATATTGTAAGATAGGCCCTACAATACTGCAAAGAAAACTGAGAAAACCCTAATAATCGCATGATCCCCTAAGAGCAAGTTCTTTGATGACAGTGAGAAGGAAAAGCTCCCTTTTAACAGGACAAAATCTCTAGCAGGTAAAAATCCTGAATCCAGGTTTTAGTAAATAGAACAGAGGTCGGACACCAAGGAGCAGCTGGAGCAGACTGAGGACAGGCAGTAAGACAAAGAGCAGAAACTATCCAGCGTTCCAAAAATAAAGAAAGCACAGAGACTTACAAGCAGTTTGGCAACAGCAGAGGTCAAAGATCACACACGAGAGGCGAGGAATGAACACTGGGAATATGACAGAGTCACATTATCTAATGATCAGACACAGGTGGAAAAGATAATAGTGGGAACATAAAGTAAGGAGAAAGCAGAAATAACTAAGGGGCATGACAAATCAAATGAAATAATTAAAAACACCATATGGAATTGCCCTTTCAGTGTGTGTGCTGTGATTGGCAGCCTTTAAAACAGAGCCTGGCTCCGTGCAGAGACTTCCTGGATGAAAAGGCCTGAGTCTAAAAATACTGACATCAAAGTGGACGTATCCACCTTGATGTCACCCACTAATTTGTGGGATCCTTTATGAACCCTCGATTTTAAGATAATGGCATTGCCAGCTGAGTTTTTGTGAAGCCACAAGTGACCATGTTTAGAAGAGATGGTGGAGTGAAAGCTGTGTTCATAGACTTAAACTAATTATTGCTAAGTAGCATGAATAAAACACTAGAAACACAAGAATTTCACTCAAACAAAACTAAAACACAGACTTAGTAGAAGGGCTGTTAGTTCAGTTAATGCCACAATAAGCCACATTATTTGTGATTATGCAAAGGCATGTTGCAAAAGGCAGTGATACCATAACCATGAGCCATTTACCATTTTGCACAACTTTAAACATCGATAAAATATAAACTGGGGAACTATAGAAAAAATAATCCTCAATACGTGTGTCATAAAGAGGGAAAGGCAAAAACTGTTTTTGGAGCAGCCTGTAAATGTGTTTATTTCAGCTGTTGGAGATTTTAACATGGGAGTCTGAGGGGACTGACTCGTTTTTGGAGCCAACCCCAAGTGGGCATCGGGGGAACTGCAGATTTTAGCATTTTTCAGCCCTGCAGGTTTCTGCTTTAAAACAAACCCTGGATAAGTCAAATATACTTTGATTACGTTTCCCCAGAACATATTTAAATGGGAACCGGTATAACTAGTTTTTCTTTAACGATACTGAATTGTGTTGTTGCAGTATTAAAAGTGCATTCTATGTTTTCAGCGTCTGCTGATGGGAAAAGACTGAGAGTGTCAGACGAGACAGAAAAAACCATGAGAGTCACGTGGACGCCGGCACCGGGCAAGTTGCTCAACTACCGGCTGAAGTACGTTCCCCACAATGGAGGCAAAGAAGTGGTCCAGAAAATCCCTGCAAAGGCCACTTCTACTGTCATGAAGAATCTGAAGCCCGCGACCACATACAATATCACCGTTCTACCCATCTACAAGCGCAGGGAAGGAAAAGCAAGGCAAGGAGTAGGAACGACACGTACGTTGGTCCATAATTCAACCCTCTGAGAGACAGCACACTGCAGAAACATGTCCATCTTAGCCAAGACGTTTAAACCTGTGCTCAGTCTAAAAATATGATCGCTGGTGGAACTGAACGATTAAAAAATCTGCTGCTGAGTGGCTCCTTACATTACACTTAAAAATGTAGTAGCTTAAAAAGTTCAAATCTACTGAGTTCAGACGAGTTTAGCTCAGGTGCTGGATGCAATGGGCACATAGTTACTCATTCAGTCATTTTTATAAGAAGAAATACTCCTGTAAGAAAGTTTTAATGTTATATTGCTCTAATTTTAAAGGAGCTTTTACATAATGAGAAAAAGTAAATTTGAGGCCCACTCTAAGGATGTGTGAGGATGTGTAGCCTCCAGGGTTTAATCCTCAGTACTGAAGTTAACTAGAGAATTGTCCATATTTTCCAGGCAGCGGATAAACCTGGTATATTTAAAGATTTATTCACATTTTTTCAGAGAAACCTCACACCAAGTCACGGTGCCTTGGAAAAAAATATGTTTCTTTGTTCCAAGTTGCAGATTTTTTTTCCCGTTTTCCCACCAAATATTTCATGGACTGACTTCAAGTTTAAATTACTTGTTAAGAGGAGTATTTTTCACACCACAGGTGCTGCAGCGCCTCCTCACGAGAACACTAAAATCACAGATAAACACGTGCTCAATCACACGCTAGCATTACTAACACATGGCATGACACTGGGCTTCCTAACGGTCGACACCGGGTTCAAGGAATTGTATTATGGACTAATGAGAAACTGGCTTGAATGTGGCGTGGCTGATCCTTAAAAACCTTCGCCAAGAGTTGGAGTTTAGTTCTAGGCGAGTTTGTCCTGAAGTTCCTGCTGATTTCTTCTATTTCAGTGTCACCGTACAAGAGTCCCAGGAACCTTCTGACCTCAGAGCCCACCAGGACCAGTTTCAGAGTGTCCTGGGATCCAGCACCTGGGGATGTCAGGGGCTACAAAGTCACCTTTCACCCCACAGGGAATGATATTGACCTTGGGGAGCTCCTTGTTGGCCCCTACGATAGCACAGTTGTTTTAGAGGAACTCAGGTAAGCTTTCAGAGTTATTTCATGGCTTACATAGAAAATTCCATTTAAAAGGAAACAACAAATATATAAGACAGTCAACAGGAAAAGGCTTAAATGGACACTGTGATAACAGAACTCATAATTTCTATAACTTGTCAACAATAGGATTTGGTCCAGAAAGTAGTTTGACCCAGCAGTATCAGGGAAAGTTGCAGTTAAATATCTGGGAACTGAGGATAGCCGCTACTGAATGTTTGGGAGAGGAATGTTGTCCCATTGTTGTCTGATAGAGGATTCTAGCTGCTCAGCAGTCCTGACTCTTCTTTGTTATATTGTTGGTTTCATGATGCTCCAAATGTTCTCAGCTGGTGGACTGCAGGCAGGTCAGTTTAGCACTGGACCCTTCTACTATGAAGTCGTGCTGTTGGAGTAGATGCAGTATGCAGTTTAGCATTGTTTTGCTGAAATATGAAGGCCTTCCCCGAAAAAGACATCTAGATTGGAGCATATGTTGTTCTAAAACTTGTAAATACCTTTCAGCATTGATGGTGCCTTTCCAGATGTGCAAGGTGCCAATTCCAAGGGCATCAATGCCTCCTCCTGTCAGAAATGCAGATTTTTGGACTGAGTACAGATAACATGTCAGATGGTCTCTTTCCTCTTAAGTCTGGAGAATATGATGTCCATGTTTTCCAAAAGATTTCCAATTCTCATTCGTCTGACCACAGAAAAGTTTTCCTCTTTGTCTCTTTCTATTTTAAATGAGCTTCAGCTGAGAGAGGAAAGCAGCATTTCTGTTAAGTTATGAATATTTCTTTGTATAGTAGAGATGAAAGGATGAAAAGAGGAAGTATAGACAAGTTTTATGGAGGACATACAGAGGGTTGGAGATGGAGGCAGATGGTCTGCTGTGGTGAAAAAATATTTAATGTGGTTAAAGATAAGGGATGCATGTTAGATATTGATTCTAACAACTTGCTATGAAAATACGGATTGTGGTATGGGTTTCTACTGGAAAGCTGTAGGGACCTGGATACAGTACAGGACCTTTTTTGACAGTATTCTTCTATATTACTACCTTACAATATAAAGCGCCTTGAGGCGACTGTTGTGATTTGGCGCTAGGTACATAAAATTGAATTGAAGTGAATTATTACTGCATGATTGCACAAAGACTGATAGAATTGTAAATGTTTGCACAAAAATCATTAATTTTGATGTGGGGAAGTTGTTTTTCTGCGCTTAGACTTTATGTATATGTGTTAAACACATAAACAGTGCTAACGTTTAGGTAGCAGCTTAACTAGCTGAATACATGGTATAAGGTTGATGCACAGTAGTAAAACTGTAAAGCTTTTCCAAAAAGAAACTTTTGTAGTCTACGTTGTATACAATGATTTCAGATTATATTCTGATTACAGCAGGCATGCTGTAAAAAAACAGGTAAAACCTGGTAAAACCAAGTCTGGCTAATAGCATTTTAAGCTAACATAACTTTTTACAGTGTATCTGCTAAACTTACAATTTGCTTTTGTCTGAGTAACACTGAACACAAACACATTGTTTTCAGAGAAAATTCCTTCAAAGGGAATCTCTTAATTTGAAATTCGAGGGTAAAGTTACATCTTAGTTTGGAATTCAACCCTTAATAAATCAAATAAAGCTTTGTTATGCTTTCAAACTAACATTTATTCTTGAATCAGTGCTGCGAATCTGACTGAAGTCAAACATTTAGGTTTCAGCACACCCTCCTACAGCTATGATGTCATCTGATTGTTTATGCTGTACAAAATTGCTTAGAACTGAGAGAAGCAGCAATCTTCACCACTGAGATGAAACAACTTGGTAAAGTTCCACGTCTTTGGTTAAAAAAAGTAAATATTAGTAAATGATTCAGCACTTAGCTGCTATTTTTTTTCTTTTTTGCTGTTGATTTTAGCAGCTTAGTTTTATAGATGTTATAATTCAACTTGGTGTGAGTTATTGTGTGTGTGTGTGTGTGTGTGTGTGTGTGTGTGTTTTACAGTGCAAAAATATAACAAAGCTTTTCTTTTTTAGTTTGAAAAACAGGAGCTGCATCTTTAAAGTCCCATTTCGACCTTTAGAGGCTGTGAACATGATGTTTGTTTGTCTCTTTTCCCCTTTATCCTCAGATCGGGAACAAAGTACTCTGTCGCTGTGTTTGGGATGTTTGATGGAGGAGAGAGTTTGCCTCTTGCAGGAGAGGAAAAGACAACTCTCAAGGATGAACCCGAATCTCCTCCTGTCACTCTTTCTGGTAAAAGCCGACAACAAACTTCTCACCGCGCTCGTTAGCAGGCCTGCAGAGCAGACGTTCTCTGATCTCTGACGTCTCAGTGTCGCTTAGATTAGTGCTAAAACTTTGATTTATATATTGTCACTGGGAATTGAAGTCGCCGTCGCTGTGGGACTGAAACTCGGCACAGATGATTATGATTCGCTGAAATTATTTAGAGATGCTTGGCTCACATTTTCTCAACTCCCTACTGTCTCAGTGGGAATGTAATGTGGAGCAGAGTTACATGCGATCAAGTGTTGACATGAACATATATAAACTGCACAAATGACCCCCTCACATGCTGCAGCACTGAGCTTTAATGGCATCACCATAAGAATATATCTTCATTAGCTCCCACAGATTACTACTGAGCTGAGGATCTGCTGACCAAATGTGTCTTTAGTCATGCAAAAGTAGATATTTCCCATTTATAAGGTGTCTCAAAGATCTCTGTTTGCAATTAGACTTTTTTATGATCCAGAGGGTTCGATGCTGGAGGGATGTATGCAGCTAGGAAAATGTTATGCTTCCCATCAGACCCCGAGGAGGTGCTGATCCTCGGCAGAAATTCCTGCTGTAATGCGGAGCAGACACAGTGACCGACTGCCCACCGAGCAGGGAACGCGCCAGGCCACTCCGAGATCCTTGCTTACTGAACTGCAGCTCTAACAGAGCAGGCTTTAATTCAGTGTTTTTGACAGGCCCATATGGTCTGGCAGAGCTTCTTTAATGCGTCCTTAATATGCTGCAGAAACATTATTTTTTACTGTCCATTAAATTTAATCCTTTTTAAATATTGCTCTTTAAACAAAGCTGGAAAAATCTGACATTGAAGCAAGAAAATGTGATTCAAATCATCTTTTCAGGATTTGGCTAATGGGAACGTTAACCTTCAATGCTAATTGCATCCACAAATGAGAGTGAGAGAAAAAGTGAGGGTGAAGTGTGTGTCATCGCAAACATAAAAAGGCAGGTTTTCTGTCAATTCTGGAAGAGTTGCCTGTTTAATAGCAGGATTACAGACAAAATTGCAACTTGGAGCAACAACTGGAAATTTTGTCATCACAAAAACGTATCAGATTGAACCAAGAACAATTTCGAGTCATCATGTAAATCTGAAGAAAACATTTCAAAGTAATTTGGAAGGATCTCATCTCATGCATGCTGTGCAGGGAGCTTTCAGCCTTAGTGGAGATATACAGGTTCAGACTCATGTTACTGTTGTTTACATGTAAACAATCAGCATCTTTTATGCAAATAATCTCAACTCCAGAAATAGTTACTTGCATTTTCTGAAACTTTCAAACATCTTGTTTATAGTGACACCACACAGTTCCTCCAACTGAAGCTTGGACACAAAAGCAACAACAATTCGGAGCTGCTACAGGTTTCGGCAGGACACAGCCACACTGGGCTGAATTTTCATTTGCTCTTCCTCAGAGACACTGATTCCAACAGTCGTCTGCAGCTTATTAGAAACCTATGAAAGCTGCCTCTGTTTATGACATCTGTTTTTATTAATGAACGGCACCGGGACATGAGCGCGTTGTTTATTGGCGGTGGTATAACTCAGACAGACCGCGGCCAAGCATCCAACTCGAGCATCAAGCATCTGTTTCTGCTGCCTGCTAAAAGAGCTAAAAAATGAAGTTGCTCGTCTCCTCTCATCTTTTTAATCACACACACAGGCGCCCTGTTTTTAACCGCTGGGCGTGTCGTCCTAAAAACATGGACGAGCGGCCATTTTTCACCCCCCACAGGTGCCTGGAGCAGGAATGCGCAGTAACTTTGGGGAGCAGTAGGCCTCGTAGATCACAGTATGGGAGAGGCTAATCGCTGCTGAGACCACAGCAGCACAAAACACCCCGAATGACTCGCTGTGCTGGAAGAAAGACACAGAGAGAAAAAAAGACCATGGAGAGAGCTCTTAATCCTGCACTGACAGCTGTTACACAACGTGTGAATTATTTGTGTTACATAATGTAAATCTGTTGTCTAAGCATCTTGTGATTGTGAGAATTTTCGTGATGTACCGCTTACTCCTCTCTCCTCCTGATGTATTTCCTCTCACTCTTTCACACTTTTCCCTCGCACAGTTAGACTAAACAGACACTTGTGGTGGGTATCTGTTGTGTACCAGGTGTCTGACTAACCTCCCTCCTCCCAACACCACCGTCTCTGCAGACAATCAGTGTAAGACCACAGCGAAGGCCGACATTGTGCTGCTGGTCGATGGCTCCTGGAGCATTGGACGCATTAACTTCAAAACCATCCGCAGCTTCATTGGTCGCATGGTCGGCGTGTTTGACATCGGCCCAGAAAGAGTCCAGATCGGTAAAGCTTTCACTATTGTTACTATAACGACACGAGTCACATGGAGGGATGTTTTCCTTCAGACAGCTGTCTCTTGGTATTCGCCTAACCTTAACCTCCTGTACTTAATGGGATCTTTAAACCTCAATGGAAGATATCCTGATCCATATTTTTATTTTGGGAATTTACTAGAGTAGCTTTGTGTGAGTAACAGTTCAGTCTAACCCTATCCTGTATCTGAAATAAGCTGTTTTACACCAAATCAGAGTTGCTGTATCCTTAGTGTTGTATTTTCTGCAGGTCTGGCTCAGTACAGCGGTGACCCAAAGACTGAATGGCACCTGAACGCCCACCCCACCAAAGCATCCCTGTTGAACGCTGTTGCCAACCTGCCATATAAAGGAGGAAACACCATGACAGGTGATTTTTTTTAGTACTTTGGCCCAGCTCTCACTGACCTGGGTGCCAGTCTGGGAGACAAATTTGATTCATTTTTATATACTGTGGCAAATCACAACGTATACAAAGTATAAAGTATAATTTCAAAGCACTTTACATACTGGGGCCAAAGCCTTGGTGTGAGACTCAGCCACAGTGGAGAATGAAAAGCTCACTTTTAAGAGGAAGAAACTTCAGACAGGTATGAGGAAGACGATGGACAAACTACCGGAGAGAGTAGACACAAAGTTAATGAGATGCAGAATGGAGCGTGAGAGCGAGGCGAGACACACTAAGTATAGATGGTAATAATTCAACAAGACTTTTATTTTATTACTCAGTTGTATCAGTTGAAGGAGAATGAGCTCTGAGAAGATATAAGCAGGACGATGAGGAAGAGGTGAACCAAGGAGAGATACAGAAGTAGTACAAGTTAATAGTGACAAAACACTTGGAGCAGAAGCTGAGCTTAGCATTGAACAGCTGGAAGGAAAAGCTGATATACTGCAAGATGATGGTCTTCCATGGGAATCCAAACCTACAGACAGACACATAGATTAATAAGGGGTTTAACTTTAAAGCGATCACAGTGAATAGGTAGAAAGGCTGCTCATCAGTTTGTTACCTGTTGAATCACACTTTTGTCCTTTTGTCCAATGAAAATAAAAGTAATGTTGATATCAACGCTGTAGACTGTACCACTGTTTTCCACCTCTGGCACATGAACTGAAATCAGCTAACTGTGGCGTTTGTGCAAGAGGAACGGATAAGTGGGGTCGATAGATAGAACCAGTTCTCGATTACTGTCTCTGATAATGGACATATTCAGTATCACATGATCCAGCTGTAAGCTTTCTGATGGGTCAGGTTAGTTTCAGAGGAGTTAAACAACAGAAAAGCAGCATGCAGTGCTTTGTTATCTGCACACATAACTGAAACTTCTTCCTCACTGTTGTACAGGAATGGCTCTGAACTTCATCCTTCAGAACAACTTCAAACCCAGCGTGGGGTTGCGTCCAGACTCCCGCAAAATAGGCGTCCTGATCACTGACGGAAAATCCCAGGATGAAGTCATCTTAACTTCACAGAACCTGAGAGACAGCGGCATCGAGCTCTATGCTATCGGTGAGTGAGCTTCACTGGTTTCAAGAAAAGGAAATGAAAACACGTTTGAACTTTTGGATGATTGCTACCTGCATGCAGCGATCAGGAAAAGTACCTGACTTTACTAGAATGGGCTGAAAATGATCAACCAGCAGCCACTTTAGTCATCTTCCTTCATCAAACTCATGGTTTATTTTTCTCACAGGTGTAAAAAACGCTGATGAGAATGAGCTGAGGTCCATCGCCTCTGACCCAGATAACATTCACATGTACAACGTCAACGACTTCAAGTTCCTGCTGGACATTGTTGACGAACTCTCTGAAAACCTGTGCAACAGCGTTAAGGGCTCAGGTAGGGAAGATGCCACATGCTCAGAACACTGACACAGATACCTGCTAATGAGCGCTAACTAAAAGATAAAATATGTGAGTAATCAGGTCATCTTAATTATTTAACGTTATCGAGGTGCATCCATGGAGCTAAACATAAACTAAGTATTGCTATGAACAACAAACTCACCAAAACTGAAGTACAGACTTCTGGGACAGTCTGTTAGTGTAATTAACCTCACAGCAGATAATTCCATTAAAATGCTCCAAGAAGTGCCAACAGCACAAAGCTGTTGTAGAGGTCCACTTTAGTGATTTGAATTAGCAGAGGTGAAGCCGAGCAGGGCTAGCAGCTACGACTGTTTGTGTCTGCACCATCCTGTTAGCCATAATGGCCACATCCTTAACTTTAAGCCTTAACAAAATCCAAAGGGGTGACTTATCCAAACATACGTTATCGACTTATCCCAAAGTTTCGTTGTACACATACAATGACAATATAAGGCTTTTCTATTCCGTTCACCACCTGTACAGGTGTTATGAAAGCGGAAACCATCCACAGGCCAAAGCTGGGGGTTTTTTGTATTGGTCTGTGAATCTCTTTATTTCTGCTGTAAAGTTGGACATTTTATCATGGCAGTCTATAGGGACTGACTCTGAGTCTGAGTCTGCCTCAAGTGGACACTAGTGGAAATGCGGCTTGGTATGACAAGGCAAACACATACAGTATGCATTGGCAGAATTTAAAACAAATGAAGCAGAAAGTCCAAAGCAGTGTGATTTAAATTTATTTATTATCACAATTTCATCATAAACTTCTTATTCCTGCTCATGAAAATGCTGCAGAACATGGCGATATGGTACGCTTTAGCTAAAGATTTAAGGCTCTGTACATTTTCACAAGTAAATAGCAGCTCACAGCTCTTTGTACAAATTATTCTTTAAAATTACTGTGGTGGTGGAAGCATCACAGTTTAAAAAAACAAACAGTTTTTAACGTGGACAATCAGACATTGGTTTTTATTTTCCTGCAGGCTTTCAGCAGGTTTTACAGGAACCTGAGCCTGTGAAATCTGCTGACAAAAACTTTTAGTCTAAATCAAAGACATCCTCTTCATTGGTAGAGCTTGAGAGATGAAACTAATGGCTGCTGACAAGTAGAGAGTAGAGATTACTTTGAGTGTTTTATTATCCACAGATCAACATTATCCAGACTTGGCTGAAAGATAAAAGAAAAAATGATAAATTTGTAGATATATTTGACTCAGCTCTGCCTGACAGTCTCAATTATTTGAGACCTTCAAAGGACGTTGCGACACATCCAAGCATCTGATGGAAACTTTCATAGTGGACGTACTTTATGTGTGTAAATCAATTTTAAGAGGAAACAATTTACAGCTGAGCCGGAGAAAACCAGTTTTTAAACGAAGCAGCCGGCCAGGAGCTTTACTGTCAGAGGAGCGAGGGCAGATTTGTGGATCCCAATATCTGTGCCGTTTGTTTCTTTTCAGATGATGAGTCAGTGGCAGCGCCCACCGACCTGGTGACCTCGGAGGTGACGCAGAGCTCTTTCCGCGCTACCTGGACCCCACCCGACGGTCCCGTGGACCAATTCCGCGTCACTTACGTGATGGCGGCCGGGGGACCCACTGAGGAGGTGAGATGAAGCTTGCCCTCCCTAAAACCAGGCAACAAGGTTTAACTCGTCAGATACCAGTCACAATAAAATTTAATTTAAGATTTAAAAAAAAAAAAAAAACTAAAGTAAGGAGACAGATATGAGGAAACAGGAAATTAAAGTTAAATAAAAGTTAAATAAAAGATACGTTCCAAGAAAATGATCTAACATAACACACTGTTTAAAGGTATGATGAGGATAAATGAGGAGAGAGGCAGTACCCTATTTTTTCTCTTCGCGTCCTCCACCTGGTTTCGGTATAAAGTTGGTTATTTCATTGTTGTCTGGCATCCATTCTATTGTTCCATCTCTAAATGGTCAAAAGACCTTCAGATAATTAGAGTATTTTACAGGACTTCATTAGAAGAATCCGCTCAGTCTGCTTCCTGTGATGGTAAACTTTATGTTTGCCAGCTGTTGGATCATTCTCTGAATATCAAACAGCAACTTGTTTTCTTATTAATTCCCTTTGGCTGCTATTAGCTAATTAGCTAATTCTTTTGTTTGTTTATAGGAAACCAAAACCACAGCTTCCTGTAAATTTCAGATAATGACAGTCGCACAAAAACAGACTAATTAACGCTAAATTCCCTCCCGCCCTCCCTCACACAAAAACAGACTCTCGGGTGAGTTTCCAAACACCCAGGTCTGGCTTTTATTCAAAGCTCCACTTTAGGTGGCCCCCAGGATCTGAAATGTGGATCCTGGCTGGTTTACTGAACCTCCGCTGAGTTTAGACGTGATCTGTTGTCAGTTGTGTCTTTAAAAACCCATCACTGGACCTTTTACTGGCTCAGGCAGATCCTGCAATGATTTCACTCCATCTATTTGGTTCAATGTTATAGACTTCACACTGAGCCAGGATGCCTCCCCTGCAGCCACTCTTCTTTAACATGTTTACATTGGACTGCTTGAACAGTGTTGGATATTAGTGCAGACCTTATCTGCTGGGATTTACACCCACTTCAGCAAGGAGGGAATTCCTAAACTACAATCAGCCCGTTACAAGGAGGGTCAGCATAGAGGCCATAGCATGCTGCCAAGAGGTGGAACTCGTATATCACTGTGTATATGCAAAAGGAAAAATAGAAATGCGCTAAATTAATAGACAAAGAAGGGGATGTGCGGTGAGTGAAGTGTGTTCTTGGCTTAATTTTAAGTCTTAAAAATGTAAGCTCAACCCGTGCAGCTGCTGTTTTAGGCAAAGACACTAAAAATCGATGCAGCTCAGTGGGATTTGTCTCTGAAAACCTGATGCTAGGATTGATACCATTATAACAAAACTATGTAATTGTTATTTTTTTAAAGGTTGGTTACAGAATCTCATATTCAGAGTGTCATTCATTTGCCAGAAAGAAGAAAAAAAGTACGCAATAAACAAAGTAAAGTTGACTCTAAAATTATTATTATTATAACTCAAATTTCCACTATTGTGAACATAAATTCCTTGGGTTATGATAAGCGAATGACTGATACTGTGACAGCTCAGAAGGAAGCAGGACACAAGAAAAACAAACACATACACTCATGAAAACCCAGCACAAACTTTTACAATTAGGTCCTGTTCAATCTGATCTCTGTGTCAGGAAAAATAATACACAATTAAGAAGATTACCCCTGCGTTTGGAGTTGCTTGTATGGATCCTGATGCTGTAGGGTTAAAGCTATAAAGCTACAGATGTTTTAAAAACTCAAAGGAAAGACTCCTATAAACAGCTGGAAGCAAGAAAAAGGTTTTCAGCTGCTGACCAGAGTGGATTGAACTGATGATCTCATTTGAGACTAAAACCGTGAGTGTTCATATCAGCTGAAACTCCCTTTATTTAATGTGCTACATGTATCCCAATGTGAACTCAGGTGGGTTGGACCTGAAAAACTATTGCAAAATAAACCTTTTTTTAATTTAAGGTATTGAAGTATGTTCATCAGTTACAAAGCAGATGAACAGACTGAGAGATGTTATAGGTATTATAGGCACATTACAGATCACAGTGGCTTCACCAGAGCAAGGGTTCACTGCTCTGCAAGCAAGTATAATCCTGGCTCCACACTGCAAACAAATATATCTTTATGCTCGCTTCCAGTAAATTAAATCTAAAGTTTGTGCTGAAAAATAAATAAATAAATAAAGAGAATATATCAGCTTGTTTCCCATCCTATTTTGATAATCTTGAGTGTCTGATTTAATAAAGATTAAGGTAAGGTCACACCAGTGGAGTCAAGAAAAACTGCGGTCGAGATCCATTGGAAACAGGTTGAGCTTAATCAATCACAGACACAAATAACTTGATAAGAGGGAGATATTTTCCAGATTACCAAACTGAAGAGTCCACCAGCCTGAGAAGCTGCAGACTCTTTGTGTTTGTTTGTTATTTCTCGGCTGGGTTTGATTTTCCAGCAGAATAGTGCAGGAATGTGACGCCATTTCGAAGCCAAGTTGAACATCCCGCACGAGGACTTTCCCACCAGCACAATAGATTCAGGCTCAACAGACTACAATTATCCAGGGGTGAAAAGACAGATGAAAGTTTTAATGACATCACGAAGAGATGCTTCTTTGGTTTTTAATCCCAGGCACTCTGCTTTTTGACTTTCTGAGGTGAAATTTACCAGCTACGGAATGTTAACCAGTCCTTTATCGTTTCAGGTGCTGGTCGACGGATCCGTGAACACCATAGTGCTGCAGAAACTGTCACATCTGACCGAGTACATTGTCAATGTTTACTCTGTGGTTGGCGAGATGGACAGCGAGCCTCTGAAGGGCACTGAGACCACATGTGAGTATTTCCTCTTCACCTCTGTACTTTCCTCTTCTGTGCCGGACGTAGTGTGCACTGCTGTTATGTTTCACGGGTGTTGGAGTGGTTGGACAGTTGAAGAGGGGCAGAGACAGTGAAAAGCACGTTTGCATCCACAAAAGTCCAATATTAGACTCCCGGTAAAAGTCTCAACTGGGCCCATTCTGGCCCCTGGACCTTATGTTTGATTCCCCTGCTCTAAGTCATTAATGATGATCTCATGATGGTCATCATTGGTGATGATCCCAGCCCTAAATCTAACTATGCTACACTAAAAGGGCAAAAGTACTGAGAAACAAAGCTTATTCTTTGAATTCAGGTGCTTTCAGTCCCATTGCCACTGGTGTATAAAATCAAGCACTGTCTGCCTTTACAAACCTTTCTGAGAGACATTGCCTCTGGCATTAACATCAGCACTAAAACTGTGTGCTGGGAGCTTCGATCTTAAACCTCAGAGGCTTAAGCAGGATTGTTTCTCTGCTCTCCAAAATTCAAAAATGGCTCTTGCCGAATGAGAGAAGAGCTGAGTTTTCATTCTTGTTGATTTTTTTTTTAAAACCTCTTAGTTCAAAGACATGATTAAAGAGGAGGTTTGAAGGCCGATAGTGTCATCGCATTGTGGTGCTTCACACTTGTGGGAAAGCGTTCTATTTCTTCCATATGGTTTGTGAGATAAACAGCTTGATTTCTCCGCTCATTATCCTGTTTCACACACATCCATGGAAGCCATCTGCCCGCCTTCATATCTGGTCCAGCATCTGTGTTTATACTACATATATTTAGCATCTGATCTGAGGTGGAAATATGTTTAACACAGTCCCATGATGCAATCCTGAGAGCGGATGTTAGTCTGAAGTAGGAAAAATGGGGCAACTGTTAAAATTAATCAGGCCTGCGGTCGTTGCATGTATCTCAGATAAACTGATAGGGTTTAACAACGTGTTAAGTGCACGGCTCTAAGTGATTTTATTTGCTCATTTGTCCTTTAAAGTTCCCTTTATTTGTGCTAAAATGTGTGATTGATTTTTACAACAAGCGGCTTCTCACTGTCATAAAACAATAACTGGCTCTTGTGTTGCTGTCGGTTTTATGGCGGCCAGCAGCTGTCAGATCACTGTGGCTTTGTTTACTGTAATTTTTAAACTAACACTCGATTAGGTCATAATGTCCTTCTTAAAACAGTGTCTATAAAGGTCTGGGGTCTGTGGGTTTGGGTGGGGGTGACATATATCATGATCTCACATAGTGCTAAAACAGTAAGGAGGTGGGATTTTGTTGCAAAGCCACACTCTTAAAAAGCCAAAATTCACACATTTGTGCGTGTTTAAAAGGTTACATCCAGTTTCAAAGCAAAAGTGTGAAATACTCATCCTCCTTTCTTCTCGCTTTCCAGTACAAAAAAATTGGCTCGAGTTTTAATGCGATTACCATAGACTGTAAATAAAAGATGGATATAGCCAGCTTCTCCCATTGGTTTGAAGCCTGTTAGCATTTTTGTTTCTGGGTCCTAAAAGTAACCTTATTTTGATGAGAGGCTTGGGTGCTAAGTCTTCAGCTAAAGGTAGTTAGTTTGGTTAGAAAGCTGCGTCCATAAACTGTGCGGGTGCACAGATCCCTGCTGGTCAGTGTTAAGTAACCTGATAAAATATTCACTCATCGAGACTGAAGCCCAAACTTCTTGAACAGTCTGTACCACAAAGCGAGCCATATTATCAGATAATTCCAAGAATAATGCTCCAAAAGGCACAAACACATCAGAAGTCCAGTTCAGCAGAGGTGAGGCCAAACCATAGACCTGAATAATGAATATAGCTTCTCGGTCTGAAATGTGAAGCCAGTGCAGATCTTCCATGGGAAAATCCACCTTTATACTGTCTACGAGCCTAGCAGACAGTAATCAGCTAGAGCTGCCTGTAATGTATCAGGATACCTGTAATTTAAAGTGGCCGTGCTCCTAATCAAGTTTCCAGATGGATGAGTTCACCCGCCATACAGTTGTTATGCAGGGAAAATATCCATAGAGACTAAAGCCGAGGCTGTAAACATGTTTAGTTCTGCAGTAAAGTTGGACTTTTTAACATGGCTTTCAGAGCCTCAGGCTGCCATTAGAGGAACTGCAGTTTCTTGGACTTTATTAATTCTAACTATGCACTATTTAAGATCAGGATTTACTAGCACACTGTTTTGTTTTTTTGTTTTTTTTAAACTCTCTTCTGGATTTATTAATCTTTTATCAAATAAAAGCACATTCAAAATTTTGAACTATTTTGACATCTGTGTGTCCAAGAAGCCAGATTTCTTCAGCAAATACCTTTCTGTGTTAACCTGGTTTTATCTTCTATATCTCTGTGTTTCCATGAAGCGTGCTGGTTAGCTTTTTTTTATACGACATCCAACAAAAAGTAACGAATAAGTCCTGAAAAATATCCTGAAAAAACAGAAGCCATCAAAAGCCCGAAGCTTTATGATCACTTTGGGACATTTTGGGTCTGTTGGGGTCATTATCCTGTTATTGTACCAAAACCTCGTCTGCATATTATAACTAAAAGGTCAAGGAGTGTTAATCCAGAAAATCTGAAAAAGTGAATTAATTTCGGTGCCTAAACCAACAAACACAGAGATTTGTGCACTCTGTTACTGTTTGGCAAAGCCAAAGAAGACCGTGGTTGTGCCGTGTGTTAAACTGACTGTTTCTGTCCCCTCAGTGCCGCTGTACACAGCGAAGAACATGAACGTGTATGATGAGACCTCAGTCTCCATGAGGGTCAGCTGGGACGGAGCAGTCGGCGCCACCGGCTACATGCTGCTGTACAATTCCGTCAATGCCTCCGAGCCTCAGCTGGAGAATGAGGTACACGAACACCAAGGTTACAGTACTTTATCCCTGACAGTGGTTTACGTCTGCAAACTGTATTTATGATCCCAGTCCCGACAATGTGAGAAAGTAAACTTAATAATGTTCCCACAATGTGACAAATTCACCACAACACAGGGACGCTCGCACGTAGATCGGCACAAATCTGACACATCTCTTTATTTGCGTGTTGAGGATTTCCACATTTACTTGATATCAGCCGGCTTCTGCTTGCATCACCTTACTACTTCCAGATGTGGATACAATGAGGAAGTAGACCTCTGCAGCCCGGCTCAGGCCAGGCCTACGAAGAGCAGAGCCCTCAGACACGCTGGGTAATGGGAAAGATTAGCTCATGGCCTGAAGTCATCGAGATGATATAAACAGAACAGATGGGACTGAATGCCTCTTTGGTGTTAACCTACATTTGCGATTATACAGCTGAGGAAAATTTAAAGGATGATTAAATGTACAGTGAGGTGGTCTTTACTGGAAATCAGACGGCAACTGTGAAGTAGAGGGGAGCATGAACTTACTTTGCAGCATATGTTATTTGACATACAATTTCGTGAAGACCTTTTATATCAAATTTCTCAAAATTTTCTTGCTTTTTTGTGTTTAATGTGTGATTTAAAAGAAGAAAAAAACATATTGAAAGGTTTAATGACTAATCAGTGAGGTTATCGACTTACGTTTAAAGACCCCAATGGTGACCCCGAAGTGTAAGAACAAAACCCCTCTGTTATATCCATGTATTCTACTTCTTACCTGTGCCATTGTTAAAGTTGCTATCATTAGGACTATTAGCTACTTATTGATTGTTTTTATTTATGATAAAAAATATTTTCACGGCTCTTTTGTCTGTGCACACCAAGTTCAGCCGTTCTTCCATTTTCAATGTATGCTAGTTCCGACGGTCACTTTCCTTCACCTCTGTCCCTGTGCAGCTACGTGTTGGAGGGGATGTAACCAGTACCCAGCTGGAGAAGCTGATACCAAACACAGCGTACAACATCAGAATTTACGCTCTGTACGGAGAAGCCACCAGCGAGTCTCTGGAGGGCATGGGAGTCACCTGTACGTAATGTTAAACTGATTTTTAACTGTTTAAAATGTGATCTCTGAGGATATTTAATACGGGCAGAGCTCCTGTAATGTCGGTGGATTAAAACTCCATCAGCAAGCCAAACACTGGACAGGTGAAGGTAGATGGAGTGTAGCTATCAGCCTGGGTGTCAAGTCACGATGGAAGAAAAATGCATTTAGAAACTCATTAAAAACTGTCCAGCAGCAGTATTTTAGCTGAAGGAAGAAGCAGGTCTTTAGAAGCTGCTTCAGTTCTTTTCAGTGATCCAAAAGCATAAAACAGTCAGCCTCAGTCGGACCGTGAGCCGTCTGCCTGTGAGTCAGTGCTAACCGCTGAACCACTGTGCTGCTGATTAGTTCATCATCCTCCAATTTACCTTCATATCCATCATCATCTTGATTTTCTGGAGCCGCAAATGTCCATATTTAGCTTTCTAGATTTCTTAGCAATCTATATCTATAAACTTTACAGGAGCAACAAAGAAATAGAAGTAGATATCTACTAGTTAGTGCAAAGCACCACACAAATAAAACAAGAAAGGTTGGTAAATTACAGTGGTTTAGTAGCCAACTCATATCGTACACTGGTCATGTTCTTATTTACCTCAAAGAGCTCAAATATGTTAAAGCTGTCCGCAGATCCGCTCTGCCTCAGAAAGAATTCAAATATTTAAAATCCCCCCCACTTTTCTAAAGTGTTTACTTGAAATCAGAACTTCCATCCTGGATTATTTTTTTCTCAGAAATGGTTTTTAGGAAAGGTAAGAGGTTTCGGAGTTTTATTTCATGTCAGCTGCTGTTTTATAAGAGCTGGATTGCATCTCCGAAATTTTGGATTGAGAACTTATCGATAGAAAACAGATGCACTACAAACCAAAGCAGCACCGCTTTCTTTAAAAAAAAAGAAAAAGAAAGAAAAAGAAAAAATAAACTGCTGTCTGTTTTTCAGCTCTTCAGTGCGTTTTGGCCTCACAGCGTCAGCCGGCAGTGTCTTTGAATGTCTTCACAACAATGCTGAGAGTGAGGAGATGTTGTTGAGCTTCACTCAGGGTGGTTAATGTTTCCTTTGCCCTGTCTTCCCGCAGTGCCCAGGCCGGCTGCCGGACAACTGAGAATCAGCGACGTTACTCACAGCACCATGAGGCTCAACTGGGATGCTGCTCCTGGACCCGTCCGCAAATACTACATCACCTACAAACCTGAGGAAGGAGAAGCAAAAGAGGTACAGCTGTGGTTGTATGATGGTGTGCTAGCTCCACTGCAGGGTTACATGACTAATACATGAAAAACCTCAGAGGGAGTGCGTATGCAGCAGTTGTTTAATTATGGGCTGAGTTATGATCAATATATTTCATGGTCGTGGTTTATTACACTTTATAGGTTTGAAAGTGCAAAATAATTGATTAGTCAGCTGATAAACAACTAATGTTTTAATAACAGTCATTTTTTAGGCACATACATTAGATATTCTCAGGTTTCAGCTCTGTAATGTCAGGATTTGCTGCTTTTCTCTGCTTCAACTCATTATAAACTGAATGGGCTTAGATTTTGGACAAAACTATTAATTCAGTTTATAGATTTGAATATTAATATTTAGATTTGTATAAGCTGTACAGTGTAAAATTATAATTTATAGATAAATCAGTGATAAAATAAGAACCAGCATGCCTCCCATTCATGTCAGTCTCATAGAAAGCACCAGTATGTGGCCTCCTAAGTCATCACCTTATTCAGTGCTGGTTGTTTGTTCATTGAAGGAAATAATGAGTTTCCTGTTTGATAGAAGAAGCAAAAATCAGCTTAAGGAGGATGAGGGGAAGTAGGCTTTAACCTACTTAAGACATGAAAACTACTTGGTTAAGCTCAGGAAAAGATCAGGGTTTAATTTAAAATAAAATGTAACCAAATGTAACCAGAATGTTGACTCCAACAATAGACACTTTTTCACACAAACTCCAAAGTTCTCCTACACAATCTCAGAGTCACTGATCAGAATGGATGATAAAGGGACTATGAGAGGGCACCTAGTGGCTATAACTCATGTCTGTCTGTTTCCAGAGTGCATTAAATTGGACGTCTTTATTTTAATTCAATATGATTCCATTTTATTCATATAGTCATACTTCACAATAAAAGTGCTCTCAAAGGCCTTCTATATTATAATGTGAAGACCTTACAACATTAAGAAAATAAGCACTTGCAAACAGTGGGGAGGAAAAACTCCCTTTTAACAGGAAGAAGATTCCCAGTAGAATCAGCTTCACCACAGCCTTTTATCACAGCTGGTTGGTGAACAGAACCAAAACACAAACTTCAAGAGGAGAGGAGGAGAAATGCTCAGTGCATCATGGGAAGTCCCCTGGCAGCCTGAGCCTATAGCTACATGAAGAAGGTACTGTTCAGGGTCACCTGAGCCAGCCCTAACTAGAAGTTTAAAGCCTATGGTAACAGTATAGAGGCCGTCTGTCTCCCGAAATGAAGCGGGGAGCTGGTTCCACAGCAGAGCGGCCTGAAAGCTGAGGCCTCTGCCTCCTAATCGGCTTTTAGAAACTCTGCAACTACAAATAAGCCTGCAGTCTGAAAGAGAAGTGGTCTGCTGGGATAAAATGATACTAAGAGGTCTTTAACATACGACGGAGCCTGATCGATCAGGACTTTATGTGTGAGGAGAAGCGTGACGTCCAACTTTTCTAAATCAGGCTCAGTAAGTGCAGCTGTGACCTTTTTCCACTGGCACGTATTATCTGTTACTCCCTCATCGAATAAAAAGATGCGTCTGTTTGAAAGTGCTTGTATTGTTTGTAAGGTCATTGAGGGTTGGCGTTGAACAATAAAGCCTCACAGAGAGCCTCGTATGGGTGAAGTTTTACTCAGCAGAGATATTTTCGTTCTGGGAAAGTGATGAGTTACGGCCGACCTTGCAGCTCCTCTTTGTTGGCCTGGTGCTTATGAGAAACGCAGTCTGCTGGCAGAGGTGCGCTGGCTGCTGCAGCCAGCCCAGCCTGACTCCAACATCCCAGCTCCACTCTCTCATAACTTCTCACTTGGATGTCAGCAGAGGACAAACAGTCTGGGATGACTCGGCAGCTGACGGTGCCGTCCATGGATACCTGACGTTTCCAGAAGATTCTGATAGATGACGCGAAACAGCTCAACTCCTCTTAAGGATTAGTGCTGAAGGCTTCTTGTCTCTATAGAGGAAGCCCACACATCTGGATGTATGCCCGAGTTCACTTCACTCTCTGCTGAAATGAAAAATCCGACTGTCTCTGTGCTTTAACACGTCAAAACTTTTCGCTGATTTATTTGATGACCCACCATTCTCTGACCCTACAAGTACACGTCTTTTACGTTCTTTGCTTTCATCTCAGTTGGTAAATATTTGAATCTGACTCATAAACTCAAAGCCTACTTTCAAAAACGTCTCAACTAAATCACACAATAAATCTGACGGCGCTGCTGAGGTGGCTGGCTATTAAAACAAGGCCACATGTAATCAAATGAGTCTTATTTAGTCATTTACTTTTGTCTATCTGGGGAGGATTATGACATTTAAAGTTCACCAAACAGTGACCCAAGCCATGAGGTCCATTTAGTAGATGTGAAATATAACAAATCTCCCTCCCTAGAGAGATCAAAAATGTTTTTGCCTCAGGCTGTACACGTGTATATAATATTGGACATTTTACCACTAGAGCCTATGGAGGCAAAGAGAACTGTATTAGTTTTTTAGTTTTGCATTAGAAATTAAACTGTAGTCACATTCATCAGTTCATGTGGTATTTTATTCAGTGGCTTTAGGGGGGTTTTTTTACCCATCAGGCATCAGGACAGTTTGGCATGCAGGGTGCAGGAACTGGTGATCAAAGCATTGACTATCCAGTTTGTAGACAGCTCTCTCTATCTTTTGAGCTACAAATGCCCCCACATTTTATTTACTGCAAAATCTGTGGGTATTTCAGGACTGTGGGTCTAAATGTAGCTTTCCACCCTCTGAGTGATTTAAAAAAAAAGGGTCACTAATAATTACATTTTGCCTTTGGCAGATCGAAGTTAATGGCGACATCACCACCCTGGAGCTGTCCAGCCTCATTTCCCAGACAGAATATGATGTAGCTGTCACCCCGATCTATGACGACGGTCCCGCGACTCCGATGCTCGGCAGCGCCATCACGGGTATGAATCTACCCTTTATTTTTTGGGGGTCATCCTGCACTCATGAAAGAAAGAGAACCAACTGGTTTACTTCTGGTTATAGCAAAAGTAGGAACAATCCTAACAGAGCATCCTCCACCTCAACAAAAAAACTGAAAGTTTGGGTTGAACAAATGAAGTGAAACAAAATCAGGGTGTTATTTAGGAAAATGCCAATCACATGAATGTTGGTCTACACTAAAAAGTATTTAGATGATGTGTAGGGTTATATTTTTAATTTAACATTAAGTGTTTTTACATCTTTAACTTTAACTCCTCTGTCTCATTTCGGTCCACGTGTACAGATGTTGTTCCTGCGCCCAAGAACCTGCGGTTCTCTGAGGTGACCCAGTCCTCATTCAGAGTCACGTGGGAACACGGAGGCCCCGATGTGTCCCTTTACCGTCTTGGCTGGTCCAAAAGGGGGGACTCAGACTTTCAGTATGTAAGTGGGCGATAATGCTACCAGCCTGGCCATGTCTGTAAAATGTCTGTGTTCAAATGAGTCGGGACAAAGACTGCAGCAGAAGAGGTTCTTTCCATCTCTGAATACAGAGTTTCTATTGGCAGCGACATCAGATTTTGAAGCTTTTTCCAGAACAATCGCATGTGTGTATGTGCTTGTTAAAAGATGACATGTAAACCATCCGATAACAGTGTTTATACAGATCTAAGTGTCTAGTGCATTGGCTGAGGCTTCATCATTTCAACACGCTGAAGTGCTTCATTACTTCTTTTGTTTTCATAGGCGTGAGTCCAGAAAGCTATTCAGTTGTCATTCTGCACTTGTGCAGCTTTTTGTCAGCATTGTTCATGTGTAGCACACCTTTAAGCTACACTTTCAAAACCTCAGAGTGTACACTACACGCAGTTTAACTGTGCACCTAACTAAGATAGCAGACTAGGATAATTACTTTTCATAGTGAGTAACATAATAATAACTAACCTTGTGTTGTGGTTGGGATCATCTCAGATCTTCTTGGCTGAAGTTTTGCACATGGTGTAGCTCCAGCCATGTGATGGTGTTTGTCTCTGCAGATAGTTTACCTCACAGACCGATACAGGCTGTGACTGTGGGTGCGTTTTTATTAATGTCTCATCTCTTTTTCAAGAGAGATCAGTGAACCTATGTATTAGGTGAACACTTTTTTAAAGATATCTCATGATAATTCAGCTCATTTAAATACATTTTTAATTTCTATGACATGAATTCACAACAACAGTCACCTCAAGGTTTTCTACATTGTACCTTCTACAAGGTAAAATGTTAGAGAGAGAATAGCAGCTGCCAGAAGATGCCCAGTGAGCAGTAATTGGTGATGGTGGGGGAGAAGAACTGCCTTTTAACAGGATGAAACTTCCAACAAAGCGAGGCTCAGGGAGGAACAGCCAGCTGCCACAGTTAATTTAGAGTGAAAGGAAAGAGAAGATGGAAAATAGACAAAAACAAACAAACTGTGTGCTGCGAGAAGGTGAACGATCTTGAAACGTTACGTCAGCTGGCTGAGGCCAAAGACACCTGGCATGTTAACTTCTATGATATCAGAATTTGTTTTTTTTTCATGTTACATTTGTATTTGTAATCAGCAGCTGGGTAAATAAACCCCCTTTAGTACTTTGTCTCAAAATATGCAAATGAGCTTTGCTTGGACAGCGCGGTCTGTCTGCAGCAGCGGTAAACATCTGCTTTCAGTTGTCTCATCCATGTCCAACCAATCAACCAGCTTTGTGAGTGTTTTTGCCTGTAGCTTAGTAGAGTTTTCTTTCTCCGATTAAAACTGAAGCATGAGCTTGAAGCAGCATTCGAGCACACCTGCAGTCGCTGAGTTCGCTGCTCTGATTTTCTCAGCTAGAAATAAAACCACCAACGTGTGGATCTCTGCCCAGCAAGCGTTGGTTACGTTACGATCATGAAACTGAATTACCCTGTCATTCTGAAGGGAAAAAATCTCAAGAACAATCCATTATGGTTTCACAGACTCCTCAAAACTGCCAAGATTAAGTGAAAACATCCAGTTCAACCACAGCAATAATAATGCTCCCTTTGTTTTCCACTGCTTAAGCTTCAGCCCTCCAAAGTTGTTTTTGGGCCCAACATGCACATCAGCACAAAAATCTGTGAATGAGATGAAGTCAGTGCCGGGTTCCAACTTTAAGCTATGAATTATGAAACTTTGTAAAATGGCAACATAAAACGGAAAGCTGTGGCAGACCAAGGTAGAGTTGTTCCCCATGTGACAGATTTAACCTTTGACCCAAGGAGCTGTCGTTTTCACTGTGCGCTCAGTCTTGTAGGTTTTTGCTTTGAAAGGCTAACATCATAACCCCAAGAACATCTTCTGGTTAGCAATACACACACACAGATACTTATGTATGTGCTGTTTTTACCCGTCACTAGGCTATCCTGAGTAGCGACGAAACCTCCAACGTTCTGGAGAACTTGGACCCTGACACCGAGTACTCTGTCACCGTCACGGCCATCTACCCAGATGAGTCAGAGAGCGAAGATCTGATGGGAAATGAACGCACATGTAAGTAAACCCCCGCTTCTTATCAGCGTCCAACAAATCATCCCAATGTTTTACTTTCACAGATGTGTCTGACTTTAAAATAACACTGTTGTCCTCTCAACGTCTCTTTCTAGTGTTAAAGTCGCCACTGTCCGGTATGTCGTATGAGAAGGACAGCTTCCTTTTCATTGTATTGTTCATGATTTGTGTGTGGAATGGTAACGTGGTCATACAGGACGATGTTAATGGGAACACACTTTCTTTTTTTCTTTCAGTCATCCTTCACTGCATGTCTATGCATTTTAGTGCTTTACTGTGCGTTCACACCACAACTCTCCAACTTCAAACCTGAGCAAAGAGTTCAGCAAATAAGACACGATGGTCACAGCTGCGTGGTTGACATAAATTATCACGAATGTACTGCAGGCTCAGCTCTGACTGATTCAAAACCATATAAACCAAAACAAAAAAGTAATTTCTGTTGGTTAAACATTTGCATTTGTGCACTTAGAGTGTAGTTTTACTTTTTACCCTAGCAGAAAAACTCACTCAAGATTTGAATATCAGGTAAAATCATGTCAACTTGCAGAGATCTGTTATTTACTAATCAAATACACAGTTCTATTATTTTAAAGAGAAGGCTGTAATGGATTTTGGTGGTCTTGTATTTCACTCTGTGTTTCTATTGCTGTAGAAAGTAATAGACCAATTTGAATTGGATGTGAAGAATGGAAATGTAAAAAAATATGATGCCCTTTTAAAGAATCTTTTAAAGAATAATATAATCAAAGTATGTTTGCAAGTGTGACATTTTTATAGAGAAAGTCTCACAGAGAAGTCATTCACAGATCCTTGAAGTCTACACTTTGTTTTTTTTGTCCATTATCGTTCATTTAATTCATAGCAGAGTCAGTGTGAGGAGGCTCTGTTGGTTTCACTTCTAGCAGTAGGTAGCACATTGTTCTGTTACACAGCACTAACTAAAGCAGTGTGGTATTAAATGCCATTATATATAAAATCTAAATATGTGCAAGGCAAAAAACAAAATCTAAGAGCTATTTATGTCATTGTATGATAGCTACAAAAGATAAGATATGATAAGCAATACATTTCAACAGAATAAATAACACATCTAACTAGTGTTGCTAGCTATCTAATTTAGGTAGCTAATTAATATTGCTAGCTAACTAATGTTGCTAGCTATCATGCAGCCAGTATCTGCTTAAAAACTTAAAATTACTGCTTAAAATATGAAATATTTTAAACCACTGCAGTTTTTTAATGCTATTTAAAAGCTAATTAGAAGCTATTTAAGTGATATATTAGACCAGAACATGTCTTTATAATGACTGAACTTCTTTCACTGATATTTATGACATCATACACATAGTTAGATTTCAACAAATCTGCTTTTTAAAAAAATTTCCCAGGTTTGGGGCAACACGGACGTGGACGATATTGTGGTGTGAACACAAATTCAGGGCTTTAAATGCAAGAAGTATGAAAAATTGACCAGTAACACGTCAACCTCCACAGACCTCCATCACTGTGAATGAGTGTCCTCGTTCCTGTTTCATCCTCCCAACATGTTTGTCATTCCTGCCGTCATGTTCATCTCACATTATAACGTCATTTTATTATGTCATCACATATTCACATCAGTTTAATGTTGTTCAGAGGTTCAGTAGTGGAGATGGTGGTCAGTGAACTAAATCTGATTTTTAAATAAAAATTTTAGCCACTCTCATTACCAAAAATGTGCTTTGATGCTCTTTACTCAAAAAGAAAAAACTTATATGAATGATCCACAAATTTGTCATATTTATTATTATGTCTACATTTCAGGGCCCTGGTTTGTTTCAGGGTGTCCAGCTGTTGCTAAATTTACCTTTTATGATCAACAAATGCGTTATCATAACCCAAAGACAGGTTGTCGCAAAACAGCTAATTGTTAACATCCCAAATTATTTTTAAGCACCCATTGCTTTATTTCTTGGAGTCTAAAAATGTGTGATTACTTCCCCTAATGCATTGGTTAAAAACTGCAGAATTTTCTATAATATTTGTCAAAGTTCGTTTTTGATAATTATGCTGTTGTTGTTGTTGCCATAATTTTATTTGTTACAAACCACAAATTAATCATAGTTCCCGCCCAGAATCATCATTTATAAAACTTGTTTCCATATTAATTGTGTTTTTCTGTTCTTGTGTCCAATTTTAGAATCCTTTTTATGCATTAGGATTTTTCCTTATGTAAAAATATATAACTTAGCTCCATATTTATGACGTTACCGAACTGAGACCAGTGATTTAATGAGACGTTCCTGACCTGCAACTCCACTCTGAACTGGTTTAAACCTCATCACTCTGCTGCTCTCATCCTAAAATTAACCCTTCCAGCTCCATGACCCGCTGGATTGTGAGAACATCATCATAACTGCCATCTTCATCATCCTCCTCATCAACATCATCATAATCATTTTCACTGATCGTTTCACGCACACATATACAGATGCTGTTTATCTCACTCCACATACCTGTGTGCTTTCAGTGCCTCCTGAGCCGCCCAAAAACCTGAGGGTTTTCAATGCCACCACCACCACACTGACGGCGAAGTGGGAGCCCGCCCCTGGCACCGTCCAGAATTACAAGATCACTTACAGACCAGTCGCTGGAGGCGAGGCCCTCACAGTAAGTTTGTGGATGAGAATACGATGGCATCATCAGTGTACAGATACATTAGAAAAGGGTGTCTACATGCCATATATTTAGGAGGTTTGCACAAATTAAATCATGGTTAGCATGAGAAAATGAAAAGGGAGCACATTAAAATATCTCTGTTTAAAAAAAATCCTTGGATGTTTCCAGAGGGCGCTGAGTGAAGTGATCACAACTGCAAGAACTGAAAATGAAAACTGTTTAAAACTCTGCCTCCTCTCCAACCCAGACTCGTGGCAATTTGTGAATCAGTTTCACAGTTTGATATATTTTGGTGTGTACATGAAGACAGCTGTATTTCAAGACATGTTAAACTTAGCAGTCCATCCAAACCTTTTTCTTAACCTGTCCCAGTGCTGCCATCCATCCATTTCCTTAACCAATTATCCAAAACAAGGTCAGTCATTTTCATAGGGCATTTCTTCTTCTTCTGCATTAATTGGAGATCAAGTATCGGAATTTCAGGAGCGGAACCACGCCTCCATACACGCTCTTTCCGGTTCTCATCTATATAGGTTCCCCCAGGCCTACAAGCCTTTCATTCTCGTTTACGTGCCCCACCCTCCCACCCGTTTTAAATTATTTAACTTCTTCACTTCTATTTAGTACATGGAGATCTGCCAGGCTGGGAGCTGCCACCAGTCCCTTTCGAGGCCTTCCCCAAACTGCAGCTCAATTCATGCCCAAGCCATTCACCTTTACCTACTAAAACGCTGTCAAACAAAAAATGAGGACGTGGGCCCAGCTGGTGAATTGTTTCTTAAGTAAAAATGGAGGACCACATTCTGCTTGGCCTGTTGGCATCTATCAGCTTCTTCCAAAGTCCCAAAGGCTAATGAATCCTGATAGATAGGACTCCTTCAGCTTGATAGCTCCCTTCACCTCAGATTTCCACCATCTGGTTCTGGGGTTACCACCTTGCAGCTGAAGCTCCTTGCAACAGCTTCAGCAATGGAGGTGCTGAACATGGTACATTTGGACTCAGTGTCCCCAGTCTCCCTCAGAATGCTGTCAAAGTTCTGCTGGAGGTGGGAGTTGCAGGTCTTATGGACCGGGGCCTATGCCAGGCATTCCCAGCACAACCTCACAATACTTTCAGGTATGCCAGGTCTGTCCAGCATCCTGCCCCGCCACCTGATCCAATTCACCACCAGGGTGGTAATCATTTGACAGCATGGCTCTTCATCCAAGTGTTCAGAGAACATACGGCAGCAGATCCAGATACGATTACAAAATTGTTCATCGACCTGTAGCCTAGAGTATCCTGGTGCCACGTGCACTTATGTACACCCTGATATTCCAACATGGTGTTTGTTATGGACAACCTAATTCACACAGAAGTCCAATAACAGAACACCACTCCCAAACATGACCCTCCAGGTCTTGCTGTCATTGACCACATGAACATGAAAATTAAGTCTCCCAATAGGATGACGGAATAACCAGACAAAGCACTCTCAAGCACCTCGCCCAGTGAGTAAAGGAAGCCTTGGTACTCTGAACTGTTCGGTGCATAAGCCCTGTTGCAGGGGAAACAACCCTCTCGTCCATTGGCAGGTTTTAGTGTTATTATTAATCACAGTGTCTTCCTTTGCATTTACACAAAACCAAGCAAACTGACCAGTGGCTTAAAGCACAGACTGGTCACTGCTGCACAAACGATGCTTGTTAGGTTGTTATCTCTGAATATTTAGGCCTCGATTTTAAAGGGTTAGGGTTTTTTTTTTTCTCCGTCTCTGAGTCTTAGAAAGTAAAAGTTCATACTGAGTTTATATAACCTCGGTATCGCAGCTTCAGTTAATCATTTAATGTGCAGGAAATGTGCACCAAGCAGCAGAATTCACATGAAATACGGCCTCTATGATATAACCACTTGGCTCTTTGTTGTATCAGGAGACCATAGCTGGAGCTGCTTCACTGACTCTGAACAAAAGGCGAATTCAGAGATTTCTAAAATGTTTATTCAAGTTTTTACACCCAAAATGGCCAAATTTCAATGATTGTTTAGTAAATTTGACATTTATGAGAAAACGGGTCCCTCTCTGCTGTCTTGTAAACCCACTCCTGTTTTGTTTGTTTGTCGAGGGATCGAAAGAACAACACGACTAAATTCCTTTCCTCACGCGCTCTTACAAAGCGAAGGTTTGTTCTGCTGTCGGGGCGCAGAGGTTCCCAGCTGTGCTGCTTTTTGACCAGTGGGAAGGTCTCCGGTTTGCTTCAGCCACTTGCTGACAAATCAGTGAATATCTCAAGATGATGTGGAGCCTTAAATCTGTCAGAAAAGTCAGCGAAACGAGCCCCAAAGCACATATAGAAACAAATCAATTATGAACTGCTGGATTTGATGGGAAGTTTGCTCTACCTCCTGAGATGGGACTTCAAGATCTATAAAACTGAGCAAAAAGGACATAAAACAGTGCAGAAGGAGAAGCTAAAGGCACTGAAGAGACAAAGGCTTTCTCATTCTCACACATAAAACACATCGTTACCAAGAAGGAATCTCTGAGTTCTTTAGATAAGGGACAATAAAGGTCAAATCGTCGTTCATAGTCATCATTGAGTCAGAGAATCTCATTTGTTATTGATAAATGAGCCTAAACTGGTGGCACCTGCCTTGTGATTTCCCTCCTGTGTAATGCAGCTTGAATAAATGTTTAGCTGTGAACCGTAAAGTAAACTGTGCAGGAGATGAGATCATCATCTCCAGTTTAATCTCTGTGAAAATGACTTCAAATCAGGGTGAATCAGGGATGTTTTTAAACAAGACACAGGTGGACCATGAACCAGGCACCAGGGGCCTACTGGGAATCAGAAAAATCTACCATAAATAAAAATTGGCTATAAATATTGTGAATGATTTTCTGGCTCTTGTGCAGCATCCTGTGCCCTCACACAGATTATATTACATAAAAAAGAGGCAGTGAGCATAAATAAAGGATCTGCTAGCAGTGAAAAATCTTTTAGGATCTAACTATCCTCAAAAAACCCAAAGTAAAAGCAGTCTTTGTGCAGAATCATGTACATGATATTACTGGATCTGAAGTTGTTGAATATTGCAGCTAATTTAATCACTTCATATGCTGGCTGGTAGTCGCTATAGAAAAACAACATCAGTTCTTAGTAGATCACTCTTTTACACTTATAATCTAAATCTGAATAATTAGTTTAAATAAGTAAATAAAGCTTTGAAATACAATCCATTTTGTTTTGAAAAACAAAAAACACAAAAAATCAGACGGGGAGTCAGAGCAGTCTAAGCAGGCCTCCTTCTGCCTGCCCACCTCCTACAACTCATGTGGGGGACACTGATCAGGTCGAGAGACGCGATCTCTCCAGGATGTCCTAAATCTGTCCACGGGTCTCCTCCCAGTTAGAGAAGCTAAAAACAACTTGGAGGCGTCCAGGATGTCTGAACCACCTCTGCTGGACCCTTTCAGCTCTACTCTGAGCTCCATGACCCACAGCTCATGTTCATAGGTGCGGGCGGGAGTGTAGACTACAGGAGACCACTATCAGTATCTCTGCAAACACTGTCCCAATCCTTCTCAGTCTCCTGCTCCAGACTCTGAGATGCTTGAAATCCTCCCCTGGAGGCCATGACTCGTTCCCACGCCACCCTTTTTTGGCTGAGGACCGTGCCCTCAGACGTGGACGTGTTGGTTCTCATCCCAGGAGCTTCTTCTCACCTGAAAAACTGACTCAGTGCTTGAAAAAGCCAACAAAAACACAAGCACCATATGAATGTGCATATATCACATTAGATTTGCCAAAAGCATAGACCAGTGCCCCTTTTTTCAATTTAGATTTTGTGCCAGTTCAGTTAATTATCTGTTCCACGCAAGTCTTCTTCTTCTTTGAGTCAATTTATCTCTCCGTCAACTTAACCCTCTTCGTTTCATACACACGGAGAGTGGTGAAGTGACTCCGGTAGTTCAAGCTAGTGAGAGAAACCAGAAAAATAATACCCTGACTTTGATGTACCTAAAAAACTGGTATGTGAGTAGTATAATTAATGTAAAGCTTTAATCTGTAGACTCATTTAGTGATGTACAAAGAGAAATATATTTCTAAACGGAGTAAAATGTAGAGTCTGAGAGTCGAGGTCTCCGACTGCACTGGAGCGATCTGTAATTTGATGTCTGGCTCACTTAAAAAGCTTTTGACAACAAAAACAGAACCAGCTGGATTTACAGTACGAGCTGGATTCGGTTTTAAATTTCACCTCCGTCTCGAGATGCACATCAATGATCTAAAGGAGGTCAGTGACACACCGCCAAAGATGTTTCCAGGCTCCTTCCTCACAGAGCAATTTAGCTTTTGCTTGGTGACAACATCCAGCAGCACGACGGTGAGTTTGAGGAGTCCCACGTTTGACTGCCGACACTGCATTCCCGCACGCTGACTCAATAATCATTAGCAGTGGAAACGAGTTGAAAAGAAGCTGCGAGCAGTATGAGAAGAATCTAGGGGGGGGGTCGCTGTGTCTCTGAGATGTTATGACAGTGTTCCCCCAAACAACGTGTCACAGCCGAGGCATGATGTCAGCGCTGCAAATCCGTCTAACGGAGCTCCGATCCACTCCCTGCATCAGATGTGTGCGCCAGAGGACCGAGAGCATCTGGTGTCGTGCGGCCTTGTTGTTCTTAGCATCAGTCATGTGATACCAGACGAGACGCTTGTTTGTTTTATGGATGAGCTCAGGGTTTCCTCTCAAGTTTGGGATCAGGGTGAAAAACCGGGGCTTCTTCATCAGTCCAGTTCTGGGCTAAGGCTGCTGTTTTTCATATGTATAGTAGAGAAAATAGGTCAGCTTTATACTGGGGTGAAAACTCTGAAGGTCTACAGACTGAAGTCTGATTAGTGATAAGCAATGGGATGATCCAACTGCCCTTTAGACATGCAAAATACAAAATAAAGCGGCAAAAAGGCAGATAGAGGGTAGAACACATGAGGAAACAATTAAAGGCAGGTGAAATCAATCAGGGAGGACCAGACGAGCACAACGGAAGGCAGGAAGTCAAGTTAGACCAAGACACCAGAGAAATCTCACCTTCAAAATAAAACAGGACACGGAGGCCAACGCTGGGGAGAATAAAATTAGCAATTCAAAACTCAGTAATGTCACAAGAGCCACAACTCCACATTACTAGAATGACAAGGAAATCTTTTCCTTCTCAGGCTTCACTTTATCTAATATCAGGATAAAATATCAAACAAAGGGACTTACCGGCTCGTTAAGTCAACCCATCATTCATCAGTCCATTCATCCGAGTTTACATGAAAGGTGGTGGCAGTACAATATGTGACCAATCACAAACATGGACAGGTATGCTGGTTGGACTAGATCATAATATCATATTGTCCACTTTAAAGAGAATTTGACAGCTTACAGCTGTTATTCCATTAAATTCACGTTTACATGTGTAATTAATTGAATAATAATTAAATAAAAAAGAATTCAAACATGTTTTAATTATTACAGAAAGCAGTTTTCAAACTGCAGCCACTGGTGCATTTCATAACCGTTGATCTCTTATCTCAAACATAACCTGGCTCGGAGGGAGTTACATCTGAAGCATGTTGCCATGGCACCACCTTCATAACACTGAAAACACAGAATTAACCTTCTAGTTTCTCTGCCAAGCTGCAAGTCATCCTTTGTTGGACAAGCCAAAATTTTGCAATATTAAACGAGAAAAACTTTTTTATGACTATTTGGCTCATTTACTGAGTGCTGTGTGAGAAGATGAGCAGCGAAGTTACCTCATATTTAAATAATTATCTGGTTAAAAAATTAAAAAAATGTCTCAAGTACAGTACCCACAGGAGTCACTGATTGTTTTATTAACACACTCCACTGTCTCTAAACAAGACACTGACCTTCTGTATGTTTCCCAGAATAAAATAAAACATCCAAATACCTAAAATACTGATGTAAATGGGATGTGATACCTCCAGTAATTTATCCCTTAGCTACCACAAACTGTTTATGCCCTCTGTGGATGTGTTTACAGCGCTGCATCCACTGTGTGATGGACTGCAGAGTTGTTTGCTCAGGATTTCTCAGTCTACTAGGATTCAAATCTCTCAGAGAAAGAAGTCTAAATGATGTAAATACTCTGCTGACATTATCCTAATAACCAGTGGATGCCTCTCCAAAACATGCCACGCTAAGAACCGCTGCACACTTAAGGGCTTTGCTTGAATTTTTAGAGTGCTGATGATCCGAGATCCGGATAAATGATCGCACATTTAGAGGCTGAAACATTTTGAGCAGGTGTGGCGACACCTGTGGTCAGTGGGGGTAACTGCAGAAGACATCAAACACTCGCCACAGACGATCAGCTGGTGTTTGTTTACAGCGCAGGCAAACAAACTCATGTTGATTTAATAAATAAGTCAGTCAATAATAATCTGTTTTCCATCGTTTCATAAGTGGCTGTGATGTGATTCATGCTGTGGTAGTTTTCCACACGAAGGCAGGACACAGATAAGCTGATAAGGAGGTGGAGGTGTCCAGCTTTTCGTTACTCTTCAAATATCTGAACCTGACCAGCTGCAAACAGTAAACAAATTGTCTTTCACGGCACATTGTTCCCCAAATGCTTTTATTTTCATGTGATCCGTGTTCCTGCAGAGGAACATCGAATATAAAGTAGCAGTAACCCAACACAACTCAAAAAATATACATATAAATCCATCCACTCCAACTGTGTGGAGTAAACTTGTGGCTTTTAAGGGGCAGAAATACAGAAGCAAACATTGGCATGCACTTGTCTTTCTGTCTCAGACACATGAAAACAGTAATCAGAACTATTAAGGAGCAAATAACTGGGATTTCCTTATTATCTCTGAGAGTTCATTTGTTATATAGTCAGTAGAAATCACACAGCCATCAAGTAAACACCTGTCAAAGTCCAGAAACCCCCCCAGCAACATTAAAAACATACCGAGTCATTTAAAAGATCAGTGTCAGCTGGGACAAACGAGTTTTGAGTGTGTTTGCTCTATACTTTGACATAATGTGCCTGTGACCAGGCAGGAACACGTTGAACTCCATCAGCGGCTACATCACCGTCACGTCTGTCACTTCCTGGAAATGCTCCCATTTTGTTTAAAATCAACGCAGGTGTTTTCTACGACATTTCCCAAATGCTCCCTCTAAATGCTCATCAGGTTACCTGGCAACCACTCAGTAGTAGGCTAAAATGGCCTGGTGTTTGCATTTATGGACCTATAACACCTTATCAAATTATCCAGTCATTTGAATTTCATTACAGTAAAATCTCATTTCAGTCCATACAAGCTCAATTCAGTTTTGTTTATATAGCGCCAAATCACATCAGATAGTCTCCTCAAATCGCTTTATACTGTGAGGCAGTGACTCTACAATAATAAAACGAATATCCCAATAATCAAACGATCCCCTTTGAGCCAAGCACTTGGTGACAGTGGGAAGAAAAAACTCAATTTTAACAGGAAGAACCCTCCAGCAGAACCAGGCTCAGGGAGGGGCAGCCATCTGCCATGACCGGTTGAGGTCCGTTGAATGTTGAATGTCAAAACATTAAAACATATAACAAACATTAAAAACAAAAACAAAAAGCTTTTTTATTTCACAGCTGGCAGCAAATGTTTCTCTCATTTGTGTTTGCCATTTGTGGCGTTCTTCTTCATGAGTCAGCCACCTGTCACTAAGCTCCGATAAACTACTGTGTTTCTCCGATTTGAGCACGAGTCTCACTGCCGACATGTTTCCTGTGAACAGACGCAGGTTGGAGGGAAGAAGACTAGCGTCATCCTGCAGAAGCTGGAGCCCGACACGCCGTACTCTGTCAGCGTCGCAGCGGTGTATCCCACCGGCATCAGCAAAGATATCTCCGAAGAAGGAAGAACTAGTAAGAGTCTAACGTCACATCCAGAGACAAAGAGTTTCACATTAAATATCTGCTGTAGTGAAAGCTGTTTCATACAAGAATACAAGTTACTTTCAGTTGTACAGATTTTTTTTGTGAAAAAAAGAAAAAATAGCATTCTCTTGGCTCAGAATTGGTCTTTTGGGGTTACGTAGTTAAGCCAATGAGTCTGTCTTACCTTACCTAGCAGGAGTCTGTACATTTCCCTGCTATCTCTGGCCTTTGGCTAAACAAAAGCACAAGTGCCACAGTAAAAGAAACCACAACTAGAAGAAAATCTTAGTCAAACACATTTTTAAAAACATCATTGTATTAAATTTTGTGATAGAAAGATCAAAAAATTATTATGAGGTTGCACTTCTTTTTAATCCCCTGAAAAATTAAGAAAAGCATGATTCAATTTATTGCAAGTGATATCTTTAAGCAGCTTGTTTTGTGCAGAATGCAACAACTACCCTGTTTCAACTCTAAAAACTGTATTCCCACACAGAAAAACTGAATTTTCAGTCACATTTTTGAGGGGAACGTTTTCTCCCAGAGAAACGCTCCTTGTGACTCCTTGTCGGCTTTGAAAGGAGCTAACTGAGGCTTTTGATCGCGATCCTCCAGGAAAAGATGGAGGACAGAAAAGTGAAAGCTCGCCCTGTTTCATCTGTGTTTGTGTTCCTGCAGAGCCTCTGGGTGGAGTCAGGAACCTGCAGGTGCTGAACCCGACCATGACCACCCTGAATGTGCGCTGGGAGCCCGCTGAGGGCCGAGTGAAGGAGTACAGAGTTATCTATGCTCCCGCTGCTGGAGGAGATGAGAGCATGGTAGGACGATCCTCAGCTTCCTGTCAGCCGTGACTTTGAATTACTCACCAATTTGCCTGATCATGTCTGAAACTTTTAAGCCTTTAAAGACCCATTTTAAACTTTTATAAAGCAATCTAATACATATTGTATAAAAAAACTTGACTCTTGCCCAATGTTACATGCAGCAACTACAGATAAATTACTGTGTTTCACAGCTGGCGAGGAGGATTTACCCTAAGCTCGATGTTATTTCTGAATATATGTTTGCATCAGAGCAGCTAATTTGTGTATTTTGTTGCTAAACTTAGGAAACTGTGTCAGCGGGCACAACCACCACCATCCTGCGAGCCCTGCAGCCCGACACTCTCTACACTGTGACCCTGGTGCCGGTTTATGCTGCAGGAGATGGAAAGAGGATGTCTGAAAATGGAAAGACAAGTAAGTCTGAACCCCTCACACCCCCAAAAAAACACCTCTGGGGATATTTATAGGTATCCATATAACTACAAAGAATTTACAACCCTGTCAGGACCCTTTTACACAGAGTCCATCTTCTCTAATATACCCCATCAATTTCAAACCATTTCGAGGACGGGTTCAGTTTTATCTGGAGAAAGGAATTTTATTCCAGACCAAACAGTTTTAGGGACAACCTGACGAGGCTTTCCTTCCGTTTTGTATTTGTGCCACTAATAGAAACTCTAAAATGATGTAATGCCCGGCCTGTGGTTTGTAGTGCAGCCTCCGCTCTTTTCTTCCTCTGTTTTCTTGTTATCCGGTCCAGGCTGCTTCATTTTCTCTCTTCACTGCTTTTGCATTGTGGTGGATCCATAGGATCAAGTTGAGAGAACTGCAAGCAAAGATTTTCATATTGTGCTCTGACAAGTCAAAAACTGGTGTTTGCTCCTTTGCATACAGGTTCTGTAACCTGATTTTTATAGCAGAGCCCGGTGCTCCAATCATATGCAACCAACATAACATAAAGTTATATTTGGACCAATCAGATTACACGTGCTTCCAAATCTCTTTTTTTATCGGGTCATATTTCTAGGGGAAACCCTGTGGCTCAAAGAGAATTCCTTTCTGAGCCCTGAAAATAATTACAGACACAACAAGAACTGAAATATCAGATTATCTGAAATAACAGATTTACCAGTTAATGCAGGGAACCCATGAGTGTCCTCTCTGCCCTGTGCTTAGTCTGCTGGGAGGTTGTTTTGAGACATGGAGACACTAAACAGCAGATGTCAGTTGTGCTCATTAAAGAAAGGATATCGTAAAAAAGAAGGAACAACACCAAAACCACCAGCACAAATAAATAACACCTTTGCTTTATAGATCGAGGAATAGCCCCGTTCCCCTCGTCTTTTCTTATTGTGAAAAACAAAATGAAATCATGATGGAAACGCGACAGATTGGAATCATTAATTCAGGCTCTTCATGTGGTCTAAATCTAAAAACACTTATTGTTTAGGACCTCTGGGAGGAGTAAAGAACCTGAGGGTGTCTGACCCCACAATGACCTCTCTGAATGTGAACTGGGATGCTGCTGACGGAGCTGTTCGTCTCTACAAGGTCTTCTATGTGCCCAAAGCTGGTGGCGAAGAGCAGATGGTGAGGCTCCATGCACGCCGTACCGCTTCCTTTCTCCAGGAAACAGCCAATTATGAGCCAGAAGCATTTAAGCAACCTTTTATTTCCTAATCTTGCCAAACAGGAACAAGTTCCTGCGAGCACCACAAACATCATCCTCAGGAACCTGATGCCTGATACTCCTTACACGGTGTCGGTGTTACCCGTTTACCCTGCCAGGGAAGGCAAACGCCAGTCTGAGGATGGAAAGACATGTAGGTCACTGTGGAAAATTTTTAAAATAAACCCTACGTAGAAACTCATTCTCATTTAATCACTCATCACATTTGCGCCCTCAGTGCCATTGAGCGGAGTACGTGGCATTAGTGTGACCAACCCGACCATCACCACCCTCACTGTGACCTGGGATCCTGCTGATGGCAACGTTCAGGGATATAATGTCATCTATGTTCCTGTGGATGGAGGCCTGGAGATTAAAGTAAGTTCTTCTCTCTTCATAGAATTTATCAGATAAATCCTGCTAACTGATTTGTTCTAAAGACTGCAGAAGGCTGTAAATGGATGTAGCCACGCAATGTCATTCACTGGTTTGTGGATTATCATTTTTTTTGACATGGTGTGCCCTGATCGCTCTGGGGGTTCTGTCAAAAACACTTGGCGGTGGAGAGATTTCTGAGATGATCCAATCTAAACAGTATTCGAATTATAGTTAAGTTATTTTTTTAAAAAAGCTCTCAAGAGACTATAATCATTTTTGCAGCAGGCTGTAAACATGTTTATTTGCACTGTAAAGCTGGAAGTTTAAACATGGGACTCTATGGGAATAACTCGGTTTTGGAGCCAGCCTCAAGTGACTGCAGTTTTTAGCACTTGCTCCTGGGCTTCATCTCTCTGTCTGAGGTTTAATGTCAGTCGGTGCAGATTCTAAAATGAGCAGTTTTTAGATTGACATTAGCTTATTAAACATCTGAGTCCTAATCAATGTGTTCGCTATTTTCTTTTCCTTTTGCTGACAGGATCATCGCTCTGTGACAAGCTCTCTGTCATCACGTGACACTGACAGACCTTTTTTATGCCTCTGAGGTGTTTTTACATTAGACAAAATGCTGGAGGGAGTTTGGTGAAACTCTTTTAAAGCTTGTAATAAAAAAGTCTGATCAATTTTCAAGGAAACGGCAAAAAAAAAAAAAATCCAAGATGCTCAGCAGAAGTTTACAAAAGACAAAACGATCAAAGGTCTCAGCAGAGATTTGGTGATGTCATGCTTTTTGACAGGATAATCCCGTCACGCAGTTGCCACACAAAACCGTCTAAATCCTTTCTGGCAATGTGAAGCTCGCATTGTTGCATGACATGTTTGTGGGTTTTATATTTCTGCAGTGCCATCAGCACTAAATAACAGCTGCGAATGCAGCCGACAGATGATTTGGCCACTCGGGTTTGTCTCCTCAGAAGCGGCTCATTCATCGTTGTTGATTGCACAACCTTCACCCCTCAATTAGCACATCAACGTTAGTTTTACAGAGGAATTTCAAACTGCTCGACCAAAAGAATCTGACTGCTGCTCGCGTGGTTTCGTCTCTGCTGTAAAAGTAAACAGCAAACAATCTGAAATCTGAAATGAATTCACAAACCAAAATGCTGCGCACACAAAATGTCAAATAAATCGTAAATTCCGGGAAGAAATATTTACCAGAGGAACAGGTGTTAAAGGTGTTATTTGTTTCTGCTGGTCTACGGTGGCCTTGAAAACAACAACAACAAGGAAACTAAAGCAACATTTCAGAAAATGCAATAAATAAAAAACTTGAGGAACGTACAAATATTTCTAGTGTTTAGATGTTTTTCAAACCGCTCCTGAAAGCGGAATAAAAACTGGACCACCGTAGAAATCTAGAGGCCTTGTGATGGTCCAGTTTCAGAAGATTCTTCTGCACTAAAAACAAAAAAGGGATTTTCTTTTTACAAGAAATATTTCAGCTTTTAAAAATTCCCATGTTAGGCATTAAGGTAAGCCATTTTGCGGTTTTCGTGAGACTCAGCTGCTTTCTCAGGAAGACTTTTATTTGTGTTTTGGCCTTGTTGAGGTCAAACATCTGGACTCTCTGGGATTTAGCTTCAGGTTAAATCTGATGCATCTTTTCGTAGGAGACCGTGTCTGAGAGTACCACCACATTCGTCATGAATAAACTGCTGCCGGACACCCGCTACACCGTCACCGTGGTCCCCGTCTACGCCGAGGGAGACGGACCAAGCCTGTCTGAGACGGGCAAGACGAGTGAGTATCGAGGCTTGAGGTAACATGACACCCATAGTATGTTGGTAAAGGTGCTCAGAAGGACATTAAAAAACACCCGAGCCTTAAAGAAACAATTAAACAGAGTCTGACTGAACTGAAAGTTGACTGAGGAGGAAGACTGGCTCGGCTTTGGCTTACTGCTCTTTGCCACATCAATCAATGAGAGACATTTTTAGCAGATTACAATCTTTTCAGAGGAACACGTAGCTGGCCTGAGCTATGTATTATCTTATAACATGTTAAATAGAGACCTGTTTCCAGTTGGGCATTCATCCTGGCAAAAGCAAATTCAAAGACACAGAATATCCCATTTTCTTCCATTTTGCCTCCCTCACCTGGCGGGATGCCTCGTTTGTATTGGCCGTGTGGGTGTTTGTCACAGTGAATAGCAATGAAAGCTTAAAAAAGCAGTGAAAAATGGTGAGGCAAGGTACAAACAACTGGAAATAATGGGTTCAGAGAGCAGCCAGTGCTGATCCCGGCCTTCAAGCCAGTCCAGACTAGACGTCACGTTAATGGAATATTTTCTGTCACTGACGGGAAAATGTGAAGGCAGTCTGCCATTTTCACAGGTTAGAACAGTGATGGTAGATCTACCATAGAGTTCAGTGATTCTCATGCAACATTTTTACGGACAGTACTTGCGACATCTCATTCTTAACATTAAACGTACATTGTAGAGTTGTTACTCCAGGGTCAGAGGTGCAGACGGAGGGCATACTGCAGGATTTTCTCTTTGGAAATTTGTGCAGCTTCACAAAGTTCCCTATTCAAAGACTTTGAAACTGATCACCAGAAACCACTTAACCTCTGACTACACTAAAGATATGTCACTCAGATCCAGGCACTGACTGACTTCCTGTTCTGGCTGTACTTCTGTTCAGAGCCACTGGGCTTTGTGAGGAACCTGCAGGTGACCGATCCCACCACCAGCACCTTGAACGTCCGCTGGCTGCCGCCTGAGGGGAATGTGCGCGAGTACATCGTGATCTGGGTGCCCACAGCTGGAGGAGAGCAGGATGTGGTAAGGATGTGGAAGTTTCTTCTTACTTTAATCACCTTAAAAATCCTTGTGGGCAAAAAGCCAGTGCAAAGTGCTCCTGTGTGTGTAAAATTGGACCTCTGATGAATCAAAGTGAGAAGTCTTGTCTTTAAGGGGAGATCAGGTTGCCATCTTATTTTTTCCTTTCGGCTCTCACTGCGGCGTCGAGTCAGCGGCGTGAGGTTGTTTCCAAGGCAGTTACACACCAGAACGTTCTTTTCTTGGGAAAAGTTGTAAGATCACGATATCAAAAAATGAAAACCACCAGATGATGTTGTTGACTTTTTTTTTTTTTTTTAAATGACGTTTTCTTGCAAATAATGGAAAACATTTGACAGAGGAATAAGATCTACTGAGTCAGGAGAAAGTTTGACTGTTTTCTGTGAAGTTGTGGTGATATCTTGTTTAGTTTCATTACCCCAAAGGTTATGTCAGAAAATGTCGTAAAATAAGATGATTTGATTTCTTTTATTTCATTATCTCAGCATGTTGGCACATTTTAGGAAAATTTGATTAAATGGACAAAGAAGAAGTAGAAATTTGAAAGTGCAGCAGAGGCCTGAAGGAGTGCATGCAAAGGAAGACTTGCTCTCGTTTTTTCTGTCTGAAGCTCCATCCTGTCCCAGGACAGCCTTTAAAGTGGTAGCCCTGTGCAGAAATCCATCTTTATCTCCAAGTTTTAACTGTTCCTGATACTGAGTGAAGCTGCGTCCAAGAAAACATTAAACGGTGACATTGCTCATTCTGAGAATCTGTCTGCGGCTGCCAAAGCGCTCATTTGTTCTCCAGATCAAGGAGTTCATCCAGTTCAAAGTCGTTTCTTCCTTCCCCCAACTCAGGACTCGGTTCCTGGAACCGCCACCAGCACCGTGCTCAAGAACCTGGATCCAAACACAGAGTACACTGTCACCGTGGTGCCCGTCTACCCCGAGATGGAGGGAAAGCCCATGTCCGAAAATGGGAAGACAAGTGAGTCCCGCTGACTGATTTACAGCTAAAACTTGTGGTTTGAAGTAATTTTACTTGTTTTTTTTGTCATATTTATAAAGAAAAATAATGAGCTGCTACATCTACATGGGCCCAAGACCTAATGAAGATGTCTGATTACAGTTGGAAACTCTGAAATTTTAAAATATGAAGTGATGAGAGACATAAATATAAAACTGAAGATTTCTGTCAGATGGTTTTTGTGGGAAAGCCAGCAGTTTACTTGAAAGCATCCTAAATAATGAAAGTACTTCAGATGATTAACAAAGTTTCTTTAACATCCAAAGCTAAATGGAAACACTAAATTTATGGCAGCTTAGTCAGGCTGTTAAACCCAAGTGGGCATTTTCTTTTTGTGCCAGCGCTGAAGACTAAACCCGATATATCACACACATATATCGCAAACAAGTCACATCAGATTTATCACAGACATAGCCTGTGTTAAATTCCACCAGTAAAAAGCAGCAGTCATTGCCCGATTTACATTTGCCTGATATTTCCTTCATGGTTCCCTCCATTCACCTGAATTTAACGGAAGGGGAATGTTCAGAAACGACTGAGCCCATGCACCGTCTTCAGGGTCGGACGCTGTGGCCTTACAGGCTGCTGTTAGGTTTCTGGGCCTTTGTAATGCTCTCAACGACAGCAGTGAACCTGGACATCAGAGTTATGATTAGCATCAGTGTCTAGAGAAGCAGAAAGAGGCCACACTGAAGGTGCAATCCAGCAAATTTAAATCAGGCATAGCAGGAGTCCTAATGACCCTTTGTAGAAATCACAGTTCTCAGAGTTAAACAGTGTTTTTCTTGCTCAGCAACTTTCATGAATGAAGCATGGACTTGATTTGATGTCAGGAACAATCCAAAGACAGTTCAAGTTTAAATCTAAGATCATTTCATGAGTCCCTAGGGCTGGATGCAGGTAGGAAATATTCAGGGAGATTTTAGATACCATGTAAGCGCTAAGTGCCTTTTCCTCCTTCTCAGATCCTTTGGGTGGAGTAAAGAACTTGAAGGTGATCGACCCGACCATCAACACTTTGACAGTGCGCTGGGATCCAGCAGTGGGCAACGTCCGGACCTACAAGGTCTTCTACACGCCCCAACCAGGAGGAGAAGAACGCATGGTACAAAACAAATGCAAACTGTTTTATGGACCAATTTCAGGGCCTTATCTTGGTTCAGTTACCCAGAAAAAGTAACGGTAATCAGGTAATCTGCTAATGAAGGCTTTGGCACTTTGTTAAACAGGAGGAGGTGTCTGGCGGCACCACCACCACCGTCCTGAGGAACCTGGACCCCGACACCGCGTACAAGGTGGCGGTCGTTCCAGTCTACCCAGACGTGGAGGGCATAAGGCAGGAGGAGAAGGGAAAGACAAGTGAGTGGATCACTCAGGGTTTTCACAAAGGGGAACAGCATTTTTCAGATTCCTGGAGGCATGTGTGTGTTGCTCCATAAAGATTCAGCTGACCAAATCTTGTTTCAGACAGACAGACAGGACCAAACAGGAACAGTGGGATTTTCTTAAACCACAGACTATGTAAAAGATGGCATTACCTGGAGGTTTTAGTCCTGGCATTTTGAATCCTCAATGTTAGCAGCGTTTGCAGGCAGTGAGCACGTCACAGTCAGACCTGGAGGAAATGATGACCTCGAGGCTTCTGAACAAGACTTCACAACCAATGGGTGATGTCACTACATCCAATTTTTATAGACGTTTCAGGATTTCTGTCAGTTTAGACAGATGTGGGGAAATTCGATTGCAGAGGAAGTCACATGACATTTCTTTGCACCAACATGGAACAACTACATCAACATAAAACACACTTACAGACATTCATTGCACCGTAGGAATGTTTTGGCCTGTCCACCTGGGCAACCGTTGATGGCATGAGCATCAAAAGGCAGTTTTTTTTTTTATTAGCCATTTCCACTTAGGCCCCGCCCTTTCTGAGTATTTCCCCAGCGATCCCACATGTTTTCATATTCACCATCCAGCGGTGGTTATGCAGTTATTAGCTTGGACTGCTTTGATAATCTGTCCCTGATGGTGCGTTCGAGAGCCCTCTCCAAAGAACGCGTGTTTTATTGCATCTATAAAATTGATTCTTTTCGTGCTATTGTTTGCAAGACTTATTTATTTACGGGATCTTTGTCTGTATTTGAACTTTATTTTTATTACAGCGCAGCACATGACGGAAACACTCACAGACACAGAGGAGGTCATTTTTACAGAAACAGAAAAAAATAGAAAATGAATGAAAAGTAAAACAATATGCTACTGCTGCCCATCTCTCCATAAGTAACATCTCCACTACATCGCCTGTGTCATGTCTTTGGACTGACACACTGGGTTTCCCATCATCATATATGAGTTTTTCCTCTGTTTTTGTGGGTTTACCACACTTTTCACTACACAGTAAGACCAAATGAAGCACAGCCAGTGAAGACAGATGACAGTTTTGTCAAATATGCGATCCTCACCTCCTGCATTTCTCAGAAGTTTATTTTGTCTTCTGTTAAACCTCATAAATCTTTTCTTCTTATATCAGTAGAGGTCGATGTTTTGACTACACATAAATGGTGTTGGCCTCACCGTGAGATTGAGGCTGTTTTTGCTCTTAAAAACAATAGAAAACTTGATTGATGCTTTCTAGCAGAAAGTCTTTACAGATAAGCTTGAGGTACTTCCTTCGATTTCTATCTGTCCTGCATTACCAGAACCATCTGATTGGCCCCAAGTTCATTCTGCACACTTACAGCCAGAGTGATGAAGAGTAAGCTGACTCATAGCACACACCACCAACTAAAAGTGCTTTTATTTAAGTGTTCTTCCCAATAATGTCCTTTTTTTTAACCATCATTTTTACCAGCTGCGTGGAAAACCTGCCAGCGATGTACGGTTTGCAGTCAAATCATGAGAAAAACCACCTTAAAGGTCTGATGTTTTCAGCCAGACAGCAAGAAAATAGTCCCTGTTTATATGAATGCTTGTGGCTCGCAAATGAATGCCAGAAAGTTTAGGCAACTTCCCTGAGTCTGACACATCTGGACACTCCTGATGTGGCAAACGCATCCATCTGGAGCACCCTGCAGGATAAAACAAATGCTAAGGGTTATTTGCAGCAGTTATTTAAACTTTTTTTTTATTGGAGGAATTCTTTAATGTCTAAAAAACAGTTTAATAGGGTTTCTTTATGGAATACCAGAAAGTTTAGACAGGCACAGGAAGGAAAGAAGACTCCTCTGTGACTGACAGCCTCCCCGGCTTTCGAACATCTGGTCCGTCCTGATGAGGTGAACTCCACCCGCCCGGATCGTGTCAGGCTGTGATGTGTCCCGTCTGTTTCAGAGCCTCTGGGCGGAGTGAAGAATCTCCAGGTGACCGACCCCACCGTCAACTCGCTGAGGGTCCGCTGGGACCCGGCCGAGGGCGACGTCAGACAGTACCAGATCATCTACGTCCCCGTCGCCGGAGGAACGGAGAGCGTGGTGAGCTTTTACTGACCTCATAATCCCATCAAAGAAGGCCGGTCAGGTTTTTATAAATGTTAGCAGCTGCTGGTTTTTAAATTATTTCTGTTATAAATGTCAAACCTGTTATGATGAAAGATGAATTGAATCAAATCTGACTAAATTCAGCTGAGTTCAGACTTTTCTCGGGAGCATACGAGTGCACCGAAGCCTTATAGCATCTTCCTTTCATGACACAAAAAACACAATCATAATTCTCACTGGGAGCACAAATTAAAACGCCACGGGATATTTTATGTGCCGCTAATCACTTAAGTCTTCTATAGTTTTATAGCGTCTTTGTTTGCGAGTTGATGCCTAGAACATTAGCAGAGAATGGGCGACTGTGACGAGCTGACGTGAGCAAACAGAGTTCAAGTTAGTTTATCCAAACCCATAAAACCATCGAAGTGCGTGTTTCTGTTTTGTTTTTTTTACAGTATTAGAATAAATGATGCTAGTTTCATTCTCACGCTGCGTGTGAGCTGATTTCAAGAGTTCTGGGAAAATTTAAACAAATGAGTAAGTGGAGACAGAGAAGAGCTGATCATCAGGGAGCCTGCTCACTTCCTGTTAATCCAGCTGTGCCGACCTCTACATCTCGGAGTGAGTTGGCCAAAGAGGATAAAAATAAGTAAGAAACCCCACTATTAAAAATGTACAAAGGCACCCATGTGAAGAAGAAGTGTCTAAAACCAGAAATGGAGACGCAGACTGGCACCAAACATCTTTTAGTGAGATGACCAGGAAGCTGAGTTACAGCTGAACCAGCCAAACACAGACAAGAGGAGAGGGCTTAATCCTTGCTTCGATTCAAAGTCTGAGATGATGACGTTATACTTCAGAATAACACAGATCACTCCTTTGTTTTGGTGAGGGACTCCCTCCACCATTCAGAAGCAGTCAACCATGAGGAGGCACTGAATGTCCTTTAGTTTCTGGCTTCACCGTCACAGAATTCCAAACGGCAGCTGTCGTGAAGTAGCTCACGGAAGTCTCAACGTGGAACTATATCTATAAAATAAATAAATAAATAACAACATGAAGATTGTTTAAAGAAAAACGTTTACCCCATGCAAAGAGGTTTTTGGCTGGAGCAGCTCCGTATGGCCCCATTCATTCTGGATTTCATGAGCAGCCCTCATGAGAGTGGGGGTTCTTTTGTATTTAGAAATTTATGGCAGTAAATGATGGACATTGGTTGGAAAAAAGCGAAGTAAAAACAGTATAATTTTGAGAATTGTGGCCCAAAGCACCTAAAAATATAAGTGCCTTGTTTAAGTTTTGGACTCCACTGAGCCTTGCTCAGAGCCACAGACTGCAAACTTTCCAAAGATGCCAACGTCTGTGGCTGGTTTGGGGGAAAAACCAATTTTAAAAGCTGCTTAATTCCCAGAATTATTGGGTGAGAATCCCTGACTGACTTTAAATGAACAAGTTAGAGCAGATTATATACAATATAATCCTGGACAGTGTTTAGCAAGATGATTTTTCTCACCTTACAGTGATAAATGGAATTACTTAAAGTCACACGTCGTTGCTGATATTTGGTTATTAATTTTCCCTTCACAGACTCAGGTGTCTGGGATTACGACCAACACGGTCCTGAGAGAGCTGCGTCCAGATACTGAGTACAAAGTGACGCTGGTTCCCATTTACCCCGACACGGAGGGAAAACGAGCATCGGAGAATGGAAAGACCAGTGAGTGCATCAAATTCTCTTAGCTTTAATGTATCAAAAACTAACATGACAGTTGCAGGAAGTTTAGCTAAAGAAGTATATGAAACTCAGCAGATGTTGCTTTTCTGTGACATTTGACACTCAAGGAAACTGGTCTGAAATTTAACCATCATGTTGTGCTCACAGAGGCTCTGGGAGGAGTGAAGAACCTCCAGGTCACTGATCCCACCACCAGCTCCCTGAAGGTGCGCTGGGAACCGGCGGAGGGCAACGTCCGGCAGTACCGCATCTTCTACGTGCCTGCATCCGGAGGCGCCGAGGACATGGTTAGAGATCACACTGACTTCCTGTCCTGTCATGTGTCAGAAAGGAGAACTGGGCATTAGCTCAGACAGACAAAGCAGATTCACATCAGCTCATCTGTTGTTGGATACCTTTTTCTGCATATTGGGCATTATTTACTCTGCTTTAACTTGCCCAAAGTTGCTAAACATATCTGCAAGCTGCCTTGCAGCCCACCTACACTTTGGCATTTGCTTTTAATGCTGTTTCTGATTCAACCAGTGTCATGTTTCTCATTACTCTGCCTGTTCTGTATAAGAGGTCCAGCAAGTTTTCCCCCAAAGTCTAATTTTCCTGTTTCTGTGGATGATTACTGCAGAATTAACGCCAGAATGATCTTCCTCAGATTCTCCACTTGTGCTTTCTTTTGACTGACAGCTGTGTTTCTGTGTACGAACAGGAGCAGGTGTCCGGCGGCACCACCAACACCATCCTAAGGAACCTGCTATCAAACACTCCCTACACGGTGACCGTGGTCCCAGTTTACCCCGAAGGAGAAGGTCTCCGCCAGTCAGACAAGGGAAAGACACGTAAGTCGTCAGAACAAGAGCGTTTACAGGTGAACTGCCGCCCTGCCTGTGATAAGGTTTTTGAATTATCTGCAGTAAACATCACAAACTACTAAGAAACAGAACAGCTGTCATTTAAAGTGGCAGTGCTGCAGCTCCAGATGTTGCCGTTTGACAGACATGTCAGTCAGAGCAGGCTTTAGAACTTTTCAGGGCGGCCTGGAAGAGACAAGAGAAAATATAAATGTTCCAGAATGATTTTAAACAGGTGCTGCTGCACATTTTTGGACATCAAAGCATGAAAACATAACTAAATACTAAAAATTATGAGGTTGTAGGGGCACTTTATAACTGCTGTCGGTATCTCAATGGTCTGGATGAAGAAACACTCTTCCTTGAAGAGGAAAAAAAGTTGCTTAAAAAATGTCAGCATCAGCGAATTTTGGTTTTTAAACTGATCACAGAAAACAGATCTGAGCAGCAGGTCAGAAGCGAATGAGTCGAGCTTTGAAGGTATAACTTTGACCTGTTGAGATTCTGCACAAGCGGTGAAGTCTGAGCTTCACTTGAGCAAGATTAAATCCATCACCAGCAGCAAACAAAGGCCAGAGGTCGTGGTTTTAATGGAGAGTTGTCAGTAAACCTTAAGTGGAAACAGAACATTCATGCCTTTGCTGAGATAAATAAAGGATAATATCATCATCTTATTATGTCTCCACTCTAATGCAACCAAGACACAGGTTTAGTGTGTTTGCTGGCCTGCAGTGAACATGAACCCCCTCAACTCTGGACACAAATTACAGCTTCTTTTTAAAGTTTGACACCAGATACATTAACTTTATAGAGAAACCCTATCTTCCAGGTAAACCTTCGTGGAAAAAGTAAAGTACTGCAATATGCAGAATTTGCCAGAACCTTTAAATCAGAACCACCCCCCCACACGCACCTCAGGAGAATTGGATGGAACATAAGAGAAGCTGAAGAAAGTGATTGATAGCAAGGAAGAAAACAAGTTTAAAACTACCGTTTGAAGAATCTGTCCTCCCAGACCCGGTCCTGCAAGCATTTGCAGAACTGCTGGTTTGTCTGCATCTCTGTGGTTTGATGTCCTGTTGGGTTCCTTGGGTTTGTTTCTGCCCACACGGCATGCCACGCTCTGTCAGCAGAAATGCATCCTGGGGTTTTGACATGTGATGCCACTGGAGTGAGGCATGGAAACAATTCCACAGACGAGTCCAGCAGCCAAACTGGAACTGAATATTTTCTGTCCTGTCAGGATAGTTTGGGCGGGGGGGTCGGGGTTTGCACAACCCTTGTCTCATTTTCGGTGTACATGGAGCCTTAACACTCATCGTTTCATTGCTTAGAAATGGTGTTGTGTTGAAATCTTGGAATATTTTTCCCTTACCATCCCTTCGCGGTTAGGTTATTATGGTTAGCTGTCACACACACATGCTGGTTGTGGCAGACAGAAGTTGGTGACTCAGGTTCAGGTAGGCGACGCTCCTTTTGTTTCACGGGTTGAATTCCCAGAAACTGACCCGCAAATACCCGGTTGGATGTTTTTTGTTTGTTAAAGCTGAAATATGAGACAGCAGGGACTAAAGGGTTGGAAGGGTTGTTTTAGTCCTCCGATCATTTACATATCAAGCACTTTATACAGACGTGCTGGCTGCTGCAATAAGCGAACCAGTAGCATCTGCATGCTGGGACATGACACCACCTCTCCATCACGGCGGCAGCAGCAGCAGTGACACACCGGACCTCGGAGTGAGTCACTATCAGAGAATATGAGCCCAAGAGTGACATTAATGAAGTTTTATTACCAGAGTTGGTCCAGTTTTACTGTTTTGCTCCCTGGAGAAATTTGTCACGTTTGGTCTGGACAGAAACAGCAAATTAAATGGCTGTTACAGATTACATAATCTCTCTGAAGGACAGAGTAATTTTGTCCCTGGATGACAGACTTTACAGAAAACAATGACTGTGAAGGTTTCACTCTGGAGGTTTTTACCTTATCAAGGAGGAGGCATCTAGTTTTCCTTTTACTGGCTAGAGCTCCAGATACCGGGGAATACGCACATCTGGTTTGGTTTAAAAGAGGCTTTTGCATAAACCCAAATCTGTGCTACTTCTCTCTCTACACATAGACATTGTAAACTGACTGTCCTGCAGATTTGTGCTGCACTCAGCATTTCATTTCAATCCCGTAGTTTCACAATGATATTAATCTTGGAACACAGATTTTTTCTTCATAAAAGACATTTGTTGTTGTGTTGAACCCATTTTACCAACAAAGTAAATCACATTCTAAAAATAAACACAAATTAAAACACGATTAACAGAATTTAGAAATGATTCAAATAACTTAAACGATGCAATTGTTATTATCTTGTTTGATTATGTAAAGGCTACGCTTCGGAGCATTTCACCACATAAGTTGTAGTCTTACAGCCCTTTGTGACATGTTTAGTTTAGTGTGCATTGAAACACCACAGTCACACAATAACACAAACAGACTAACCGCTGAAGTTAGCCGTAAACCAGCAGGTCTGAAAGCCCAATGAAGGGTTTCAGTTTCTAGTCGGAAAACACTTTAAACGTAACTTTGACTTCAACTGATCATTTTTCAGTTTGCTAATGCTAAAGTTGGTTGGAGACCACAGCCCGACCAAAATTATTGTCACTGTTTACAATGAACTATGATCTCGTTGCCTTTGAAGCGGTTGCTTCAAAGGCAGGCACCAGGTCTTCAACCACTTTGTTCAACCACTTCAACCGCATCGGTTCAGTTCAGTTTTATTTATATAGCACTAAATCACAACAACAGTCACCTAAGAGTGCTTTACATTGTAAAGTAAACACCCTGCAATAATAGAGAGAAAGCCCAACAATCAGATGACTCCCTATGAGCAAGCACTTGGCAACAGTGGGAAGAAAAAACCTCTGGCAGAAACAGACTCATGGAGGAGCGGACATCTGCATCGGGCATCAGTTTGCTATCAGTTTGCAGTTAAACGGAATCAAGTTGGCCATTACATGCAGCCTGTTTTTGATAAATATGGAGGAAATTACAAATCTGTTGCTGTTTACATGCACAGAAATTCCCAAAAACAAAAATCCAGATTAACTACTTACATTTAAAGTCCAACCAAGATTTGAAACAGAAATTCCGAAATTCCTATGCACACACTCAAGACAGCAATTTACCTTCAAAACAGGCAACCTTGTTTTTATAAAGAATCCCCTACCGGTCACGGCATAAAGTAAAAAGTTCTAACTGGGTTTTAAAACCACTCGAGACAATGGAAAAGGAAAGATGCTAACGTACCTGGGACATAAAAAAAGACTACAAGAAACATAAAGATGAAACTCAGAGACCAAAGCCCAAACTATAACATCTGCCTGTTGAAAAGAAGTGAATTCATTTGCGCTTGTAACAGAATACAATAATTCGAAGTCCACTGCATTTCTGAGCTGCTTGAAGAATGTTTTGAAAAAGTTCATTGCTTTTTAAAACTCTAAACTTAAACCAAGGATCCAATCCTCCCTGTTCTGTTCGGCTCTTCACTTACTGACACTGACATTTAAAGGAATGTAATCTCTTCTAAATCCATTAGTTGTCCCGTCAGTTTTAGGCAATAAAGTGAGATGTACTTGGAACAAGCCCTTAGTTTTGATGTTGTGTTGCTAAGTGAGGAAAGCTAACACCTCTCCCTTGTTCCTAACTTCACTTTCTCTTCACCTCTCTCCCCTTTGCAGTTCCACGCATGCCACCCAGGAATATCCAGGTGTACAACCCCACCACCAACACCCTGAATGTGCGCTGGGAGCCAGCCACAGGCCAGGTTCAGCAGTACCGGGTGGTTTACGCTCCCTTTACCGGTGCAAGACCATCCGAGTCGGTGAGTAGCTTTCTGCAGGCAGTTAAAACACAAACTGTCATTAGCTGCAGAATTCTCCTTGAGGGGAGGAAAATCTCTCTGTCTGGTCATGAGGAGCGAAGAATGTGAAGACACAAAAATAACAACCTCTTGTGTCATTTAACAGTCATAAAAGAGTGAGGTTGGATAATATTTTTTTCCAGTGCAAGTCATCATGTTCCAAAAGCTGCAGGTCAGCTCTTGTTAGATATGATGTGCCTCCAGGAAATTCCTGAGATAAGTGGAATTACACTGGAAAAATAGGGAATGATCTTATCCTGTTTTTTTTTTTGTTTGTTTTTAGATAAAGGAGAGATTATGGCTGATAATCATTTTCTTCAATATCAACTAATCGGTCAGCTATTTTTATTTTTAATCAATAGTTTATAAAATTACAAGAAGTATCAGGATTACCCAGAACTCAAGATATCTCTACGGATCATGTTTTTTTCCCCAAAAAGTAGTCCAAACCCAAAATTTAAGGGAATGTAATACATAAAAGCAAATTGACCTTTATAAAACCAGCGTATATTTATACTTTAGCAGAGGTATGCACACGACACGGTCACAAAAAGACTTGGCTTTACCAACGTGAGTCTGCACTTTCTCTTACTTTTTCTCTTGATGTATTATAATGTAAAGTAATAATCCAATCATTTTGTGTTTTGCATTTTCCATCAATGGAAAATCAGCTATATTCTCTAGATTTTTGTCTTTAATTCAGATTTCTGAACATCCCATTTTATTTGATGGCTTGTTTAGGACACCAAACCCAAAGTCTCTGACTTCACTTTGGCTTTCTTCTTCTGGAAAATGCCATTCTTGACATTTGACATGCTGATCTTACTTGGGTTGGTATATCTTTGTGTTCACTTAAATGTCAACTAAGGACTTGGGAATTCAACGTATTTTTGTATTATTGTATTTTTGCTGTTTGTACTCGACTTTCTTTGTTTGCACACCTGCGGTGTTTAGTCCAACTCGATTCGTTTTCCCCCTTGGTGTGGTTCATTTGTGCAGATATGAACACGGTAATCACACTTGGGTGTGGTCCAAAACAACCGTGACCACAACCTCCAAAGGGTCTCAGCGCAGGTAAAAATGAACTCTGGAGCTGTAAGTTTATGGTTTCGACGTGACCTCAATCAAAAGAAACTACCAGGTGTACGTTCCTCGTTCGAGCTATGAAACATCCCGTAGCTACATATGTTTTTTCTTTTGAATGTGGCGAGGTAAATATAGATGTGTGGAGGTCTATACAGCTTGCGATTATCCAAGAAATAAAATGTAAATTCTCCACTAGTCCACAACACAGCACCTTCATCCTGTATTTGCTTTTGTTGCTCCTGCCCCAGACACATCTGGCCAATAAGCAAACCAAACTTCTCACGTGGGTTGTGAGCCTCACTTGGATTTTTCTCAGTGTGAAAAAGAAACCAAACCACATGGAAAAGCTACAAGTTTACAAACTCATCAACTGATTCAAACCAGAGTAAATGAGCCATAGGTGAGAGAACGCACTTAGTTACCACCTTAAGATCTAGGAAGGCTCAGTTCTGGTTTGAGACTTGTTGACTTGACTCGGGACCTCCTTTTCTGTCCTTTTTCCTGACCTTGCTCTGGATTTGTTGTGTTGTTGGATCTTAGTGGTCCTGATTTGGTCTTTTACTTGTGACTTGTGGGTCTCTACTCGGGCCTTGTTGTTTTTGACTCTTCAGAAAGTCTTTTGACCTAAGAGTCTTGACTTAGCTATAAATGCTGGTTCTTGACCTTGTTGTTATTTTTAGCTTGGTACTCATTGCTATTTATTTAGGACATGAATGGAAATCCCTAAACAAGACTTAACTTCTGCTTGTACAAACAAATGTCTTTCACATCACATCACCATACATCTGGCTTTTCTCTAAACTGCACACTATTCCTGTATATTGGATGTGAACTAAATAACCAAACTTACTGTATTTGTTTGCAGTAATTTTGGTAGTTAAGTCATTTTTATCTGTGTTCTCTACATCTGATTTTAAAAAAGTGAAATCAAAGCGGCAGTGTTGCTTTCATTGGGCCGGTCTGTTTCATGCAAACAACAGGTGGTCTCTTTCGCTCGTTCCTATTTGTTTCACCAAGTGCTGATGTTGCGCAGATGTGTGCACAGCAGTAATTATGGTAATGCTCTTAAATATGGAAATCATGACTTGTCGGCTTTTCATACGTCTCCATCAGCACTGATTTAATGCACCAGTGCAAATGTCTGGGTCTCAGGGAGAGAGAAAAAGAAGTTTATTTCCCCACAGAAAGTTTGAACTCTGTGACTGAAGTTTGGAAACGCTGCATGCCGGACGCATCTGTGACTGACGTCACAGATACGGTCGGAGTTCCTGGGGGCCTTAAGGCTGTAATCTAACAAGGCTGTTTTGATGATTAGGATCAGCTTTGAAGATGCTGTGAAGTTAGTGTTGTGTAGTTTATTCCCTGTGGTCTCTGTTTCCTTCTATTTTCACGTTTGTTGTACTTTCGTTTAATTAACTTTGATTTTGTTTTGGTCTGAGAGGAAGTTGGTTTGGCCACAATTGGCCACAGAAAGAAGACACAAAGATGAGTTCAGAAGTACAAAGATTTACAACTCTTGATGACTAATTCAGTCTAAATTATCTAATTTTACATCACAGATTTGTGATTTCAGGCACTGGAGCTCCTCTGAGTATGTTATCATTATTATTATTAGAACTGAGAGGCAGAGATGCTCTTTAAAAGTATATTTTATTCTGGTTAAACTTCAGTGGTTTGCATTAAACAAGTGCTCTATAGAAGGAATAAAATAAGACCAAAGGTATGAGGATGCTTTAATGTTGTTTCCAGATGTGATTTTTTTGTCCTCCAAACACCAATCTAAAGCTGTGGTCAAAACTTCAGTGCTATGGCTGCAGGAGTTTGTTCACATTGAAGAATATCAGTAAGGTCCAGCACTGATGGTGCTGGATGAGAGCAGCCACCTACACCTGACTGGGAATTAACTGGAAGCACATGTTTGTTTAAAATATCGGTATGTGCTGTAGCACTATTAATCTAAGAAACACGTCTATTTACCTTTAGGGATCCCAGTATGCGAACCCATTGGCTAGTTTGCTGACTTGGTCTTTGGGGAACTGGTTGTTAAGAGCTCCCTGTTTAGCCAGCAAATATCCAAGCCAAGATTTCAGTTTCTGTCTGCTGGTCATCATTTAAAAATGCTAATAAATCATCCATCCATTTGGTAAGCACTCATCCAACCTGCTGTTGTAGCTAGAGTCTGTCCTGGCTGTCTTTGAGTACATTCTGGTCAGGTCACCTGTCCATTACAGGACTGGCTAATAAAACCTGACAAAGTGGAATCAGGCGATGTTCATGCTTCTGAATTGCGTTCCTGCAAATCCCATCCCTCCAGACAGAATGTTTAGCTTCATGCTACCAAAGCTTGCACGTACGGATTAATCAGTACGTTAAAATTGGAAACCAAAAAGCTTTTGGTACCAAAACTCATGTTCCTTGACTACAGATTCTGCATATTCATATGAATAAATCTGTTTGTAGAAATTAATGGGATCATGACTGCCTATGAAAGTGCACCAGATGCCTTCCTTAGACATCATCTAGGATGTTATTGGGCATCACTTTGTAGCTGATGGTTGGGAGATAACCCTGTACTGTAATTATCTCCCTCATCATATTTTATTAATGGTATAATTCACTCCCATTGGCAATATCTACAGTTGCTTACATGAAAGTTGAGATACATTTTTATTTGGGACCATTTTTTTTTGCCTGCCATCCTGTTCCGCTTGTCATCTCTATAAGGAGCTCAGTTTCACTGACATGTTGTGATCTCTGGATCATTGCTAATCTCTGCCTGTATAAAAGTAAAATAATTTAAAGCTGGATTAACAACCTTAGCATTGTGAAAGAACATTTAAAAGTTTTTTGTTATTAGTTTTTTGCAGTTATATAGATACATCAGAATTCAAACATCAGTAATGACATCCTGGGAAACTTCTTTTCATGGGCTTCATCTTGAATTACTTACAAATCTATAAATGCCGTATCACCAGCTTGTTCAGTTTGACTCTACTTCTTAAAACAATGAATGCGTCCCATTCAAAAGCCCATCAGTTACCCAGAACAACTGCATACTTTGGCCTCATCATTCAGGTTTACTTCAGCCGATGAAGTACATCCCAGCCCTCGAGAGCAGTACTGCTTTCAGGAAATGACTATAACCTCCAGTCTCGTTTATAATGTTTTAAAAGGTCCGTGTCCAATCCATTGTCCTCACTTTAGAGTTTACTGGTGGGCTTTAACCCCAGGCTAACAGTTGTGCGTGTGTAGGTGTGTGTGTGCTTCCAGTTGTGGGATCTTAGCCACTACATCATCGCTGTGAAACCTATTTCATGCTCCAACATGCCAAAACCTTTGGGCCCAAAACATTTGCTGCAACCAAACCAGTCTCAAGATGAGGGGGAACTCGAGTCCAAGCAGAAGATATATTTCCCATGATGTAACGGCAGAGACTTTAATGGCCCACAAACCAGCTAATAGATGATGTGATAATCCCAGTGACAAGTGACAGTCTGCAGTCACTCGTGTTGTTAGAACACGTCTCCCGCTGACCGATGGTTTGTTTAGCATTTCACCTTCCAAGCCTTTGTTAGTGTTTGAGGAACCATTTGGCAGAAGAAACCTTGGAGAACACTGGATGCAAGATGAGCACTGAGGTCATTATGTAGATTACTCCGGCCAGATCTGTATGTAATGCATGAAGAGGCTCATTTGAATAGGCAGAGCCTCTTTGATGATTATATCAATATGTATTTTGACTCCTGCGTTTCTTCTCCGAAAAGGTCCTGGTTCCTGGAAGTATTAACAACGCCTTCCTGGACAACCTGATACCGGATACTCCCTACTCCGTCAGTGTCACTGCTCTGTACGCCGACGGCGAGGGATCGCTGGTGAAGGACAATGGCAAAACACGTAAGCACAACGACAATCTCACATTCCGATGGTGTGTAGAATCAGATGACTTACTCGCAATAGTTTACATCTGTCGCATGCAGTGATGCAAAACACAATAAGTACAAGCAGATTTAAATTTCTGGTTGCTAACTGCACTCCTCTTAGCAAATATTGGATCATATCATTGGTGATGATCGTAAAACTCCGACTATAATGAACAAATGAGCCCAGAGAGTGCAACACACTCAGCTTTGTATGGAAAAGTAATTATTTAATACCTTTTATAGAAATCCAAAAATGTAAATAAAGACAGAATGTGATAATTTTTTAAATCTCGTAAGCCCATATTTGAACCATAATAGAAAATAGAAAACATATCAGATGCTTAAATTGAGATATTTTACTATTTCATAAAAATCTTTAGCTCATTTAGAATTTTTATGGCAGCAACACATCTGAAAAAAGTTGGGATGGAAAAACAAAAGGCTGGAAAATTAAGTGGTACTAAGAAGAAACAGCTGTGTGAGCATTTTATAGCTTATTGGATTACCTGGAAACAAGTCAGTGATATGAGTGGCACCTTAGAGATTTAGAGTAAAGATCGACAAAGTTTAATATGAAAAACTTTAAATTTAGCTTTTCTAATTTTAGTAGTCATGCAACTGACATATTCTTTGTATTCAGGTTTATTAGTCTCCTTCATCTTTTAGATATTAAAAGCAAACCATGGCATTTAATATAATTTGGTATGAAACAGACAAGTTTACAGAAGTTATGTTAGCATTAGCCAGCTAACATAAGTACACCTTCACTCCCTCCATAGAAGAATAGAGGATAAGAAGCCAAATGCTGATATTTAAGTGCACTTGATTAATTGATCATGAGCAAGTGTGAGCACCTTTATAAAGGCTGAAGTTTTGGCAGGTCTGGAGCATTCAGGTGTGTTAACTCAATGCCACGGTCCTATCAGGGGTGGACGTCCCAGCAAATTCACCCCAGTCTGTCGGGCCATCTGTCCCACAGCTAATGCTCGACCCAAACTGCACAATGATCCCAAGCATGGAAGCAAATGACTGAAAAAAGAAAAGAAATGGCCCAGGCAGAGTCCAGACCTCAACCTGATCAAAGTGCTGTGGTGGGACTTTAAAGAGAGCTGTGCATAAACAAATACTCACAAAAGTCAATGAAGTGAATCAGTGCTGTAAAAAAAAGAGGGCCAGAAGTCCTCAACAATGTTAATGTGTCCAGTTCGTGTGGAAGGGCCTGTACTGATAAATTATATTTTACATTATTGCTGTAAAAAACTACTGAATCATGAGGCGTACTCAGTTTTTCACAGGTCTGTTAATGTGTTGATTCTCGAGTGTAGTTAAAATGTTTTTTCTTCCTTTGGTCATTTTATTTATTCCTTTCTTTATTCTGAGAAAACAGAAAAAAGTGGGCTTTCAGGGAGGGGGCCCTTAAAGAGAAAGAATCTAGTATAACTAAATGCCTTCGTGGGCATCATTATATGTAAATGAGGATTCAACTCTGGATCAAGTAAAAGGTGCTGCGGTAAAGTAAAACTTCAGAACTAGAAATGATCATAGAGGTTAAGTGAGTATATGTATATAGTGTAGCTATAGAAGGATTTAAAGCTATATAGAAATCAAATAATCTTTTATTCATGAATTAGAAAAATATATTTCTGTTTATACATTTACATCTGCTACACTGCTTCTGTTTGATTTGGTGCAGTGCCCCGTGCTGGTCCCAGGAACATGCGCGTGTTTGACGCCACCACAAGCACCCTGACCATCGGCTGGGATCACGCCGAAGGACCCGTAAGACAATACAGGATCGCCTACGCACCCATGACTGGAGACCCCATCACAGAGTTTGTAAGTGAAACTTCAAGCTCATTGACGTCCACGATACCAAATGATCTCAGATAACATCAACACGTTACTGGTAACAGTGCTAAAGTAGAGCAGTCGTCCCAGAGAAGGAGCCAGTCAGTACAAATTTAAAATCAGGCATTTGTGATGGCCACATTTCCAACATGGTTTAGTGGCCTGTTTGGGGGTAAATATACTTTCCTTCGCACTCTGATTACCTGCCTGTATTGTCTGAAGGAAAGCTGGTTTTACCCTTGCAGAAACTAAACTACGCACACTGATGAAAAAATTTTTAAAAACTACCTCAGAGGCTGAGAGATTTTGGTGAAGTCATTTCGGAGGAAATGCATCAGACCCACTAACCTCAAGTGTATTTCTTACTCTCTGTTTAACCCATAAAAAGGGATTAATCTCAGGTGGTGATGTGTTTTGTTTTGGATAAACTGGCCGCAAACCCTCGCCATTCACCGCTCGCTGTGACGTCCTCCTCGGACTATGCGGTGAAGTCACATCTCAGGATTCCCTCGCCTCATTCAGGATATAAATCACAGATTAGGGAGACTAATTACAGGCTCAGTTAAACAAACAGTATAATTTGGGGCATAATAGCGTTATTAATAGTTCTGAATAATAAGTTGGAACGATGGTGGAGAGCGGAGATGGCCCAGCTGTGCTTTCCTTCTGCTCTGAGTGAGTCAGCTAACTACAGCAGAGGGACGCCGATGAAAGGAGTTCTCCAGACTGGGACTGACCAAAGAGCCCACGATTATTATTTATACTGATGTTGGTACACAGTTTCTATAATCCCACCGAGAAGCAATTTTCTGCCTCACGAGGCTGAAGAAATTATTATTTCCTGTTTATTGGAGAAGTAGTCTTCTAAAATATTAAAGCCTAAAATGTAAAATTGTGCACCACCAAAACTGTTTGTATTTTTCAGGCTCTTCTCTGTATCTTACTGCACAAACCAAATTTATTAGCATTAAAATTTGGAATAAAAGTCGGCTTAACCCAAATTTAACTTTAATTTAATTGATTTTGATTACCATTTCTCATTTAAACTAATATTTGGGTCCTTGATTCAAATTCCAGGTGAATCCAAATGGGTTTCTATTATTTTACTTTTATTTAAACAGGGCATGTACAGAGCATGACACCCTTTGTCCTCAGATCTTTGATTTAGAAAAGAGGAAAACTCCCCAAAAACTGAATAACAGAGAAAAAGAAGCAGAAATCTCCAAAATCATACATACACAGACGTGTGTGGAAGGAACTCTGTGGAAAGCAGGTGTGGCAGTTTTTCCTGTGACTGGGAGCGCTGGGTCAGCTCCGCTCACCAATTACACATACCATGTGCAGCAGATGTGCAGACAGCAAAGCAACTCAGGACTCTCTGGGTGTAAATCTTTGCTGACTGATTTATGCTTTTTCTTCTTCGGCTACTGAAAATCTCTGACTTTGTGCCGTTTGGATCTTCAGACTGTGGTTCCAGGAAACAGAAACAATGCCATGCTTCAGAATCTGCTCCCAGACACCCCATACAACATCACTGTGGAGGCCATCTACGCCGAGGGGCCTGGAGGATCCCTCAACGGGAACGGACGTACAAGTAATAAAAACCTCTCTGAGTTTTCTAGCAAACGCAGATTTTCAGAAATGCTGGTTGTCTTGTGATATTACACAATTCCCTGCAGCTGTCACAGGGTTTCTGCACATTTGGCCTCATAGCTGGGCTGATTCTAGTAAACAACAGGCTTTCTCTAGAAGGCAAATTTTACCCCTCAGCAGCCATCTTCCAAGTTATTTAAAAGCTTCCAACTAAATTAACAAGGAGAGATCCATGACTTTAACTGCAATAGCCAGCAGTATGTAAAAACTCCACGTATAGAATCAACAGTCAAGTTTGATTTAAACAGAAAGCTCAATATTTTGTTTTTGTTTTACCCAAAATAAAGTTTTTAAATCTTTTTCCTGCAGGTTATTCTGTATGTCTGCTACACATGCTGAAGCCTTACAACATGGCTGTTTCATTAACAGAGCAGATGTAGCTACCTGTATCACTGCTACAGTAACAAGTAGATATACCTGCTGCTTGCCTACTGTGTCGAAACAAAGTGATTAGCTCAGATGTTTTCTGTGGCGGCCCCTGATTGGCTCTTTGCGGGCAGAGAGGGGAATGCTTCCATCTTTGGTCTTACAGAGTTCTCCTTAGATATACATTTTTAAACTTTCTTTCATTACTTGTTTTCAAACATGATATTAATCTAGTTTGATTAAGTCTATCAACCATCTATCGGAGAGTAGCAAAAAAATCCCCCTTTTATATTTCCTACTTTTGACTTTGATATTGACCGTCTGTTAGGTGTGGGTTAGGTGTGGGTCAGTTATCAGGGTCTGCATGTGTTAGTGTGAAGAGTTTGGACTTAAAGGGGAGAGCACTCGATCGGCGAGCAGTAGGCTTAGTTATACAAAGAGCAGACACTCAGAGTGTGTGTGTGTATGTACCTGTTTCAATATCTTTGTGGGGACCAAAAATTGGAACATTACTGTGGGGACCAACAGTCACTTGTGAGGACAAAGGTGACATAAGTCATTTTTGAGACTCAAAATGTGGTTTTAGTGTCAGGGTTACATTTATTTTATGGTTAGGTTTAGGCTGAGGGTTAGGGTTAGGCATTCATTTTTGATGGTTGGAGTTAGGGTAAGCGGCTAGGAAGGCATTATGTCAATTGGATGTCCTCACTAAGATATCAAAACGAGAATGTGTGTGTGAGGCACTTTCAGGCATCTGTCCAATTCTGGACACACACCAACTGGCTTCTTCAACAAAGCTAAGACCCAAATCTAAACACCTCTATTACATAGGATGAATTTTATAACCTGACTTAAGGTTAAGGCTCATTCCCGACAGCCAGAAAGGAAGAGGCTGATTTTTATTATTACTGAGAAAATGTCCCTCTTTTTTTTTTTTTAATAATGCTCTGTGGTTTTAAACAACCTACAGGTATCAAGTTAATGAAAGGCTAGGGGGTTGTTCTAGCGTTTAACAGCAGCGAGAAGACGGCGTGACAGCTTCCAAACTCTGAGCTCACTGAAAACTTTGCCACAGTAGGTGTAAAAGGCTCCCTGGTGTGTGGACGGCTGATATTTACGGTTCAGTTAAAGGAAAGAAAAACAGCCAAAATAAAGTTCTGTGTCATTTAAATGCAAGCTACAAATTAGAAATTCATTAGTGCTTCTGTTTCTGTTTTGTTGCGCATGAAGCTGCAGTGGATTTAGTTAAAAAAGCCAGAAATTCTCCTGCTGCTCTCCCCTCTCCACCCAAATGATAAACCTCCTTTCTGACTTTATGGGGCCATAATTTACTAAATTAGCTTTAAGTTTTATTAAAAATGACTTGAAACTTGCGATTCAAGGCTCATCAGGAAAGTCAAAGAGTTTAAGCTGGCAGAGTCACTTTTGCAGCCAGTCTAAGTGGCCGCTAGAGGAACTGCAGTTTTTTGGTACTCGCACATTAGCATCATGTTTTAGGTCTGCATGGTGATGCTTACCATGTCTAAAATTCGATGCCTCCTCCGTGTCACAGTCGACATGTTGGGTCCCAGAAACCTTCGAATCTCAGACGAGTGGTACACACGCTTCAGGGTGGCCTGGGACCCCGTGTCTGCACCCATCCAGGGATACCGGCTGATCTACACCCCTGCAGGTGAGCGTTAACAAAACCATTGCGGTTAATCAAACATGTTTCTCTGCACACACATTGTGAATAATGTCTTGGTTCCTAAAAGCTGTCACCTGATTTTTACTTCTCGTCAGTTTCTCACTCACTTCTCATTCCCCGCTCTGTGTTTCCAGGCATGAACCAGCCCATCGACTTCTTCGTTGGAGACGTGAGCTCTTACACTCTGACCAACCTGCAGCCTGGAACCACCTACGACGTCAAAGTGCTGGCACAGTACACCAGCGGCGTGAGCGCGCCGCTCATTGGCCAGGGGACGACACGTACGTACAGGAACCGTATTTAGACGCACAAACTGCTGATTTATTTCAAATGTCGCTCATAATTGTTTCTTAAAAAACTCACTGGACCTCAGCGTCCTCTCGTTAACCCCTCCTGACGTCCGGTCACTTCTGACACTTTAACTTCAGACCAGAGAAAAATCCCAGGATTTATCTGATGTCTTTTCAGTTGTTCAGATTTATTTCTGGCTGACTGAGATTTGGACTTAAAGGCATGTTCACACCTCTTTACTCTTTAGTCTGGTTATATTGGCCTCAGGTGTTTTTTTTGTTTGGGCCGGAGACAGTAATCACTCTCAGGTGTGGAACAAAACAGCTACACCAGGAGCCCGGAAAAGAAATGGAATCATGAAGTGAAATACCAGTCAAGTTTCTCTCTACCTAAAGTTACTCACCTGGTTCCCTCAGGCAGTGCAGCTAACAGATTATCAGGTGTACTTCCTTTTTTAAATTTTTTTTTATTAGCTAAACAGTTCCTGTCTCATAGAGAATCTCTATTTTTCATCAGTTGTTAAAAGACCTTAAAAAAACATGAATCATCCGACATATGAACAACCTAAACCTCCACTGTGCTTAAACTCTGACTTTTTTTTTGCAGTCTACCTGAACGTAACCAACATTGAGACCTACAACGTCGGCCACGACAAGTTCTGCATCAAGTGGACACCACACAGAGCGGCCACATCGTACCGCATTAAACTCAACCCAGCGGACCGTAAGTCACCTCAAATCACTTTTTAAATATCATAACCAGCTTTTGTGTGTAATAATAGTAATGTTATAATAATAGCACTTAGACCATTTCTATGTAAGTCTCTAAATGATCTAAAACCACATGGTTGTGTAACATGTCCTCGGATAGATCACGGAAGAGAACCTGCAGTGATTTTCATCAGAAGTTTCTGATATTTCATTTCCCTGCAGATGCATTAATCTTGTGGTGTGGTCCTATCTGCCAGTGATCCTAATTCAGGGTGACATATTTAAATTGATGCATGTGGTAAAGTGTGCAATAAGACTCCCATCAGATGTCTGAAAACATATCTGCAGATGAGATCATCTCTGCAGATGCTGCAGAGACTATGTTGACTCAAACGTTTTCTTGTAATTTCCTCCCTGAGGCTGTTTAAGCTCAGGCTGCCTATTTTCGATTATTGATCCAAAAAGATGCACGTTTTGGCCAAGACCGAAGCCGCCCGACCACCAAGCTTTAACTCCATCTCTGTTTGCAAAGATTACATCCTTTTCAATGACTTTGGAGTGTCTGAGGTCCATCTGGTTCATACTCGAACATGGAGATAGAGCATCCATGTTTAAATATCTATATGGCAGTCATTAGGCGTTTGGGCCACTGTGACATGCTGCCAGAACAAACACGGGTCTGTTAGCGTGAAGCAGATGGTGGTTAACCGCTACCAGAGGAGCCGTCCCAGTGAGACGCAGCAGACGCTCGAGTCAACAAATCAGTCGACTGTTTGTTCTCAAGTGGAAATGCAAACACCGGTCGGAGCCAGCGGTGAGATGAGTGGGTGGAAAAACGGTGAGCGCGGGTCTTCTGCCTCCATGTTTTAACATCCGTGGTAAGGAGAGGAACATGTGGTTCAGACACTCGGCTATCTGATATCCTGCTGAAAAGTCTGAGGGCTTTTATTTTGCCAACGCACTCTCAGCTCAGACCTGAGTGCATCTTTGCTCCTGATGAATGAGGGCCACCGATCTGGAGTCGATCTCGCTGAGAGGTGTGCGTGTTTTCACAACATAATTTACGTGATCGATCACGACTTGTTGATGTTACTGAGCTTATTCTGAAGATATCTGCAGCAGCGGAGCTGCGGGGAGCGTTGAATCCGACTTACTTGAAGTGCATTCAGGACAGCTAAACGCCCGTGTGATAAACACGCTTTGTTTGTTTGCTCTCGCTGAAGCGCTCAGAGTAAATAGGAAATCTTATCATCAATTTATCAGCAGCCGAGACAAGCGGAGAGATAAACATTTAACTGGAAGGGTCAGGGTGCTGTGTGTGTAAAGTAATATTTATTTTCTTCCTTTAGCAACAAAAAGCCCCCCCAAAAGACATGGAGAGAACATTAAACTTAAAGGGTGAAAGGCTCAAATTGACCATTTCCCTGCACAATGACACCTGTAAAACTGACAAAAGCTGAAGATTCCTAATCATGTGGTTTTTTACATCAAGAACTTCCCAGTAAATCAATATTTTCTGCACTTTCAGTAGTGGTTTGTCTATTTTCAAGGCTCCAAGTGGTGCTACAAACCTCCACCTGTCAGCCTGTGAATTAAAATCCGTGTTTGTATGGTGTTTTCAAAAGGTAAATTTCATTAAACACAAGCGAGTGGTGGGGCAGGGCTTAGTCTATTTTGGTGCAGATCTGGATTGTTTGGTCAAAATTGTAAAATACAGTATAAGCAGAGGTCAGCTGTCCACTAAACTACAGACAACAGTCCTGAAGTGACTGTGAAGTCATAAATCCTGCAGGGGCTTTCAGGTAGTTTAAGACGTGCTCAAAGAAACTTTCCCTCTTTAGGAAACTTTCTGCAGTCCTTTGAGACTCACTGCTTGTGTGCATGAGCAGAGAACATGCTCACCCACCGTCTTAAGCTCTCAGCTGGAGCCCATCCCAGCTGTCAGTGGGGAAGAGGTGCAATATTAGAAGTGGTAGACTACCCGGAGCTGCCCAACATGTATACTAAAATGTACAGTGATATTAATTTGTAAGTGTTGGTGAAGTGATTGGACCAGACTGTCTTTAATATGGAATTGATTTCAAATACAAACAGATGGTTTGAAATGGAACTAGAACCATGAAAATGCTGCAGAATAAACCTTCTTTGTCCCTCATGAGGCTGAAACGGACACCGGGAGTGCCAGCGTCACAAGCCAGCAGGCTTTGGTGTTAATTTAAAAGCCAGAAACATAAGCACCTGGGGAAGTAATCTTTGACTCATTAGTAATAATTATTAATGCTGTCATACCCAGGAGATGTATGAAGTGAGTAAAAATCTTAGTTTTCATCACAGGAAAATTTCAACATGATTCAGGGCTCCAAACTGTGTAAAAGTCACTGGTGTGTTTTACAAGGGCACGAAGTTTCAGCCATCTTGAACAAACTCAGTGACTGAAGAACATGAGTCAGTGTTTCCCTCTGACAGGAACCAAGCACACTGAGCCCACAGCACCTGGAAATAAACTCTAAATGAGCCTATCAGGAGGTCGAACCTTATTAAACCTCGATGAAGCTTTTGAGCATGTTCAGAAAAGTTGACCATCGTTTAATTGAAGACCACTCCACTTTACTGTGATGTGTTTACATGTGTTTTTGATTCCTCTGTAGCATCCAGTAAAGGACAGCATGAAATCACCATTCCTGCCGGCCTGCCTCAGTACTGCTTTGACGGACTCTCTCCCGATGCTCTGTACACCGCCACCGTCTTCGTTCAGACACCAAATCTTGAAGGTCCAGGAGTCAGCACCAAAGAGAGGACCTGTAAGTACTAAGAAAGCTGTGCAGTGAGGAGGAAAACTCTAGAAAATTGAGAGAATTCTGCCCTTAGTAAATGCACCCAAACTAGAGTGTGTTTGAAATGTGACCGGTCTGGTTCACTGGTGTGAAAACGTGAAGTCCAGTATTTTAATCACAGAATCAAACCAGTGGCAGGAGCACAACCGTCAAAAGAGAGGTCCACCCTCACTTCCTCAAAGAAATTAATTTGAATTTCTACTACAGATTCAAACTCCACTGCCTTGAAGTGCAGGAAGTGATGCTAGTCTTTAACTCTGTGGCAAAGCATGAATTTGTTCTTTGGGCTCAGAGAGGAAGGACTCTGCAGAAAGGCTCACTTCCTGCAGCTCGAGATGTTGACGTCAGAGCCGCCTAGCCGCCGCAGCAGAGGGCTGCCAACCAGTAAAGGAAACATGAGATTGGAAAGCTGGTTAGCAGCAACTGAACTTTGTAGGTTGGTTGTTCAGATCTCTGGGTTAAACACTGCAGAGTCCAAAATTAGAAAGACAACCAGAAAATGCTGCTCTAGTTTTATTTATTTACATTTTTTTTAATGTAACCAGGATAATTATTACACACACACACACACACACACACACACACACACACACACACACACACACACACACACGCACGCGCGCGCGCACACGAACGCACATGCATGCGCGTTGGGTATTTATATCTTGTGGGGACATCTACTTGACATAATGCTTACCCTAACCATGAAAAATGAATGCCTAAACCTAACTACAACCAAATTGTAACCCTATCACTAAATCCACATTTTGAGTCTCAAAAATGCCTTGAAACTTGTGGGGATCAGGATTTTGGTCCCCACAAAGATATGAATACACACTCACAAACACACACATACACACAATACATGAAACAAACATAAAGAAGAGAAACACCAGTGTACTGGAGATAACAAATCAAACTTAAACTCAAAATATATGAACTTCAAGACAGCATGGTCTTAGGGAAAACAGGTGTAGTTATAATCAGGCAGAACATCTGAAGCCTTGAGATCATTTTTAAAATTCCCTTTCTTTCACTGAATGAGACCACATCCTGAATTTGGGTCGATTTGCAGCCGAATCTGAGCAGCGCGACAAACAAGAATAACTTCCTGCACTTTAATAATTAAATTAAGATGGGCGCAAAGCATCATCTTCAGGGTTTTTGATCTGGAAATATAATTTCACCAGTTATTTAAATAGTGATAAAATACTTTGTGGTGTAAATGTCCTGTGAGTGACATTGTCCACTTCAGCTGTCTCAAGTTTTTCATTTTGACGTTTTAACTTATTTATAAAATGCAACAAAAATATTTAAAGAATAAAAACACTGAATGTAAAGAAGAATGTAAAGCACTGCATGCAGTGCCGCATGTGGCAGTCGTTACATGATTGGCTGGAAAAATCCTTTGTGTCAGGTAGACAGCTCAAAGGGTTTTAAAGTAATCCAACCTGTTTAAGATGTCATCTTATATTGAAGGGAATATAAATAAAAATGAGTTTAAACTTGCATTAATCTGTCCTTCATGTATCCTTAGTACAAACCAACAGCATCTGCATCACTGACGGAAAAACGCATAAAAACATGTCCCGAGCGGATCGGCCCACAGAGAACACGATCGTAGTAACAGCTGCGTGGCTCCGACACGCCCGCTCACAGCATGATCGTGGTGTCTGAGACATGAAGCACGATTCCAACTGCGAGTTGCATCATCTCGCAGCACGGCTCCAAAACAATGACTTCATCACGCGCCGTGTTTACGCCGATTCTGTATTTATTACAGATATGTTGATAACAGGTTTTTTTTTGTCCCTCATAGTGGAGGAGCCAACTCCAGTCCCAACACTCCCGCCTACTCCAACACCTCCACCCACCATCCCCCCTGGATGGGCAGGTAAGCTTCTAATGGCATCCATAATCCAGCTGAAGGCGAGCTGAATCTGAAATGCATTCATGTGTTTTGGTTGATGAGAGTGATTTTTTTTTTTGTATGGTACCCAAAGACAATTTTTAATGCATTCAGGTCAAAAAACATGTAGAAAGCTTAGAGCAGCCATAACATTATATATATTATATATATGTATATATGTATATATGTATATATATGTATATATATATGTATACACCTTTCCTGTTCAAGCAGTGCAGAAATTCAGCTCAGCCACATGAAGCCTCCAACATGATCTCAACCAGCTCAGGTGGAGAAGGGAGAAAAATATACAGACAGACACGTTGTTTTCAGTATTTGTGCAGTAAATGGGCACCTGTATTTGAATGTAACATCCATTGAGTCTAACTCGCATACAACTCAAGCAGCCGTTGCTGTGTATAAAAGTCTATCCTAAACTTTTACATAAAGCCTTCTCCATATTGTGGGCCTTTAATTTAATGCTGATTGTTGATTGTGAAAATCTTTATAAAAACTCACCCTGCATACAGACATCATAGAGGTGGAAATTTTTCAGGTTGTGTACGTGGTTTTTTTTTTCTGCTTTACTCTAAGGACTTTTGTAGTCTACCTCAAGTGGCCATTAGTGGAACTTCAGTTTCAGCACACCCTTTTAGCTGCTTGTTGTTCCAGGTAGATGGGATGTCCCTCCAGCCTGTTTTTGGGTCTCCTCTCAACTGGGCATGCTCAGAAGAAGCAGCTTTTTTTCAGTGACTGTCTTAGCAAACACCAGCAGCTGTTAACTGTTGCTTTACATGTCAAACGTCAAAGCCCGTTTTCCCTGAGTCTCACTGCTTCTGCTGACTCTGCTGTTTCATTAGGCGTGCGTGCTGCCTTGCAATCTCAGACGTTTGGAGACTAAAGGTGCATTTTGGAATCTGTCTCCAGAATCTTTGACTTTTTTTCCTAATAAAACAATATAAAAAATACAAATAATAATGAATTTTGACAGCAAAAGTTACAAAATGAAAGTTCAGCTTGGGTTAATAAGGCTTCCATCTGTCGGCTTCTCACTGGGCCAATTCTGTGTGAATCATCTGCCAATATTTCCCCAAGAAACTCTCCCAGGACTGAACGGATCAAGTCCTTTCATTCAAGCTCAGCCGTGTTTGGAAAATCCTCGACGGTGACTTTGCGAATGCCGAGTCCTCCTGGATCCAGCTCGGGCTAGCGGTGGATTAATGGCCGCCACATGTGGGCCCCGCAGGGGAGCGCGCCCGTTAAGAACCAACAGCTCAGGTGTTGAAAAAGAAAGCGAGTGCAGTCCAGAGAATTTGTTTGTGTCATTTGGTGCTGTGTGAAAGTTGTTTATAGAGCTCAGAGCAGGCGGAGAAGATAAAGAGGAGTGCATCACATGAGGCCAAGATTATTTAAAGCTTTTCGCCCAATTCGTTTTCATGTGAGAGGAACGCATTAGGGAGAGCTCGGTCCTTATGCAGACCAAATGTTCCCGGTTTTATTTTGCCAGTTTGTTTTTTTTATCAGTGGAACCCATAATTAACGCGAACGGTTCTATCACGTCATTTGTCTCAGGCGTTTTGTTTTGTTGCACACTGTCAGCTGACTTTTTTTAATGCGCTCCAGCTTGCTAATTATGCCATGTTATGATGCAACAACTGGCCTGTGGACTCACTGACTCTTTTTTTTTTTTGCCTCAGTCTGCAAAGGCGCCAAAGCAGATGTGTTGTTCCTCATCGATGGCTCATGGAGTATCGGCGAGGAGAGCTTCACCAAGGTGGTGCACTTTGTCTCTGACATGATTGGCGCTTTTGATGTCATCGGACCCTCAGGGATGCAGGTATGTGCTTAAAACACTGACAGTTATTCCCTCTGACAGGGAGGAGTAGTGCACCTGGTGCAGTTCTGTGTTATTTATACAACAATTACCTCACAGAGATTTATATAGTGAGACCCTGCAATAAAAAGTGCAAAATCTTTGTGAAGTCAAATGGGCCATGCAAGGCCAGTGCAGGCTATAACATGCTCTACCTACTGCACCTCCACTCAGGTAGCTCCCTCACATCAACCACTACTGCACCATTTGCAGTAGTCAGAGCAGCCATCTACTCTGACCGGTTGACAGTTGAGGGGTGAAAAGGCAGAAAAGGAGAAAATAGAGAGACGAGGAGTAAAAAAGAAACGCTCAGTGTGTCACAGGAAGTCCTCCCAGCAGTCTGAGCTTATAGCAGCATGGCTAAGGGAGAATTCAGAGTCACATGATCCAGCCCTAACTATATGCTTTAGCAAAAAGGAAAGTTTGAAGCCTAACTATAAAAGTAGAGATAGTGTCTGTCTCCTGAATCCAAACTGGGAGCTGGTTCAACAGAAGAGGGGCCTGAAAGCTGAAGGCTCTGCCTCCTATTCTACTTTTAAATACTCTTGGAACCAGAGAACACAGAGAATACGTACCAAGCCAATGAGTTAGCATCTAACTAGCGGTGCATGAAGGTGTCTTGGCTACATAGGGATGTAAATTAGCATGTCTTGTGGAGATGGTGATGCTAAAAAGTCTTTAAGATCATTTAGAGGAGACACTCAAAAACTTATATTAAAATACAAAAAAAATCTGCTTATTTTTCTGATCTGATTCCAAGAAAATGATTCATTCAATAAAAATTCACCTTTTCTGTTTGTCTGAATTAATGAAGTGCCCCCAAATCCTGCCAGAAGCTCTCATCTGCACTGAGTTGCAGCTGAACAAGCAAGTATGTGACAGTGCTTAAAACCCAGACCCAAATAAAAATGGCTTAAACCGAGCTGGGGAGGCAATGCCATGAATGAAGCTGAGCTCTGCAGTGAATGAGAGGCTCTTTGTGGATTTTGAGATGTCTCATTAATTCAGAAACCTTTTTTTTTTCTCTCGAGTGAATGCATTACACTTCCGTACCCCAACATCATCCTGTGGTGGTTTTGTTTTTATTTTCACAATGGAAACCTCATGATAAAAGAACTTCACCTCAACAGGAGGCCAGGGGCTTATAAAACATCCGCCCTAATACGAGAATTCAATCAAGTGTAATCACTAACAGCCGACAACAAGACAAAACAAGAAGAAGGAGGAGATGCAAATGAAATAAAGGCTAAAAAAGCTTTCTTGGCGACGCGGAATATTTTCCGACTGGGTTTTGCAGGCATTTAAAGAATCGGTGATTATATATAAACCTGTCCCAGAGAGAGGGAGCTCTGGATTTAAAGGTACATTCATCCTGACAAGTGTGACAGCATCGTATAAAGATATGATTAAAAGCCTGATTCGGTCCAAAACCTCTGTAGCTGTCTTAATCATTTCACATTGACACAAACCTCTTCTTCTTTAAAGTCATCCCGTGATGATGGGATGGCTCAGTAGCATCCCAATCAGGATAAAATGAACAATCCTTGAGTCTAAGATAGTATTCATTGGGATTCTTTTGCTTCTATTTGTATTATATTTGAGCCACAGAGGCAAGCATCTGTTTCACTAAAAAAGTAAATCCATTAGGTTTATATTATTACCTTGTTTGACATCCCTTAAGGCAGTTTCTTCCAAGAATCCTCAAAGAGTACTTGGTCCATCTGGATGAGAAAACATTTTGTTTGCTGCACAATAAACCGGATTTGCATCCTCTTACAAAAAATACTAGTTTCTTAATCCATAAAAGATGGTTATGAGAGAAATCTCTGTGTTCTCCATGCTCCACTCGCTGCATGTAAGCTGAAATATTTCACTATCAGGGGTCAGCAGTCCATGGGTGTATTCCTTGAAATTGATTTAAATAGATCTATGAAATTGGTCAGTGTATGACTGTGTGCGAGGGGAGACAGCAGTGCATGTGCACATTTTCTTTAGAAACATGTATGTTCTGTGTTGTATAATGATGCTGTAGCCAAATGTCTGCCTGCGATGCATTTGTGGGATGGGGGAAAGAAAGCATGTGTAAGTTCTTATCTGAACAACAAAGTCAAACTCGAGCCAGTGTCTGGTGGCCACATATTTTTGTTGGAGAGCCAGTTTTTTCCCCTCACTGGACCATTTACTTTTTAATTTCTCGAGTCATTTCTTTGTCTGTCAACAAGATTACACAAAAACGAGATTTCATAAAAGTTTGTGCGGAAGTGAAACAAGAGGAGCCCGTTAAATTCTGGATACAGACAGCTTTCTGTAGGAATTTCAAAATGACCCCCTTAACTGGATGTGTTCTCTGAGTCCCCTTCAAGTTATTCAGTGTTTTTATACATAAAGTGCCATCTTAAGCTTGTTTGAAAGTCCTTATTCCCCCGTCGCTGTGCTGCGTAATGCTGTTTACACTGACACTCATGCGCTGAAGTGTCTGCATTGCTCTCCCATCACGAGTGAAAGTCGGCTGATCGGGTCGATCTTGGAGCTCATAAGTGTTGAACAGTTCTCATACTTCTCATTCTTTAGCACTGTGAGCAAGCTAGATGCACAGTTACAGCCCATGAAGTTTATAATTCATGTCACTCCCAGTCAGACCAAACTCAGTCTTTGCACTTTGACCACTTTTTTTGGGAAAGTGCACATTGGGCTATGGTGTAGATCAGGGGTGGGGGAACCTTCAGACCTCAAGGACCGGTGTCCAGCAGGTTTTAGATGTGTCCTTGATCCAACACAGCTGATTCAAATGGCTATGTTACCTCCTCAACATGCTTTAAAGTTCTCCAGGGGCCTGGTAATGAACTAGTCATTTAATTTAGGTGTGTTGACCCAGGGTGATATCTTAAACCTGCAGGACTCGGCACGTGAGGCCTGGAGTTCCCCACCCATGCTGTAGATTGTGCAGTGATGTATAGCTGCCATAGATGCCATAGATTCCACCCATCCATCCATCTCTGCTTATCTGGAGCCAGATAAGCAGAGAGCCAGAGCCTGTCAAAGGGTGAGAGGCCGAGCGTACACCCTGGACAGATTAGGAGACCGTCACAGGGTTAACACAGAGACACACAACTATTCACACTCACGTTCACACCTGCTGTCAATGTAGAATCACAGGTTAACCTAACATTCATGTTTGTGGACTGTGGAGTACCTGAAGAGAACCCACACAGGCATGGGAAGAACATCCGCTGAATTTGAACCCAAGACCTTCTTACTGTGGGCGATGTCACTGCTGTCCTGACCAAGGCTGTACATTTAGACTTTTAATCAAACCTAAACAAGAAAACAAACTCCTGCAAATCAATTTGATTATTTTCCTATATGACACTTTTGTAAATATGTATAAGACTGCTACTGTATCAAGAAATGTCGAGTAACAAGAAAATATCACAGATCATATTGTTAAAAGCAGCAATAGTAGCTCAGAGGGTTACACAGTTGCTTCACAGGAAGAAGGTCCTGACTTCAAACCCTGGTAGGGTGTCTTGTTCTGGAGCTTTGGTTTCTCCCACCAGTGAAAAACATTCTCACAGAAGAGGCTTAATCTTGAGAGTTTCTCCAAAATGTGTCTGTTAAACTTTATTGAACCAGCAAGTCAAAGAGACGAAGCTGAGATATTTGGACGTTTGCAGAGAGGGGATAATGGGTGTACTGGACACAGGAAGTTTAATGTGGAACACCACCGAGGAAGTTCATGGATGCAGTGAAGGAGGGTTGATGTGACAGAGAGGATGATAAGTCCCTAATTTTCTCATTATTTTCCACACAGGTGTCGTTTGTGCAGTACAGCGACAACGCTAAGACCGAGTTCAAGCTGAACGCTTACCAGGACAAAGGCATCGCCATGGCCGCGCTTCCTTACATTCGTTACCGAGGAGGAAACACCAAAACAGGTTTGATCTCATGCTACAGGCTACAGGTACAGATCCAAACAAGCAGCTGCTGATCTGACACAGTTTTCCTCTGAGCAGGAGAGGCGCTGAAACACACTTATGAGAAGGCCTTCTCTCTTGAAAACGGGATGAGGAGAAATGTCCCCAAAGTGGTGGTAGCCATCACTGACGGACGCTCTCAGGATGAGGTGAAGAAGAACGCCGCCAGGCTCCAACACGCAGGTAGATGTCACACAAACACGTATCACCAGAATTTACTACAGCATCTCCATGCGAGTGTGTCCCAGATGAGCTCTCTTACAAACAGCTGTAAACAGACTGCTTACAGACCAAACAGAAGCAGCTGGCTCTCATCAGAATTAATGAAACTGTGCTGGATAGAATTTTCAATAATGTTTTGTATCCATTTTTGGATGTTTTTACCTCTTTAGACTCTTACTGGAAGAATAAATGAAGCCGATAAGCCAAGAGTCTGTTTGTGTTCTTACTGCCTTGGTTTGTGCCGTCCTCAGGTTACAGCGTCTTCGCCATCGGTGTCGCTGATGTGGATTTCATCGAGCTGCAGGAGATTGGCAGCAAACCCAGCGAGAGACATGTTTTCGTCGTGGACGACTTTGACGCTTTCAACACCATCAAAGAAAACCTGATCACCTTCATCTGCGAAACTGCAACTTCCTGTTAGTTTAGAACAAAAAAGACAAATGTTGCTTTAACATGTGTTTCAGTTGATTAATTTCTGTGTGTTTTTGTCCACAGCGTGCCCCTTGATTTTTGTGAATGGATTTACTTCACCTGGTAAATACAAACTTTAGAGAAATTCATGACTTATTCACTGTTCATCTGGATGATCTTGCAGTTAAGGGCAAGCTTCTGATTGGTTGTTTCAGGCTTCAGGATGCTGGAGGCATTCAACCTGACGGAGAAGACCTACAGTTACATCAAAGGTGTCTCCATGGAACCCGGCTCCTTCAACAGCTACACAGCATACAGACTTCATAAGAACGCCTTCCTGACTCAGCCTACCACGTGAGTCTCACGGGTCACGGGCTTATATGCGCCCATATGTTTCACATCACTCCTCATTTACCTTTGCTCCTTACAGTCTGGAACCTACTAAGGTTTTGTCACTCATTTCTATTTGAGCACCTTCTCTTTTAACTTTGAGCTCTATTTCATAGACTTTGAAAGCACCGTGGTATAGACTTTGAGATCTATATCACGGCGCTGGAGAGGACAGTCAGCCTGTTAGCTGAACCTCAGATTCAGGACGATCAGTGGTTTTCGTCCTGGTTGTGGAACGTTGGACCAGCTTTCTATCGTCTCAAAATTGTGTGAGAGTGCGTGGGAGTTTCCCCAACTAGTCTGCATGTGTTTTGTGGACTTGGAGAAGGCATTTGACCGCATCTGTCAGGGCATCCTGTGGTGGGCACTTCGGGAGTATGGGGTGACCGACCTATGGCTATGAGCCATTTGTCCGTGTACAACTGTAGTGAGAGCTTAGTTCGCATTGCCGGTAATAAGTCAGACCCGTTCCCAGTGAGAGTTGGTCTCTGCCAGCCCTGCTCTTTGTCACAATTCTCTTCATAAGTTTTATGGATAGAATTTCTAGGCAGAGACAGGTGGCAGAAGGTTTCCGCTTTCATCAGAATCTGGACTCTGTTCTTCACAGATGATGTTGTACTTTTGGCCTTATTAGGTGATGAAATAGGGTGGTTTGCAGCCAAGTGTGAAGCAGCTGGGATGAAAATTCGCACCTCTGAAGATGGAGTTCCCACTCTAGGTCAGGGATGAGTAGTTGTTTAAATATCTCGGGGTCTTGTTGATGAGTGACAGTAGAGTGGATTGGGAGGTTGACAGATGGACTGAAGCAGCATCTGTGTTGATGTGTTGAACAATGTATTGTGGTGGAGAGGGAGAGCTGAGCGCAAAACAAAGCTGTCCATTTACCTGTCGATACTGGTGCCTCCTAGGTTAGGGATTTCAAACCTATCCCACCAGAAAAAGGCCCTGGGGCAGACCCAGGATACGCTGGAGAGATTATACTGTGCCTCTTGGATGGCTTGGGACTGCCTCAGTGACACCCTGGATCACTCGGATTGTGAGCACACACCTGGAGCCTGAAGTAGAAAGCCCAGCTTAACAAGGAAGCTGATGACAACCATCAGAATACGTGTTATATCTGACTGAAGTTTGAGGTTTTGTGAAACTAGTGTATTGAACTTCCTTCATAGTCTGTGCAGTGCTGGGATCAGCAGAGTTTTCCAGGTTTTCTGTGACATGGCCTGATTGAGTTACCAGTTTCTGCTGGAGCTTCCCAGAGTTTCTCCAGATTTGCTGTCTTTCGAATGCTTCCATGTTGTTCTCGTCTCCAACGGGACGAAAGTAACCAGCTGCATTCAAACTTTTTGAGCCCAGCTGTGGGGTCAGACTGAGCTGCAGGTCATGACGGAGAGCAGACTGCCCATAAAATGGCTTTTCAGTTCTTTCTAAAGCTGTTTCACACTGTGAGCCTCCATCAGGCCACTGAGTGCAGACGCAACCGCAAACTAGACTGTAAAAACTGGCCACCACCCAGCACTGGCGTCCCATACCCAGAATATCACATGCAACAGCAGCGAGATGGAAAACAGCTTGGGTTTTGACTGTTTACCAAAACTGGCTTAACAAAATGTGTATTGACATCACAGGGACAAATGAGAAGCATCCTGCAGCGATGTGAAAAGGAGAGGAAGAAGAGCCAGTGGATGGAAAATTATTAAAATCACTGCTAACAGACAACATGTTATTTTTACAGTTGTGCCTATAATTACTTGGAAATAGCACAATGTTTGTGTTAGTGGATTTTTAATCTAAGAACAAAGATGTGATTGAAAAACAGATTGTTTTTATTCAGTAGGTTTTAGATAGTTCCTCACTCAAAAATAGGCTCCAAAATAACTGGAGAAGTAAGAAACCTGATCGCAGCCTAATAGAGCAGCATTTGGTTCCTGAAGACAAAACTGAATGCAGAGAGACCCACAAACAAGCAGCAACTGAGGGCAGATGCAGTAAAGGCCTGGGTGTGAATCTTGAGGGAGGAAACGCAGCATTTTCTGATGTTCATGGGTTTTATACCTCAGGCAGTCACTGACTGCAAAGTATTAAAAACAATCCTTGTGTTTAAAATCATGTAAGCTAGCGTGTTACTTTCCAGCCTCTGTGAAGCTGTTCTATATATCCTTGAACCCAAGACCAGAGTTCTGTTTAAGCTTTAAGCTGTGTTTAACCTGTCCTCGCTCTGTCCAGACAACTCTCAAATTTAACGCGCTGTTTTGTTTTTTTCTTTTTTCTTTTTTCAGAGACATCCACCCTCTTGGTCTTCCCCACGCCTACACCATCATCATAATGTTCCGCCTCCTGCCCGACACGCCCAAGGAGGCCTTCGACATCTGGCAGGTGTCGAGCAAAGATCACAAACCAGAGACCGGCGTCACCCTTGACCGTAAGTATCGCTCTCTATTCTTATCCTGTGCTGCCTGTGTGAAAACAGGGAAAGGCAGCAAGGAAACGTGTGATGTGGAGCAGCTGTGCCTCACTGCGTCATATCTGATCGCTGACAGAGAAGAGTATGTAATGTAATCAACTGGCCGTGCCCTCTGGCTGCTTCGGTCTGAGCTGATCGCAGACTCCCTTTGCCGCACAACTGTTGTGTCATCGAGCAGCTCAGCTGGCTCTCGTAAAGCCTGTGTTTCTGTCTGTCAGCAGGATTTCAACAAAAATCCACCAGTGACAAACATTTGTATTCTTGAGTTATTACTATGAATTATAACTGTGCATGATTAAAGGTTTGACATCATGAGAGAAACCTTCTGGCAGAAAGTTGCACAACAAAGCACCAACAAAGCGAAAGTTGGTCTTCCTGTTTCCAGTGTTTGTGCTGAGAGAACTTTCTCCTGACAGCTCCACAGAAACTCAAACATATGAAAGTCGTGTCAGTCGTTGTGTTTGGCAGGTTCAGGTAAAGTATTTTGTCACTAATGAAGCTGTGCTAACTCTGTAAGGAACAGACTATATTCACTTTAACTGCCCTGTACTAAAACAGCAAGTTCAACATATCTAGGATATATTTCTTTATCTGGCTTCATTAAACCTAATACATCATAATAATATAAAAAAATATGAAGAGAAATATGAAGAGGTTAGCACATATTTCAAGTTAAATAATGGGTGAACTGAAACAGCAGAGCCAGGAGCCATTCTGCCCCCAACTTTTCAAGATCTGCTAAGGCTACACCCTTAAAAACTCTTCATAGCAAATACTAACACACAGAGCTGTACTCATGAAAACAGCTGGCTTACACTAGAGGGTAAATCAAGTCTTTGAAATAACTGACACACACAACAAAGTTAAAAATAAGCTACAGCATTTCAGACAGGATCAGTGTTTTATTTTGTTTTTTGAAGGAGAGAGGCTTTCAGGTGCTTCTTTTATCCTCAGATGCATTAATATATCGCCTGTAGGAGATAGTGACAGTTATGATGACTGAGCGGTCCATCTACATTCATTCTAACTTTTATAATGTTGCTTCTAAAATTCATGGCAGGCTAAAATTCTTAGGACTGCAGGAATTCCCTGGTGCTCCCAATGGGCTGAAAGCAGCCCAGTTGCTTTAAGGACATCCAGATGATAAGGAATTACAGCAGCCTAGAAGTGCATACATGGAATAGTTTTGCAGCATCAGTCTGAGAGAGGATGTTTCTAATTTTGGCAATATTACACAGATGAAAGAAGGTCGGCCAAGATCAAATCCAAGAGATCTGATCAAGATGAGAGTTGAATTACACATCCTGGTCAAAAAGAAGTGGAACTGGAAGATATCCAGTAATGCATCTGATTAGATGTGCTTCAGAGATTTGAGTGGTGGCAACTGAGAGAAAGTATCTGGTTAGACAGACAGATTTTTGGGATAAACACAAAAAAAACTTCAGTTTTGTCTGAGTTTAAAAGTGGAAAATTACAGATCATCCAGGCCTTTATGTCTTTATGACATGCCTGTAGTGATGTGTCATCTGTTTTCAGAGATACATAAAATGGGGTGTCATTTGTATAGAAACGAACATGAGTGTGAATGAGTGTTTTTCGACGAGTTCAGTTGAAAAGCTCAAGGGAAGATTTCTTTGAGAACCTGAGTATTCCTACAACTTAATTCTAATGTAATTTATTCTTCTGTCCCTGCTCAGCAACCAGCCAGACCGTTTCATTCTACAACAAAGACGAAAGAGGCGAGCTACAGAGAGTCACATTTGACACAAGGGAAGTGAAGAAGATCTTCCATGGAAGCTTCCACAAGGTAAGCAGAAGTCATTAATCATTCAGTGGAGGCTGTCCACATGTGCATTCTAACATACTGCATATCTAAATTGAGGAGAATGAAGCCAAATTTGTCTTTAATGTTTGAGTTATGTAACTTTTTTCGGTCCATGGCTTGACTGAGGCTTGACACATGAATCGAAGCACTCCTCTTTGATCTCGCTGGACGTCTCGAGGTCATACAGAACCCGCACATGCCTGAGATTCCAAATATGCTGTATATTACAGCCAAAACACCTCACACGCAAACTGCAGACGTGTTCCTGAGGAGTTATGTTGGCTCACATGAACAGATGGTCCTCTGCAGGTTGTAAAACGCAGAGCAGCGACTGCTTGTGATTACACGCCATCTGCATCTCCTGGATGTTATAAAATGATCAATAGACAGCCTGCCATGAGCTGAGCAGGTCTGATGGTGAGGTGGAGGTATGATGTAGCTCTGTATGTGGGGTGGTTTGTTATTCAATCTTTAAAACCCCTTTGAAAACAAATGAGATCATTCATGAGGATCTTCTGCTGTGGCGCTTAAGTAACCGTTATTTTCACCTTTGAGATTATGGTTCTTTGCAATTTGAGTTACACACAGTTAAAGGCTCCTTTTCCCTCAAGCTAAACATTAAAAAGACAACTCCTCAAACGCTAACAAAATGTGTTGGCTCAGAAAAATGTCCATCAATTAGCCAATGAAACGGGAGAAGTCACCTGGAAGAGGGACGAAACGTTCCTCCCACTGAACAGAACATTTTGGGATTTCCTTACCTGGACAATGGAGCATCCAACCACTCAAAAGGCTGATGGATTCGGGCTTCTGAACTTACTCATTACTGAAATAACAGAACTGCGGGTGAATCCTAGGGCAACCAATAACTTGTAAAGAAAGTTGCAAACAATAACCGAGGTATAATGTCGGTGCTGGTGGAGGAGAGAGCAAGCCGAGAGCGCATGTTCCAACTTATGTATGATTGCATGTAGGCGAACTTTGACAGCCAATCAGAGAAGAGAGAGTAGATTAAATATGTAGGTTGTACATGAAAAGAAAAAAATGCAGTAACTGGATGATTGATGTGCCAGCACATGCAAGATATTACTACTTATTATAGTTGGGTTTCTAACTAGCAAATGAGCCACCTGAAGAAATGGTGAAAAAATGTTTTACTTTTTCTACTCAGCAATGAATCCTCTGATCTCAGGCCAGTCAAAATAGGGACATACCCACTTTGTGTTTTGTAACACTGCTCAGAAAATGTTGGTTTTTGGTTGATCATTGTCAATTTTGTACTGGTGTATAGCTGTTTTATAACCATAAAAGAGGCGATAAGAAATGCCACCAGCTGTATTTGTTAATATCCTGAGGTTCAGCCTTCTGTGGTGACTACAATGCCTTTTATGTACAGCATTTTTAGATATGTCAGTATCTGCAAATTTTCACCGTAGAATAATCATGACGTAATCGACTGATCTGGCACATCTGGTCTGAGAATCCCGCAAGACAAAAGCCAGTCCGGCTGGATTGTCTGGCTCTCTTCTCCTTCTGGCTCATCCTAATCAGTGGATGTCTACACTTGCACATGAGGAGGCAGTTTAAAATCACAAACAGAACAAAGAACAAAGCACATGCTCCCAACAAACTTTACACAGACACGCACCGCATCTGAAAAATTAAAGCAAACACCACCACTTTCACGTTATGAAACATAGGGCAAACGCAGGGCACGAGGACGATGCCAAAAAACCTTTACCTGAATGCAGCACAAGCCTCTTTTTTTTCCCTCTCATCATCATGGCCTCACTCCCAGGCCACAACATACGTGTTAGTGACTGAATTACAATAAGATAGGAGTTAGAAGACAAAAATGAAATATGCTGTGCGACTGTTGAGAGCATAAACTAAACAACACCAAGAAAGGATTGTGCAGACAATGATGAGGATGAGGCAGAGTCTGAGAGAGCTGGACAGCTTTTGTCTTCCTGGATTCTCAGCCGATTACTGCAGCTCTGCTGACCCTGGTACCTTCAGGCCCACCAACGAAGACCGATTTGTCATCAGCATCACACTTCAGCAGTTCGAACCTGATGTAAGAGATTTTCTTAGTGTGCCGTTGGCTTTAAAGACACTTTCCACTCAGAGCTACTGTGTTTCATGCTCTAGATTATGTCTGAGCTGTGGTGCTGATAGCAACACATTTACAGGAAGCACTGCTGGGAGAAGCGGTGTGGACAGTCCTTTCAACAATATCACGAAGTTTCATGAGGATCCATAAGCTCCTCTTAGAGGGGGAGATCTTTGAAAGCGCACTGCAGTCCCCGCTGGGATGCTCGACTGGAAAATACTGGGTCACTGCTATTTCTATTAAACAATTACATCAGTGCAGCTGAAGAGTGCCAGCAGGGAGGCGGGACCAGGAGGAGTTTAAGGAGGCACCGCTCGGTTTTACCTCTTCTGGTAGCTGACCGCAACTCTGCGGTTTTACCTCCCAGGGTGGGATAAGAGTGTCAGCAGGAAGGCTTTAAGGCCTCTCGCTCTGAACTGTACTAACAGTGGAGAGTGTGATTGATTTTAGTCTGTAGATTATCTTCACTACATGTGATAATACTGAGAAATGGCTCCTTTTTTTTTTTGTCATAGAAAAAAAAGAAAAAAGTTGCAGTTTTGGAGCAGACTTCTATAGATTTCATGCCAAATCTGCACCCTCACACACAGGAACCAGACTGATGATTTAACAGATGTGAATGCAAAGGTCAGAAAGATGTAACAGGAAACCTTTAAAAAAATAAATAGTGACCTGGCTATTTTGGAGTTCAGGAGGTCACCATTTCACCACAAAGATTTCTGCTTTAAAAAAATTTAAGTAGATTGTTCATTTCAAAGTGTCCAAATGGTGTTTTGGAGAGCTGTGGGAGTGTTTCAGACACAATTTATTTCTGTAATATGCAAACAATGTATTTTTATAAATGAATAACTCTTTGCATGCAAGGGAAAAAAAGAAGGGAAACCCAGGCTGTTTTTGCAGTTGCCAGATGGCATGGATTTTCAGAGGGTGATGTATCTAAGGATTTAACTGATGCGAGATAATAAGAAGCAGAAAACACTGTAAACGCTACCCGTCCTTTAGTTTCAGCCGGACCAGAGCGCCAGCACCTGTCAGCTACACGGAGGCGGATCTCACGATGTTAACCTTGGCATCGTGTTGTGTGAAAGTGTACTGATGATGTGAAAAAGCTGAGATATGCTAACGGATGGGGTGGCACGGACTCAGGAAAAGTGCCTTCATCAGGCAATATGAAAAATGAATAGAAAACACAAAAAAGGGCTGATCTGCAGATGTGAAGCTGTGTCCTGAAATTTGAGGCAAAACCCAGAGCATCATAATTAATTGCATCTGCAGATGGGGTTGCTTGTGTGCTGGATTTACAGTCTGACAGACCAGTTATTCCAGAATCTTCACATTTAAAGGCTTTTTGTAGCCAAAGCACACAGAAGAGAAAGCCAAATATTTTAAGACAAAACTGTATTTGTATCTGCAATAAGGGCATCTGCTCTTTTCTTATCTTGATAACGCTGATGAAGAATCTTTGGATCTTTGCATCACATCTGCATAGTGCACTAGAAACCTGGCTCCTTTGTATTATCAGATACGTTTACTCAGCTTGACTGTGTTTCAGAGTTGCAGCAGGTCAAGTTTCTTTTAGAAGGAAGGTTTGTTTCTAAGTGCCTCTTTAGTGTACTTAGGACCATGACAGCATTAGCCAACTTCTCCTGACACTCAGGCTGAGGGCTGTTAACGTCCTCTGATGATGCCCACCATCTGGGAGCTGTGCAAAAGGCTTGGGGTTCATTGAAAAAGAACATTTTGTAAAAACTAAAAAAATAAGATATAGATTAGTTTGTTTTGTTTTTTTAATCTGAATTGAAGAATAAGTGGTTGGCAAAGCTAGTATAGTAATTAAGTTTCTATTTGTCAAGTTCTGTATTGCAATATTAATGTGCGGTTGACACAAATGCCACTCCTTTATGGTATTTGGTGAGTCTTCAACTTGCGACAAAGTTGAGATGTGTTTACCTCCCCTGTCATTGATTTTGATGAAATATGAAGGTTTCCCATCACCACAGTGCTGCTGCTGAGCTCTTCTTGTGTGATCAGTAATTGGAGCTCAGACATGGCGAAAACACAGCTTGACTTCAGGATGCTTCTCATGCCTGCAGTACACTGGAGCCAGTTTGGAAAGACTGGAGTCTGGCACCGTCTCAGATCTAAAGATGAGTCAGAGTTTGGTTTTTGGGGAGGCCAGCGATCATGCAGGGCCACTGCTTGCAACGCTATGGTCAGATTCCTTTTGAGATTTTTTCCCGTCATGCTGTTGGTGGAAATTTACATGAAGAAAAACAATTTACAAACGAAGCAGAAACAGAAGGAGCGCATGGCTTTGATCTGGCAAAGAAAACAAAAGGGAAAAAGGGAAGGCGCCTCGACCGGACGCGGTGCTGCCTGAGAGCATGGAGAGAGCTCTCCTATTGGTTACTGATGTTCATGTGATCGAACTGCACTATTTACCCAAGCCAAGACAAAAAAGTCTTTAATTAGAATTAGAGTTCGTTAGAATGACTATCAGTTGATCATGATAATGGGAGTGTGCCACAACTTTATCATGATTGTATGGTGACCTTTAACCTCTGTTGAAAAGTCACTTGGTGCTGGGATACATGTGGACTGTATCCTGGACTTTTAAGTCAGCTTTTCTTTAACAGAAGGCATAAAAATTATGTCTTTTAAAATGCAGATTCACAGAGTCAGAGTCTTTACATGTGCTTAGTGTAATAAAACCCTTAAAACATGCAGAACTGGATCTTGAGGGGAAATTCTTCTTCTTTGAAGCGGTCAGAGGTCAATTTTAGCTCGGGGATATATGCTCTACTGCGTGGTGGACACATGGACAACACAATGGCTTTTAGGTCTCTCCAGCAGCAGCAATTAAAACCAGCTGAACTGAAGAAACTTTAAGATTTAAAAGCTTGTCAGAGACAGGAGTTGATTTAAAATTGTGCTTTAGCCTGAGCGCAGCTGTTGCTGAACCAGATTTACTGAGCTGTTGTCAGTAAAAGACGTCGGCCACATCACCACGCTGAGACTCCACTAATCCTTTTCCCCTCTCAGCGCTTCACCAACCAGCTTGCTCAGCACTGGAAGCATCCCTGAAATCAGATGTGTTTAACAGCAGAGATCCATCAAAGCGTCAGCTCTGTTGCAGATACCTTAAGGGTTTAAAGCACCGCTGCCCCTCGTTGGGCCCAAATAACGTTTGCATTAGCGAGTAAACGAGCCATCATCAAATGATCTGCGCCAAGTAACTGCAGAGAAATCGATTAACGCGCCAGCCAGTAGCTGTAGCTCTGACAGGAAGACACGACATGAAATAAAGACAGGAAATAAAGATGCTCTGACTAATAGAAACATCTCAGAGATTATACGGCTGGAGCCAGATGGATAAAACTGAATTCAGGGAAGAAAAGTGCATAAATATTCTATTCTATGCCTGACATATGTGTGTGTGTGTGTGTGTGTGTGTGTGTGTGTGTTTGGTTTTTTTTTTTACTATCCTGAAACTCTGCACATGTGCACAAACCTCATTTCTACTTTCCAAAGAAGTGAATGTTGCCTCAGCAGAGAAGGGAAATGTCAGTTTGTTGGTCTCGAGGCTGAAGTCGTGACCAGAAGAAAAGGATAAAGTAACGTAGGACCATCCATGAGCAGGACGATGGTGAAAGAGAAGACGGGAGAAGAAAAACGATCAAACTGTGTACTCACTAAACTTTAGTGAGGTTATTTTCCATCTTCACTTCAACATATCAGCTTTAACTCGCCCAATATTAGTCAGTTTATTAACTTAGCTTTCAGCTCTCTGGACCTGAGTTGTTCTTCAAACTGCAGTTCCTCTAATGGCCACTCGAGGCAGGCTCCAACACTAAGTCAATCCCTACAGACATTAATGTTAAAACGTCTGATACAAACAGCAGAAATGAGCATGTTTACAGACTGAGGGAAAAAGCAGTTTTCTCTCGGCGGAGAGCTTCATCCCACTAAAGTTGAGTCCAAAAACCACAGAGTGATGTCACTCATCTATATCGTCTATGATCAGTAGTACTAGCATTACTGAGCACATCCACAGAGGATGTTGTTAGTAAAGTGATTTGTATAGGGACACTCCTGAAATCACCCCTTTACTACCAGGTATCACATACCCAGCTGTTCAAAGCATTATAAGGACAGGCTTCAGTGTCCCTGTGTGCCTCGTGGTGTCGAAATAAATTCAACTCCAGGGACGGCACATAAATGTGGAACTTGTCCTGCTGACCTGAGGTCAGATGAACAGAGCGAGGGCGTGTACGGCCTCGGCACATGCTTTCATCTCGGCTTGTGTAAACATCGTCACGTAACAGCCTGGAGCTCAAACGTTACATCCAGACTTTGGTATGAATGGTTTAAGGGGCTTTCCAACAATGGCCGAGGAGCCTGTAAACCGGCAGCTGTAATTGGTCCATTTTTCATCCTAAGTAAAGGAGGGAGGAAGAGCGTTTAGTCAGACACTCTGGTTTTATGACTTGTTGTTGCTACGATTTACTGCTGTTACCAAACTTTGAGTATTTTGTAAAGAATAAGGAAGGTTGCTGGATTGTCTGTTACTCTCTGCACCTCCTGAAGATAAATCTCTTGAAAGAAACCCATAAAACTAATGACATAGATGCTTTCCAAACAAAGCCTGCACATCTTTAATGTTTAGAAAGATGAACAAAACATTCATAGATCACATCACAATAAAACACACGCGCATGTTTCTACAGAGTGGCGTGTACAGGGTTAATCATGTATGGAATTAAAGCTTAATGGAACCATGTTTCAGCTTCAAACATGAAGTCCCGTCTTCAGCAGGGCCTTTATTTTGGCAGGTCTCCTTCCTGTAATAGCTGATATTAACCACAACAGCATCCACACGAGGCCAATACATCAGCTCGTGTTTTACAGGAACCATGTACGAGACTTTCCTCTGAATCTCTGAGGATTTTTCCAGCCTGAAGAGAATGAAATACTGAATGCTCTCACTTTTGGCACAAAGCTGTTCATGTTTCAATACTGGCAGCTTCAGTGTGATCATATCAGTGCTCTTTTAAAATCCTTTAAATTTAACAGAAGAGCGAGTCCAGTTAAAGCGTTGACATCCTGAAGCTTTAATGGTACCTGCTGACTTCATGAAAAGCAGATAAATGTCTCAAACGCTGTGTTTCCCTCCATGAAGTGTTTCTTGGATACCTCGGTGCTTCTGCGTTCTTTTAAACATGACTGACCACAAGCAGCGAGCCGCCGCCGCCGCCGCTGCCACTCTGTGGCTTCGTAGAGGTCACGTTTTTCCTCCATGCAGCCCGACTCGCTTCGAGGAAAAGCCGCTGCAAGGGCGGCGCTGATGCTCCACCACAAAATGACGACACGATGCGGCGAGGGTGACGTGACTGAGGAGAAATGCAAATTGTGGTGTTGTGTGTACAGCGGAGCTGCCGCAGTTATTTTACTGTTTTGAGTTGTACGAAGTCCATCGGTGAGATAGAAGGAAAGAATTCAGGGCAGATTTTGCCTCTCGATGAGCATTTCCAGCTGAATCTGGAATATTTCAATTAGATGGAGGAATCTTTGAAACGATTTGTTCACAAGTCTCCGGACCTGCATCTGCACCGAAGCTGACCTTTAAAAATTCTCCGGTTTACAGTGAACGACTTTAATTTTGTAAACCTGCTGACTTCACAGTATTCTGGTATAAATAATGATGCCAGTGGTGGGTATTTATCAGAAAAGCAAAAAGTTACTGAATGAAATGCTTCCAGTGTTTGGACAGCTGAAAGCTGAGAGAGACATTTTCTTTGTGGTTATTAATTAACCCACAATAGTTCAACTTGATTGAAAATAATCTGTTTAATATCTTCAAAAAGTAAGAAAATGTAGCATGAATGTCAGAAATATTTAGGTGTCGTGTTGAAGTGAAACAAATGTTTTACAATTTAAAAAAAAAAAATAGGCGTTACTGCCACAGCTGTTAGAACATCGGGGCCTAAAGGCACCTTCGCACCTTGGGTCTAATGGTTTTTGGTTTGGTTTCACATTTTTCCCCTGGTGTTGGCCAGAACTGCACAAAACTCAGACTGACATTCATCTTTCAGACACATTCTATGCAGCTGCAGTTAACCAATTGCTGAGGAGCTCATTAGCAGCTGAGTTTTATGTAGATGCTTGTAATTAAGTGGATTAGGTTTAATTATTGAAGGCTTTAGCTTTAACGTCGCCTCTGACTACCAGAGTGCAGCGTCAGCGAAGAGCCCTCCAGTTTGTTCAGTTTAGCAGGATGACTCGTCTGTCAGGATACGGTAAAAAAGGTTTAATAACAGAGTTTAATAGTTTAATAATAATCTTGTAAATAGGTTGAAACTATTTAAAATGAGAGAGGACGGTGGTGGTTTAGATGGTTACCATTTACCCAAATGTTCCATAGACTTCCTGTGCAAAATAAACCTGTATTATAAACGCATGGGACGTTTTAAATGTAAGTGGTGAATATTTAGTTTATTATTTGGGAGTTTCAACACATTCTCATTCTTGGCATGTCACGAAGTAACAGATTTTTCCAGAAAATGGAAGCAACATTGATAAAAGTTAAAGGGTTTCCTTTTATTTGGCATCTTTAAACACGAGCCTGTCAGGACATGGAAAATGGAAAACTCATGTTTCCTTGTGAAATACTCATATTTGCAGGGCATTAACAAGAAAGAGTTTAAAAGGTCAAAATTCAAAGCAGTGCAGGGATGTCTTTATAACATGATGGAGAATCCCCTCTTTCTGAATGGACAGAGGTGCTGTTTTCCCTCCATGTGAGCGCTCATATACTTCTGCATGATCGAGCCTGTTCACCCGCAGCCTCCGCCATGGGCTCGGCAAACCTAATAATGTGCAGGCTGCGAGGATGAAAACCAGACATGGCACATGGTCGTAGAACAAAGAATGCGTCAATAAAATCTCTCCTTCCTTTCTCTTTCTGTCTGAAGCTGCACGTCCTGGTTTCACCCACCAACGTCCAGCTCAACATCGACTGCCAGGTAGTGGCCGAGAAGCCGATCAAGGCCGCTGGAAACACGTCCAGCGATGGCTACCAGGTCCTGGGCAAGATGTCCAAATCCATCGGCTCCAAAGGAGAATCGGCAACTGTAAGTGAACTCTGCGTTCACACAAACGGGAGACTGACTTTATCTACCGACACAAATGATTTTATCTCTATTTTACTTTAACTGCAAATAGTACAAAAATTTCAAATCAAATTAAATTTACACAGATTTCATCTCTTTCTTTATATAATCCAGGAAACCAATAAGAGTTTGTAGTTCTGGTCTTTGAAAACATATCTTCCTATGTTTAGCATCTCTTGGTCCTACTTTTAAAGTAGGGTTGGGTGATACAGTAAGACTTTTCTAACACGCCATCAGCCAAAAAAAACAGCCTTTGTTTGCAGCCTGCTTTCCCTTACTGCTCACATACTTCATATGCAAAATCATCTGTTCAGGTTTCTTCAGTTGGAGCATGCCCTCCAGTCTAAATCAGTTACCAGTAGTTACATATTAAACAATCAGGGTGCACAGTTTATAAACTGGGTGACAGAAGAGTTTAGCAATACGTGGCTAACTGAACTAGCCGTCGAGACGACTCATTACATCGGAGAGTTACAAGAAACAGGAAGTGAGGCTTGCACCTTAGTGTCAGTTCTCTGCAGCACTACATTCACCATCATGCTGATGTCTGTGTTTGTGTTTGAACTCTCTGTTTAAAGGAGCTTTGTTCAGCAGCCTCACAAGTTCACTTTTTACAGTGTTGAATTCTCACTAAACTGGCAAAAAATAACAACAACAACAAAATTTTGCCTTAAAACTAAAACTGGGTTTTATTTACTAGTTTAGTCACCCAATCGTCCCAACACCATCCATCCATTCGCTTCTGCTTATCCTTTTCAGAGTTGTGGGGGGTGCTGGAGCCTATCCCAGCTGTCCTAGGGCGAGAGGCAGGGTACACCCTGGACAGGTTTCCTGTCTGTCGCAGGACTAACACATAGACAAAGACAACCATTCACACTCACATTAACACCTGTGGGCAATTCAGATATTCCAGTTAACCTATCCCCACTAAGTGCAAGTCTTTGGACTGTGGGAGGAAGCCTGAGGACCCAGGGAGAACCCACGCAAACACGGGAGAACATGCAAACTCCACACAAAAAGACCCCAGGCTGATTGTGGAATTGAACTCAGGACCTCCTTGCTGTGAGGCAATCACCCTGCCAACACGTTCTATGAAATTCAGCCTAGTAGATTTGTGTTATCTTGGTGAATGACAGACAAAAATCGTGAACCAAGGTGAAAGCTGAGGTTGAGAAAAATGAAGTAGCCCAATTAAAAAACTGCTGACTTTATCAGCACAAAACAAACAGTGCAGCTTTTTACCTCAGCTGTAAAAGGCTGGTGGGGTATTGTCGTCGCCCCTAAGTTTGTGAATGTGATAACTAGAGCAGGAAGTCACGTAGGATTTTTAAATTGACACAATCAGCTACCAAAAATTGTCTGAATCTCAGTTTTCTGAGAATCTTGTAGATTTGATAACGATGTAGGATTTTGAAATTGACACTTGAGGTGTGTCTGCTAGGGGGCTGAGGCGTAACACTGCTGTCAGCAGTATTCTTATTAATTGCTGTACATTTAGTTTGAATACTGAACAAACTTTAATGAGCACAGAGTGAACTGAACACAATCCACAGCATTTCGAGCATTTTGTAATTAATTTAAAGTTTTTTGGGGAAAAAATACAGAGAGGTTGTAGATAATCCAAACAGACAGTGAAATGAGTGCATTTTACATGGCGCCACATGTGAATCCATCAGCAGGGTTGTAATGTGAGCCTTTCTCCCCGAGGCTGATGGGACTCGGCTGTGCCGCATTCTCTGCTGTTTTTCTGCGTGTCCTCTGGGCGCTGTGGAGGGTGTATCACAGACACATGTAACACTACGCCATATCCATGTTTTTGTTTTTTTTCTCCCCTCCTTCTCCACAGTTCCAGCTCCAGATGTTCGACATTGTCTGCAGCTTGGCCTGGACCAGCCGAGACAGATGTTGTGACCTCCCATCGATGGTAAGGGAACCCCGACCTCCACAAAGCCTTTGAGCCTAACATATTTAGCATGTGCCCACCCCACCGGCAGCTGAGTGATGACAATAAACTGGCGCTAGCTTCGACTCCAGATAATCAGCTGTGCTGGGGAGCATCTCCTCCGAACGTCTAGTGGGATTAAAGAATATAGAAACAGCTGATGAAGTTTTGGCCGATATAGTGCAAAGATTTTTTTTCCAAGATATAATTTTTTTTATTCAACCCTGAAAACCCCACACCAAAAAACCCATCTAAATTATTGGAAAAATAAAGTGTTTGCTGTTTTCACAGCCTGATTGGACACATGCACACTTTGGGTTTTCTTTAAATCTGAAAGTAAAGAAGATATCGGCGCCATAGTGAAGTCGTCTTGATACACGAAGGTCTGTTTAATTTCTACGTCCAGCAAAAAACGACCCATATATCTCAGAAACTCACACTGGCTTGTAAGTGTACACTTTTCTGTGTTTGGCTTTTTTTTCCATCTATGGAGCATCTTGGGGATGTTGATCATCTCATAAAGGGGTGCTATCAGGCCAGCTGGTTCTCCTCTGACAGAAACCAGACCAAGGAACAATGCACAAAAAACTTTATTGATGCATTTAGTCACAGTTAAAAATGACGGTAAAACACAGACGAGTGTGTTTGTACTATAACACTCAGCAGGCAGAAGTGTGACCTTGATTTGCCTTTGAAGGGATTTTTAGACCCAGCAGCAGATGAAAGCAGAGGACTCGTAATCAGAGTCAGAACTGGCTCGAATCACAGAGCAAAATAAACTGGGTATATATGATATGCAGTGGTGTGTGAGCCAGCTAAAAAAAACAAAACACAGTGCACCGTGGGAATACGAAATGTTTTCAGAGCACACATAAAATGCTGATTTATTTATTAATCTAAGCTGAATTATGTTCAGTACTTACATTTTATAAAAAAAAACCCAAAACAAGATGAACTGGGTGTCCCGTTATTATAGCTAGGTTTCCAAAGAAACTGAAGCATCATTTAAAACATGAGCAAGAGCAAATAACATTGATTCGACATGTAATTTAAACCTCTTATTTAATTAAAAATTGAATGTTAAAAAGACAAAAAAAGAAAAAAAGATATATATATATATAGGAGCGAGATTCAGAAATGAAACCATCTTTTGTGGACTTATCCCATTTAACACGGACTCAAAATTTAAAAACATTTTTTAAAAAGTCCTGTGGTCGATCAGATCGTTCATAGACGCTGCATCCTCTTCAAAGTTCAAAGTATGGTACAGTACGAGTAACTTGCACATCTATGAAGGTACCATTAATGCTACATGACAAGAGACCTTGGAGAAAATCTTGATGAATTTCAGCAGGACGGTGCCAAACCACATTCTGCATCTACTCCAAATGTGTGCTTTAGTGAGCACCAACTCACAAATCAGTCCTCTCAAACGGTTTTACACTGTATGCTGAAGACCCGGCAATATTAGCGAGAGAACAGTCCAACAAACAGACGATCTACTGTGAGCAGCACTTCCTTTTTTAACAGGTAGGGTTTGCCCCATCCTTAGCCTCATTCTGATGGCGGACAGTTAGATGGTGACTCTATTAGAGAACTCGAGAACATGTGAATCTCATTCATCCAGGGCAGGTCCAAACGTTGTTTGTGAAAATGCTTCCTGGTGTTTGTCAAGCTCTCTGTGGGGTGAAAATCTGTGGGCATCCCCAGCAGCTACAGTAAGAACATCTCAGGCTGTGGTTAAGCGTCTGGCCTCTCTCAGCGTGAAGGTTTCTCACTTCGGTCCCAGCAGAGATCTCCAGAGACGCAGTAACAAATGGAGCTTTGTGTGAGTGCAGTACGTCTGCAACTGGATGTCCAAAACATTTTGAAAAGTGTTTCAACTCCAGCGGATTATTATCTAAATTGCTGCCGAGCACGGACAGCTGCTTGATTGGTTAAATGATCCAAACTGAGGTGATCTGTGCGGACTCAGTGGAAATATCCACCCAGACAAGAAGAGTTTCACATCCATGTGAAAATCCTGCGTGAGCTGTAATATCCACACACCAGGTCCAAGATGAGTGTTTAGCAAATGCTTTAAATCCAAGCAACTCTGTGAACATCATAGTTAGCATTCCCATTCGGCATGAATAAGAAAGGATGTCATCATTATTCAGAAATACTCACAACACAGGATTTTTCCTATCAGTTGTACTATGGGCCATGCTAACTCTATATCTTCACTTACACTGATGGGATTTTAGAGCTTTGTGAACAGAAAGTTCATATAAGATGCTTATATGAAATAGATGAAGGCTGTAGTTTACTTTTACTGTCTTTGTCGGTAAAGCCGATACCAATAAATGATACCACAGGGCGCCACACAACACAGTTTTGTCTCTGCTCACCGCCTCGTAGAAGACTTTTTACCTGCAGACATCCTGTGAAGAGTCTTTGTGCGATGAGAGTCATGTGACTGTTCAGCAGCGATTTCAAAAGGAATTTTATTTGACCTCGTATGATTCGCAATCAGTGCCTTACCTTTGCATTTTTACCATCGTTTTGACAGTTGAATTGTTTGCTTCTTTCACAAACAGAGAGATGAGATGAAGTGTCCGTCTCTTCCTAATGCCTGCACCTGCACCTCGGAGGCCAACGGGCCGCCAGGACCTCAGGGACCAGTGGTGAGAACAAACTCTGTTATCTGTTTCTTTTTAGGGCTCTTTTCTGTTCTAAAGACAACTGTGAATGTTAACCAGTGTACACAAATGAAATGCATAAAAATGAGAACGTAGGACAGGTGGATGGTGTCCTACACTGATCTTGATGGCCAGAGTTAAATCCTGAGCTTTCTCGCCAGCCTAACAAAAACAGAAATCAGAGATAGGAACAGCAGCTCTGAGCCATGTGAGGTCTCTTCGGTGCAATCAGTTATAAATGAAGAACCAGACAGCAGGTAACATGTCAGCTCCCTGATGGTGAAACTCAGGGCCTGGAGAAATTGGAAAGTCATTCAAAAGCAGGTACTGTTTCTGGGGCTCTAATTTGATTGGATCACTGCCCCAGTCCTGTGGTCCAATCAGCTTTGGTGGATGGCAGGATGAGGAAAGAGCTGTCAAGGGGGCAAGGCAGCTTTAAGTGGTTTGGTAGATATAGTAGAGATAATGCTTTTATTGTGAAATCTTTTGGCCTTTATGAGGACACTAATGTGAGCAAAGAAGCAAACACCTGCTGAAGTTAGCAAAAACACTCACAAATGGCTACACGTATAAAATCCTTAAAGGTGATTTGCTACGCCCAGTTAGCCTCTAACGCAGTCATGGTGATGGTAAAAGCAGTGCTCAGTTTCTAATTTAAATTAACTTGGGCTTTTAAATTACGTTTCAGGCACAATTTTTTTTTTTTTTAATTTATCATTTACTGCTTCAAACATTATCACTCAGGGCAGCTTTTTACAGAGTCAGGACCACCTTATCGCAGCAGAACTCACTGATATTCATACAGAATGGTATGAGGCTTTTACAGTTTCAGACTCATGGAAGTCGCAGGCAGAGCAGGGAAGTGGGGGAGTACTGCAATAAAAAGGAATGTATAGAGAAACGTCAGCTGTTATCCTCACGTACAAGCAGTCAGGGGGAGGAGGCGGCTGCTGTAGGTTCATCCATCAGCTGTCAGACAGGCACCACAGTTTACCTTCTCCACTCTCTTAAAAGATTTTATGAGGCATTGCAAAGAGGTTTCCTGTGGTTAATGTGCTTCAGGACGCAGTATTCTCCCTCGTACAACATACAGCGCATAAGTGGCCATAAATAACCAGGAAAGCCAGAGCTTTGACTTATGCGTTACATGGTAGCACAACCACTGTGGAAACGTGTTTCATTACAGAATACAAGCCCTGCATTACTTCTCTCAGGGAAGATGCTTTTTAGTTTGAATAGATTTCACTTTAAAAAAGGTAAACGTACTCATCGTTAAATCGCCCGATAAATGGACTGAGGGCTTGAAACAGAATGCTTTTCTGCAGGGTCTGAAAATGCTGTTAAAACTGTACGAGGCTGGAAATTCATTATTTATCTAACGTTGAATACGAAATCTGAAACTAGTTTGTTTATAAAAAGCTAATTAGTAACAGAAAAATCCATGAAAATAAACGTAAAGCTGCCAAGATGTGCGTGGGGTTTTTTTTGTTGTTGTTTTTAAATGAACCTCAGGAGGAAATGTTCTTCGTGCATTTATCTGCAGAGTCACGAAATATTTACATATCTGCAAAACATTAGCTGTCGTTGTGTTTCTGTGGCATGATGGTGGCAGCTAAAGCATGAAATCAGTTCATGGCTCTGCTCGGGCAGCTCAAAGTGCTCTTTAACCAAAACCACATTTCTCTCTGAAAGGGAAACTTCACACAGCTCGCTCTGCAGACACCGAGCTCCATCTGTCAGACCAACGTCCTCCAGCGACGTCTCATCACTCGCCGTCTGTCACTCTGACAAACGTACAAGTCTGAGAAAAAAAATAAAAGGTGGAGAGTTAGAAGTTAGGAGCTGACACCACCGAATTCTAGCTACACTCAATCTCAGTTCTGACCAAAATGTTCCCAGTTCTTTTTTAATTGATTGAATGTAAACTTTGGACATTTAAACATTCAGATGAAAATAAAAACATATAGTAGGTTCCATGGTTTCCTAACAGCAAACAAAAAACCACAACATTGCACAGGAATCTGTTACACAGCCCCACCTGAACCCTCACTGAGCTGTCGATGCATGTTGGGTAATGTAGGAGAAAAGAGATCATGGAATTAAACAAGAGATGTGGAAAAGAATCATTCTTAACCATATATTTTTTATTCTTGGATGGTATTAGAATAGCTTTGCACAAGTCACAGTTCAATAATAATCCTTCTTTATCTCATCCTGGGCCTCCTCTACCTTCAAGTCGACTTTCTTCTGACTGGCTGCCCCTCGTAAATGAAAAGTCTGAAAATGACAGAAAATAAAGAAAAGCCGAATTGGTTCTCAAGAGGCAACGGTTATTGTTTGGATTAAAATGTCCCCTTTCAACAGCATTAACGATTCCTTACTGTGCATTCAGACCAATGTTATAGTTATTATATTTAGCTAAAGTAAAAACTAGACTTCTGAGAAAAAAATCTGAAAGTAATTGAAAGATTTTGAGAACTTGGAAAATTAAGATAAAATACAAATAAAGGAAACTGGACATGTTTTCGAGATCCTCGATGTCTGCAAGACTGAGTTGGCTGCTTTCAAAAAAGTTCTATCTCTTGTCCTTTGGGAGGAAGCAGTTCTCCCACAGGTTGTTAGGGGCTAGTGTCTGTGGGTTGTGACTGCATTCATGTAAGGCCTAACTCTGCTTCACATTTGTCCTCAGGGTTTTCTTCCAGACAGGCTCCCTTGTGGCATGTTCAGACTAATTTCCCCCATGTGCATCTCTTGTGTCCTTCTTATCCTTGTTTTGTTAACTAGAAAATCTTTTTCTTTTCAGGGCGCCCCCGGCAGCAAAGGTCCCCGAGGTGAAAGAGGAGAGCCCGGTTCTGCTGTAAGTTCCTGGGGAAAAAATTTTCCTGTATTGCATTTCCCTTCAACACTTGCTGTTTTACATTTCCTTGCAGTCTGAAGAAAATAAAAGATGGTACAAGTGCAGGAGCTTTGAGGAGCACATCTGATTCCACTTACTGATTGAGTGTTTGTGCTCTCCGTGTCCTTGATATGAAGGCTCGGTTCTATTAGCATTCCTTGTCTCCTGCCGGTCTTTTCCACACATTTCAACAGTAGTACACTTCAACTGGGACAAGAGATATCAACAATAAATTCCTCCCGTGTTCAAATATTTCTCTTGTCTGTATTTTGCAGGGACCGTTGGGCCCGCGGGGAGATATTGGACCACCTGGGCCCATGGGTCTGCCCGGCCCTCAAGGACCAAGCGGGCTGTCGATTCCAGGAGAAGCTGTAAGTCTGTAAACACACCTGACATTAACACACACACACAGAGCAGAGCGGGGGGGATTACTTGGTGATTTGTTATAGAGAGAATTTACAAGCTGGGGAGTATCTGTGGCGAAGACTCACATTCTTTCATGTCTGAGGGAAAGAAGCGATACCAAGAAGCCCCTGAACGTCAGTATCACTGAATGTTAATAAATCACAGCTTGGATTTACGTCTCAGAGATTAGATGTACCCAGATTAAACTGAGATGTTCCCTCATTCAGTTTCCAGAAAGGTCCCACGAGATAGAGGTTTGATAGGTTTGATTTCAGATGCTGGGGGACACAGCTGATTCTTTTTTTTTTACCTTCAAACTTCAAAACTCTTGTGAAACTATAAATCTTAATGTAGTTTAAATATTTATATTTCACTTCTGAGTTTCCAGATAGTCGTAACAGTAACACTACCTTTCTGATTGATGGAGGTTGACCTACCAAGGCTTCATGTGGCTGAAGAGGCAAAATCCGCAGTGAAAAAGCAGTCACCAATACATTGCTTATAAATCTTATTGATTCTCAAGCATAAGCGAAAAACAGAAGGTATTTTGTCCACAAGCTTAAAAAGAATTAAGTCACAGGAGATATTAAATGTTGAGTATATCCAGATGTTTTTCATAAACTACTTGATCTGAACATCAGAGAAATAAGGACAGTAGCTTTGGAATTCAAAAAGAAAGAATTCAGTTTTATTTATATAGCACCAAATCATAACACCTGTTGCCTTAAAACCCTTTATACTGTAAAGCAGGGGTGGGGAACTCCAGGCCTAAAGGACTGGTGTCCTGTAGGTTTTATATCACCCTGGGTCAACACACCTGACTCAAATGATTAGTTCATTACCAGGCATCTGGAGAACTTAAAGACATGTTGAGGATGTAATTTAATCGTTTAAATCAGCTGTGTTGGATCAAGGACACATCTAAAACCTGCAGTACACTGGCCCTTAAGGCCTGGAGATCCCCCACCACTACTGTAAAGTAAAGACCCTACAATAATATAGAGAAAATGCCGACAATCAGAAGTGTGAGCAAGCACTTGGCAACAGTGGAAAGGAAAAGCTCAATTTTAACAGGAATAACCCTCCATCAGAACCAGGCAAGGGAGGTTAGAACAAATGATAAGTTTTTGTCAGAGAAGAAGATGAAAAGAGACCAAAACTGAAGCTAAATCTAACCGAAGCCAATGTGCAAAAAACTGCAGTTCCTCTAATGTCCTCTGGGGAGTCAGTCCCCATTGATGCCCATGTTAACTTTACAGTACTAGTAAGTTTACAGCCAATGAAAATGCTTTTGGTCTTTAAGGATGGTTTGCTCCTTGTAACATCTGTACAGGGTGGAATTTGTGGAAAGCACATTTGGCATATGTGCTTGAGTTTATTCTAAATATGGTCAGTTCTAGTTCCAGAAACAATCATTATGGTGGCCCAAAAATGCAGCACCACGATATTTACTAGTCTAATGATTATTATATTGGCTATATATACGTTTTGAGTTTTGATTTATTTAGCAAGTCTGAATCTGGTTATTATTGCTATCATCTACATCAGTCACAGCTCCGTCTCTAATTGTTCTGTCCCTCCGAGTCACCGTCTTCATTAAATTAATGGTGTTGCTTTCTGTTTTCAGGGCCGTCCTGGACCAAAGGGAGACCCCGGTGATTCAGGCTTACCTGGGCAGAAAGTAAGTGCAGCTCAGTTTGTGTTTGAAAGCAGGAAACTGGGGATAATTCACATTTTGACTACTGGTCTGGCGCATGGCCACGTTGGCTGCACGCAGATGCTTTTCCAGCTGGGGAGAATTCAGAGAGAGAAGAGGCAGAGCGTGCCTCCGCTGCAGGTTTCTGAATATTACTTTTAAATTAAGTTTTTGCGCAAAATCGAGCCAAGAACAAGTCGCCTTGATTAACAGTGCTGGGTAAGTGTCGACCCGCGGTCAGCCACTACATCCTCCTCTCACTGAAAACTGTTTTATCTGGGAACGCAGGAGCTGCCTGAAGACAGACGTGACACCTAAACTTCGTTGGCATGAAAGCGAAAGCAGTCTGTGTGAAATATTAAGTTACAGATATCAGATGGTGCTTTCATTTCTTTCTGGAAGGAAGCATCTCTCTTGTAGGCTGAATTGAAAAGAAGAATCCAGGCCAAACAGACAGAAGGTAAAGAAATGTGATACTGACCAGAGGTCAAAGGTGTGCTTGTGTTAAGATGAAGCCATAAGCAGGTAGACCCCTGAAATGCCTAAAAGCCTATAATCGGTTTCCTCCAGGCCGTCTTCGGCCTCAGTTTGGTTGACCTGCTCAGGTGTCCCTGGCTTAAATGTGGAATGGTGTTTGTTTATAGCTTCAAGCTCGACCTTTAAAGGACTTCAGAAGAATTTCAAGAGAGTGCAGCTTCCAACCTTAAAGGTTCCATGTCAAACTGCAAAAAAACCTTTTTGAAGCAAAGCTGCAGCAAAGGCGTGATCAACCAATCGAGTGCAGGTTCCGCTAACAGCTGAAACGTGCAAAAAGTTGTACAATAATCAATGGTTGACAAATTATTTCCAATAGCTATCAGGAAAAATAAAGGTTCAGACAAAGTGGAACAATCATTTAAAGAATAATTGTGGTTTATTTCATGGTAACTTTATGCTCTCTTCCTCTGTTGTAGAAATTCGGGGAAACCAAAAGTTTGTTTATAGTCTGATTGAAAGAAAACAAGGAAATCAGCAGCTTGGAACGGATGTTTGGCTCTCCATCCGTCCATGCTTGCCTTCTGACTTAATCACAAACATATTCTTCCCCCATTGAACGGTTAGATAAAACGTTATCCTAAATGATAGGGATATAATGAATAGTTTGCAGCAAGCTCACCTCCTTGGGTCATCCTCTCTGAAATTCCCTCTAATCCGTTATGTTTTCTTATCTACTGGAACCCCCAAAATTTAAAGACGCACACAGAAAAAAAAACAAAAAACCCTTTTCTCTACTTGTCTTGAAATTTGGAGTAAGATAATCTCATCATATGGGCAATGTGGAAATTATTACCATCAGATTTATTTATTTTTGGTCTACTGAGATTTGGCTGCACAAACCTGGTGGAAAATTGTTAGTTGCTTTGTTCAAAACAGTGTTGTAAATCAAATAAAGTGGACCTATTATGTTTTTTTGTTCCCCCTTATAGTCGTTATTTTCATCCTTGGACCTACCAGAGTAGCTTTACATGATTCACAGTTCAGAATAATCCATCTTTAGTTTATATTGGGCCTCAATGCAGCTACTTAGATCATCCTCTGTCTGAAGCAAATCATCAACGCCTCTCCATTATGGCCATCTGATTGGCTGCCCCTGATAAACAAAAGGTTGGTTGTTGCTTCTGTGAGATGACCATATTCTTTGACATCATACAGATCCAAGACTAAAAATAAAACCAGTCTTAAACTGATGTTTGAGCTTTGTGATCACAGGGACTATGTGTACCTGCACAGGTCTTTTCTTGTGTTTAATAAGAACTGAATCCAAACCTGGGTAGACTGGTGGAGAATCCATCCAGTCCAAGTTTTAAAAAAATGACCGCTTTGCCAAAACACCGAAATCTACCGTTTTATCAAAGCCGTTACTATTCTGAGATAAGATGTTCCTTAGTGTTGGTCTTGTGTGAATGTGCAACCAACTTGTGTAGAAAGGAAGGGGATGAATTTACAGGGTTATGAAACAGCTGGACACCGCTTTATTTTTACTCACACAAAGGTTATGATTAAGTGTCGCGAATGGGCCTAACTGTAAATTTTGATAGATGAGGCTGAATGGTACCTGGAACATTTAAATGCAGTACCAATGGATCTTGAGCAAGTGTTGGGATGTGACAAGTGTTGGGAATAAAATCAGGTCAAAAATTCACAGTTGCTGCTCTTGGTTGGAAATCAGAGCTTCATGTCCAAGGTTGAACTTGGAAGGCCTTGAAATAACAGATTAAAGTGTCAGTTTTTTAGATCATTTCTGGTAAACTTTTGTTAGGTTTGTCACTGAAAACTCATCTGAGAGTTTTTAATAAACTCTGGGTCACCTTCAAAAACTTGGAAACAATAGGTTTGTTTTGTAAATCTTGAACTATTTACCAGCATGTGTGCCACTGAATGTGTCACACATGCTGGCATGTGTGCCACTGAATGTGTCACTTTGTAATGTGTCACTGAAAGCTCATGACACATTACAAAAACCAAATCTCACAACAGACGCTCCAGACTGTTGCGTTAAGAAAAGGAGGTGATGTGTGTGCCACCTTATGTCATTTGTAGTTTCAGGCATGATTTTGTACTTTTTGGGTAATGTGGGTAATGTGTCAGCGAGTTCAACACGCTGAACGCCACCTGTGTGATGACAACTTTATTTAAAAGCCCTTGCTTACTTATTTTATTTCAACGAATTCAGTGTTTATAGGTAGAATTTCCAAAAAGACAACGAATTAGATGGAAAAACAAGAGTAATTAGTGCTACCTACTTCAAATCCTTTATTCAGTAATTTATTTCTTCCAGTCAGCTCAACTAGTTAAAGGACTGGAACAATTTACTGCCCTGCTCAAAGTGTTGTTGCACTGGAACAGCACGCACGATTGGGAATTAAACCTTCAACCCTTCAGCCGCAGTCTTCATGCAGAGCTTCAGACTCATGAGTAAGACTGATTAATCAGCTCTTTATGCCAGTAAAACAAACTCCACGTGGACCGTATTGGTGGAGCGACGAGGCTGCAGGTGACCATGTTGGAGCAGATGCTATAGCAACATGCATTTAATGAGTTGCAGACCATGCGGTCCTGGTTTATAATGGCCAATAAAACGGTTCTGGAATATATTATGTTCCTTGTAAATCTTATGCCAAGGCATCAAAGACCAGAGACAATAAAAATAGTGAGCAGGGTTTCTGAGCAAATGAGCACGGGGGGGGGGAGAGAAAAAGAAGTTTACTGTCCGGCACGACGCTGAAACAAACCAGCTCGAGTTGGTCAATCGGAGCAAAGGTGGACTTTCTGTTACAGATGATGAGCATAAAATACTTTTTTCTGAGGGGTCTTCTCATGTTTGCAGGGTTCTCGTGGTCCTTCTGGTCCTGTTGGCCCAATGGGACCCGCCGGAGTGAGGGTGAGTATAGCCAGGCTGCTTTTAATGGCATCCATGCACTCTGAATTCTTTAAACATGAACGGTATGCCTTTAGGGTTTCAGTCCTGATCTTATATTTCCAGGGCCCTCAAGGAAAGGAAGGCCCAGCTGGACCTAGAGGAGCCCCAGGGCCCATGGTAAGACTTCTAATGGTTTGACATATGTACACCTCAGAGCTGCAAACCGCGTGAACAATTGAGGCATTTAATTTCCTTTCCAAAGAGCTTTGTACTACCAAGTCTTTGCAGGCATATTTCCCAAGAGACATCTTTGTCCTCTTTCCCACTCATTGATATTTTTCTTACCTTTCTCTTTTTCCTTGCAGGGACCTCCAGGATCTCCTGGAGTACCAGGTACCACAGGAAAACCAGGAAATCCTGGAGACTCTGGTCCTCCTGTAAGTTTGCTGGCAGGGTTGTGTGTTCATTGAGCAGCATGTTGGGCCTGAAGACTTCTTAACAGTTTTGTTTTTCTGGTTCTAGGGTCCCAGTGGTCTAAAGGGAGACAAGGGAGAGAGAGTGAGTAAACCTGCAAATGTTTTTGTCCAAACATGATGATACTGAAAATATCCTACAACATGTCAACAACAAGCTGATGAAAACAAGAGGCTAGATTCCCTGTCCAGTTTCACGTTTCAGGAAATTTCTAGTAATACATTTACATAGAAGTGATTTGAGAAATGACAAATGGGGCAAACTGTAATACAGTAGGAAATGCTGGGAACTTATCACTGAGCATAACGACTTGTTTGGAGTAATTTCTTTATGTACAACATGTGACCACAAAAGTCCATGAAAGAAACTGTACCATTTTAAATGTGGCTGCTTCTAGATCGTCTTCATGTGCATGTCCAGCTGGCGTCCAGTCTGGCTGCCATTCTAAATTTTAGTCTGAAGTCTATGTTGAAATCGGGCAATTTTAACTTCAGGTTCAGAGAGAGATGAGGAATCTAGTCTTTTTGGACATTCATTGGATTGTGCACTGTGAATTCCCTCAGGATGAGTCTGTCAGTGCTGAGCTGTTGAAATGCTCTGAGGCGTCTAAAGGAGAACATTCAACAGAAACCAAAAATATACACACAGAAATTGGACGCCATCCTCGAAGTAGTCATCTTGTCCAGAGCTGCTGTGCTTCCAACACTGGGAACACTTCCTGGAAGTGCTGTTCTGTCAGGACGTCAAGCACCATCTGCAGTGCATGTTGGATCCACTTAAGTTTGCCGACCTTCAACTTGAATTTCAATTTATTGAAAAGCGAAATAGCAGGGAACGAATGGAGATATTCATATTAGTGCACCCCATATTCTCCATAATGGAGCACCCATTTGCATCGCAACACTGTTGAGGTTGTTTGTGCAATAGGTACTCCTAGGATGTTAAAGTAGAACTTGGCATGGACAATCCAAAGCTTCATGTGGGACGAATTCACTGAACCACCTGGAGAAAAACGAGGAGCCAGCTTCTGTTAGAGCTCCCAGCTCTGCAAACCTTTAGACCAGGACTTTAGACTTTAGACAGCTCTTCCCCTGCAGACTGCTGTTTGGTCTCTCTGTCATAGCTACAGCCTCAATCTTTGAGATAAAGGTGGGGGTCATTCCAGCCTTTGCAAATGCTCCTTAGTGCAAAAGGAGCACTAAGGAGGTGGTCACAAAAATCCTGATTGAGCCATGTTTCATTGAAAAGTTTCAGAGGAACATTTTTCTGACTCATATAAAGTCCATGCACAATGACAATAAAGAGCTATTCTATTCCATTCTTTACTGTTTTCCAATTTTAAATCCTGCCTGTCTGCACCCAGGGCGACTTTGCTCCTCAGAACATGATGCGATCCATTGCCAGACAGGTTTGCGGACAGTTAGTCCAAGGTACGTAGAACACATTTTCCCCCTCCTGACATGGATTTAGAAATCTCTGCCTCTTGGCTTTCATGATGTTGCAAGTTTACCGCTTGCGGTTTGTAATGTTCTCGTTTTCTATTTGCCCTGCTGTTGCAGAACAAATGACTCGGGTCAACTCGTTATTGAATCAAATCCCCAGCGGCATCTACCGCAACAATAACCCAGGCCCTCCGGGCCCTCCTGGACCTCCTGGCAATCAGGGACCCCGCGGGGAGCCGGGCGCCACAGGAAGGAACGGATTCCCCGGAAGTCCCGGATTGCCTGGCCAGCAGGGAGAGAGAGGTACGACCCACCCTCAAGAAGCTGCTGCACGGCAGGAGAGGCTGACATCATGAACAAATGGAGTTAGAAAAATAAACATGAAGTCAAATGATTTCTAAAATGGGAGCACAGAAGGCAGCAAAGTAATTATTTACTCTGCAGAACGTTTACCTAAGACGCACCAAACCATCACAGAATGCTAGAAAGGCTTGGCATCATCGTTAATCTGAATTTCAGTCCAGATCGAAGCAAATAAAGCTGCTGATGCCAAACTGTTAAAATACTGCAGTGAAAAAAGTACTTCTTATGACCCAGAGACACTTTTTTACATCATTAAAAAAACATTTCTCATTTGACAAGATTTTTTTGATCCACAAACAGCAAATTGTAATCTGAAACTGATTGTTTCATTTATCCAGATAAACTGCTGGCACTGGCACTCGGTCAACAAAACTTAGAAACCTCTGATCTAAATGATCATGAACATGGCTGCTAGTGCATTCATCCCTGTGTTCAGTCTTATTGAAGAAAACAGAATAACTTCTGAAGATATAGCCAGGCAGAAGTAGAAATTAAATCTATTTGCATTGCACCCTCACCTTCTGCTCATTAAGCACCCCTTTCTGAAGTCTGACTTTCCTGTCTCACTTTATGTAACAAAAATGAAGGAAACATATTTCAGAAGAGGCAAAAAAAAAAAAGTTCCAAAGCCAAGTTCTACCACAGGGAGGAGCTTTTAAGTAGGAGCTCTTATGTAAGGGGAGACAAAAAAATGTCTTATTTTATTCTGCAACTACAGAATTGAGACCTCCGAGCTCCCAGCCTAATGATACTTGACTTTCCCCCACTTCAGGTCCCCCAGGAGAGAAAGGCGATCGAGGAACTTCAGTAGTTGGACCAAAAGGACTGAGGGGACCTCCAGGTACGTATTCTTTAACAAGACACCAAAAATACTTAAAATGTCGGTGAGGTAGCTGACAGGTAAAGTTAACAGGCAAAGCCGATTCCTGAGTCCATGATTTATCATCTTTGATGAAGCCATCGGCTGAACTGCCCCTACAGATTTTTAAGGATTAAAAAAGATAAGTAATTTGTGTTTCAGCAAAACAGAACTCTTGTCTCGCCACGTGTGCCACTAAAAATCCAAACACACTCGATATTTGAGCCAAGATGATGGAAATGGAGCCTTTGCATATAACGATGGACCTTGATGAAGTAAACCTTGATTTTTAGCTGCCTTTGACTCCGGATTATTGAGTGTCTCACTTTATTCACACCCCACACTCCACCCACTCAGAGATGTCGGCTGATTCAAATGCTTAAAGCTTTGATTGCTGCCCTTCCTGTTAGTCTCTGGCACCAGTGTTGTGACATGTTGACACATATTTGACAGCAAGATACTCCCCGTCCCTTCTCCTATGAGTATATTTAACTGAGAGGTTTGAATTTGTCTCAGTTAACCATGTCTTCTTGCTCCTTGAGACTGCACTTAGTTGCCCTTAAAGTGGTGATTTAGCCAGGTGGTGGTGCAGCATTGTTAAAGAAAAACACAAACTTTGGTCCTGAGAAAAGCAGTTTCACCAGCAACTGGTTATGTAATCGCACTCCATCCTCCGCGACTGCAGCCCTGCAGCTTTGTGATGGTCCCGGCTGTCAGACAGAAGCAGTTAGAGTCGAGGAGGGAAAGGAGAGCAGTGAGTCAGCCTGGAGGACATGCTGAGGACGGCGAGGAGACAGTCGGGCAGGAAACTTTCCAATCTTTGTCTGTCCAAGTCTAGACAAAATTCAGAGGGGAGGATCAGCACATCCTACTTCTTTTTCCCCCATCATAGTTTACTTCATTTCATTCTGTGTCCGGGACAGTCAGCAGCAGCTCGACACCTTTTCAATTCATTTTGTTTCCAGCTGCGTTGAGTCGCAGCGGTCTAACAACAATATCATAAAAAGTTCTCATCTCTGTTTACATCAAATACAAGAGTGGAACTGTAGTTTTTATTAGTTCTAATGGTACAAAGCCACATGGAAGGCTTTTAAAAATTCTGATTCTCAGAAACACGCTGGCTCAAAGCAAAAGGCACTTCATGAAAGCGTTCACATGTGAGAAAATGAAAACGCAGCCGGTCTTTGATCTGCACCGTTTGAACAGTTTCATCTTTTTATTTTTATAAACGTTGCTTTTACTGGAGAATCAGTCCCGCCCTTCCTTTGAGGCAAAGTTTATAAAAATAAAAGACATGTTGCTCCCACCTTTGTCCGTGCTGCATTATGCTGATGTGATTTATCCATGTAGGTTGGATGTAGGGTTTGGTAACCATTTGCAGACATCCCATTATCCCCCTGTGTGATCTCCAATATCTGCACCACTGGGGTTGGGGCTGCAGATGAAGTTGAAGTGAATCCCTTAAGGCAGTTTTTTTTTTTTTTTAGTAATAAACAGACCCAGAGGGGGAAAAAAGATGATAGACCTGCCCCTGTTTTTGTATTGTTCTGAGATGATGAACGTTTGTTTCTGAAAGAGAAGCGGTTCAAGCACGAACTTGTGACTACACGCACATTTGTGTCTAAAGCCATGTCATGGAACTATAGTGAGGAAGAGTACAAATAATCTGAATGTCAGGATGATAAAATTCATTCCATGTATTAATGGAATAATCACTCCAATCACTCTGATCATCATCTATCCCCGAGATCATGGTCCATTGCTATGACCCCAGTTATCTTATATGTAAGGCTGTTCTTGGTCTGTACCACGTTAATTATTGGCTCCCAGCAACAGTTCTTATTTAGAGACCGCTATCCTTGGTTATGATTCTGGCTTGTGGCCTAATCAGGACTGTCGCAGGACAGGTACAGAGCTGTAACCTATTATCCATACAGGATGGGAGTGTGTGAAGCTGAGTTAGAAAACTCTATTCCACCTCATGTCAAAAGTCATGTGGCTATTGGCTATTATGGAATTATATTTATATCATAACAAGGCGAAGCAAATTTCATTTCACATGCACAAAGAAGCCTTGGTGCATGCGAGAGAGTCTGCTCTGTGCAGAGGCTTCAGAACTTGCCTAAATAACTGTTAATAATTAATTCAGAAAACTTTATTTTTCAGATCATAAACAAATGCAGCTTAAAATAGCGTTCCTGTCGCTGCCACAGTGTAACTGAGTTTAATGCAGTAACCTGAAGTGTCCAATGACATTAGGACCCTGTCCTTATTTGGGCTCCTCCTCCAGACAGTCAAAAGTAAGTTTATCCAAACGAGCAGGATTTCTTTCAGAGTGCAGAGTGCTATCAGTGACAGCGTGAAACTGTAGCAGCGCATGTAAAGGTGACACACTCGTATGTGCGGCTGCGCATTGTTGAATTTACGCACGAGGAATTTAATTGCGTCTGTGAAATGGAATTATTTGCTGGGATTATGTTTTTGCTCTCACACATATGATGATATAAATATGATTCCATAAACTATCTTCAGCCTGCTGTGATTGCAGTCTGGTAACACTGACAGTTGAACACAAATGGGTGTGTTGTCCATTTCCTCCCTCTTTGAAATGTTACTGATCATGATAACTTTTTTTTTTTTTAATTAAACACATCAGGTCCACCAGGAGAGAGCAGGACTGGACCCCCAGGCCCTTCAGGCTCTGCCGGATCTCGTGGACCACCTGGACGTCCAGGATACGCCGGAGTCCGCGGGCCTCCTGGACCTCCTGGATACTGCGATTCCTCTCAGTGTGTCGGTATTCCTTACAACGGGCAGGGATACATAGGTATGTAAAGCATCCTGTCTGTGATTGGAGACATTAGTTCTGTTTGGCAATCTGGGATTAAATGCAACAGTAAAAGAACACGCCAACATTTTGGGAGATGCACTTTCCTGTTCGTGAGTCCGGGATGTGATGACTTTAGAATAACTGAAAAACAGAAACTCAAGGGTTAGGATGATGGATTCTGACAGGGCATGGTATAAAATGATACCTGCATGCTTTGTGATAACTCACGAAAAGACTCATGTTGGTCAGACCACCCATCAGGGCCTATATGCTGAATTGGTTGCAGCAAAGTTGTCTCTGCAGATTAATATAGCAAAAAAGGTATAAGATAGAAAGTAATTTATAAAAACAATACCAAAAAATAGGTTAAAATAAGTTTTCTCCAAAAGAGGGAGTCTGGGCTGCCCCTTTGTGTCAAAAGGAGCCAGTTGTTTTGGGCATCTGCTAAAGATGCCTCCTGGGCACATTCAACTGGACAGAAACCCTGGAGTAGACCAGAGCCCATTGGAGAGATTCTATCTCTCACCTGGCCTGGGAATTCCTCGGGATTTCTCAAGATGAGCTGGGAAGTATCGCTGCGGAAAAGGACATGAGCTTGATGTGAAGCAATTACTTCAAACCACCTCAACAGCTTAAACCTGCTTCCAGTCTTTATTCTAAGCTGGGCTAATACTCCCTGACTCTGGTTTATAAAAAGGGAGAAAATGCACTTCCCAAAATGTCTGAGCACTCTGTTGTGGGGGGATTAGTGCATGTGTGAAACTTGTAGTCAACTAATAAGCACATAGAGGTTATTGATTTGCTGTCTTCTGCTCTGACCTGACTGACACCTTCCATCCTCTTTGGCCCGTTTCAGGTTCACCATAGTAGACTTTTTATACCGCCTGTGCTGCTTTCACTGACCATCTGAAAACACAAAACAAAAAGTCCTGTAACTGAATCACTCATATGCTCTAAAGCTGTTTAAAGGGATAACCACCAAAGGAAACAATTAACAAACTGTGCTGAAAACATCACAACAACAAAGAGGGAACGAGTACTAACGACTCACAGCCAGTAGAGCAAAACACCAGCAGCAGCGGTGATGGCACCGACCTCTTTAGTGGCCTGTTTGCATCTTGAAGCCAAAGACCAAACAAAGAAGCCTTGTTCAGTGGAGGAGCATGCAGCAAACAACACCACCGACAAGCCAAAACAAATACTAACAAAGGTGGACTTGTACCAGAGAAACCAGTGCAGCCACCTCAGCATCACCACCCACAGCAGCAGCAGCAACTCTGTTAACAGCATTTCTCTCCATGTGACATGTAAATAAACTAATTTGTGCCTTGTAAATGATGTTTGAATCAAGTCCACTAAATTTAGTCTTAACATCTGTAGTTTTAAAGCTTGTGCCTTGCAAAACAAACCTGCTGCTTGCTCAAACGCCGACAGAACACTTGTGTTATTTGTATTTTTTTTGGTTGTTTTTTTTTTTGTTTGTTTGTTTGTTTTTTTTCTTCAAGTCTTCCCGCCCATGTGCTTGTAGCCATTTTAAACTGCTCAGGGTCATGCTGGTCTGTCCTGCACGTGTGACCCTGCAGGCTTAGATTCACCACTTCATGTTTTCATGTATCAGGAAAAAAATAAGAAACAGATAAAAATATGTAGCTTTTCCTTTTTTCCTGTAGCCCCCCTTCCCCAAAAAACCCCAACAACAACAACAAAGAAACCCCACCCACACTACATCTGGTTTAAAATACTAACAAAGCTTTCACAAATTCTCTTTCTAGTCGGGTGGTTGAAGATCTCATGTTTTGTTACATTTTGTAAATGTATGTGATGGAATTGATTGCTGGTAATGCTTGTGGTGATCAGACTAACACCTAAAATTCTAACAACACAAAGGGAGAATATGAATGCACTGAAATGTATAGCAGGGGCGTGCCCAAAGGGTGCCTTGGGTGACCTGAGCCGTGTTTAAGTGATAAAAACAGTCTCATAAAGGCTTTTTTGTAGTGCAGATACTTTTTTTTGAAGTAACGTTTACTTCGCCTGCAAATTTATTGGTTTACCAAGATAAATATTGGCAAACCTTCCCTGTTGAGACCTCCCCTCTAAAGAATGAATAAATTACACTATGATGATAAGACAAACTCAAACCAGTTTGTTGCTGTGTAGCTTTGCTGGTGACAACCATTTCCCCCTCTGTGTCACACAAGCCACCTATGACAATGCCCCCAATACTGGCCACACCCCTGCTGTTTACTAACTAGCTGTGTCAGTGCTTTAGGTGGAATCAGAAAGAAACACCACTTTTAACCAGTTCTTCTTGTGCATGTTGAGAAAAACCAAGAGAAAATGTGCCAACTTACTTTGCCAATTGGCCCAAATGCTATCTCCAAGCAGGCCAATACCCATCTGAACCTGACACCCAAGTAGTCCGGTTCCCCGAGGAGGACGGCGAGTTGCAAAACCAGCGTCAAAAGAGATCACTACCAAGAAAGACAACCAGCAGGCTAACATCATAAAGACAAGTAGTGTTTTCTTTATCTGTTTAATTTTCTTCACCTTAACCTGTGTTCGTTCATGAAATTATAAATAAAAATGGGGTTTGATACCTCAAATTTATTGGGTAATACATTTCAGTGCCTTAAAATCTATGTGAATATTCTTTTTTGTGTCAGGTGAAGGGTTTAGACTGATCAGAGGGAAGGACATGGTTCGGGGGTGACTGGCACAATTTTAAAATAGGCAAAAAACAAACTACAAAAACCTGTGAGATTTCCTTTTCCATTTGGCTTTTTGCTTGTAACATATTTGCATTGAGTTTGTATTGACTAGCAGTGTTCAACAGTGTACTCATTGTAACAAGGCTAGCAATAGTACAGCAGGAAGGAAAATGTTCAGTGTCAGGACATCACATATGAAATGTTTATTGTTTTGCTTTCACACTTCATCCAGTATGTTCAGTATAACCTTTCTCATTCAGTTCATCTTTTAGGAGGTTCAGTTAAACACCGCTTTCATTTTGTATCTTTATATTTATCAGTTTTCCTTTATTCTGTCACAGCTAATTTTACCAAAGGTGGAATTGCATGTCTGTGGTGTATATTTAGTACATGTTCACTACATTTCATCTTGTTTTAATCAGAATATAGTTGTCATCGTCATTCTCATCGTATCAAATGCGGTCAAAACCTGCGTGCAAGACTATGGAAATGGTATTGCTGCTTCATGTTTTAACTGCAGATTGTGAATTCCACAGCCTTATTTTCTTATTTATTTCTGAAAACAGAAGAGGCATTTTTCAATAAAACTACTGAAAATCTACTTTGATGTGTTCATTTTTGAGTCTTGGGGATATCCAAAATCATGGTAAGGGACAGAAGCCAAAAGTTTCCTATTGTACACTGACTTGAAGGATACCTTGACCACCAACAACTATCCTAAGTTGTTTATGCTCTAACCCACTAAGAAGAGTTAGTCCTTGGACTGATACAAGGGGCATTTTGAACAACCGAAAGTGTACAATGTGGTAGAAGGGTTAGGATTACTTGGGCTAAGTAGATAAGGACTTTGATTCACTTAAGTGACCTTGGTGCACTTTTGATACACAGTGGTGGCTTAAACTGGGACACGATGACTAGAGTGGTACCTGGGCCAACTTAAGGAAAAGACTCTTTGACTAAGCAGAAGTAGACATAAGGTAAGAGAAACATTGAAGAGTAAAAGGAGTTTCTGCACTGATACTTGGGCTAATACAATTACTTGGATCAATTTGCACGTTTTGGAAAGCAAGTGAGATCAATAGGTTCACTTGAGCATTTGGACTAATCAAGGGGTAGGAAAGAGTGTGAAGTTACTTGTGAGGCCAAGGAACAAGAGCTAAACTAAAGGGTGAAGCTTTCCATCACAGCAAAGTGGATTGCTTTGACTAAGTTACTTGGTAATGAGTTTGGGAGATTTGGCGGATTAACTTGAAGGACACATGGGCTATCAGGAACAGCACTAGATGAGCACTTGAAGATTGGCGATTTGTTAGAGCAGCTAGAACCACTTGGGCCGACTATACATGGACTTTGCCTTTTGATACTACAAGTACTGCTCCAAAAGTGTAAATAAATGAAAACTTCTCTAGCCAGGCCAGACTGGAAAATGCTACCAAGAACTGCAGAGGCATTGGTTTCAGTGTCTCAAAGTGGAATGGGTTTGACCATCAGGCTATTGAACTACACTGACTCGATCAAATATTAAAAGGGCATTTTGAAAGTAGACTGGAAGGGCATCTCAGTGGAACAGCGCCAGTTGGACAATTGAAGGCAAATCTAGCAGACTTTAAAAAAATTATCCATATTGGGATTGACTCAAGGATCATGTGATTAACCTTAAGGGTACCAGGTGAGTAGACAAGGACTTGGATCAACTCTAGGACTTGGATCAAGTGCCCTTTTGATATACATTGGGGGTAAGTTCTAGAGCAATACTTATACTAACTACAACAAGAACTCTAAAATAAGACACAGCTTACCAAAAGGGGAAATGGCAACTTCAGGATACTGTAAAGGTCTTAAAAGGCTTTGTACCTAGAGCAAATGCTTCAAGTTTCTTAGTAGTTGGCCTAGATTTCTTTCTGATGAGTTTGTCTCCACTCATTGTCTTAGTGCATTATGGCCATTCATAAGACACTACACCTGGTGAAATGAGCACTTCCCAGAAAACTCTGTGCCCCTGGCTTGATTTATGACCTCCTGGGGTAATTAGAAGGGCATCTGGGGGTGATTAGACTATAGCCTGCTTAATGGTTCCAAATTTAGCGATTCCCTTATTGGTTAGTCAAAAGTGTCCATGAACCCCAGAGGAACATGTGCAGCTTCATTGTTGCTGTATGTCCAAACCTGAAGCTCCAACAGGGACTCAGACCTGGTTTCAGCAGAAAGCTTTTTAAAAACAGAATCAGCAGTCTGGGATGGAGCTGATAATCCAGCTGTTTCATCTCCCTCAGGGCAAAGACCTCCATCTTTGAGTGGAAACTTGGAAAGGCAGACAAGAATATAGCAATCAGGAAATTGGGGAAAGTGTCATAAAGTGCTGTTCTCTTCAGCCTCTTTGAATACTCACTTTTTACAACCCCGAAGCCAGGAGCATTTGAGAATCAGCTAACTTCACTTCCTTGATTTACTCACTGCTATTTTCTCTTCAGATATTTTCCCCCTGAATCATTGCCACAAACATGAAGCTTAATAGCCAAGCACATGAGTGAGAGGTACTAATTATCTATAAGCTGTAAACATCAGTTCTGGGCCATGGAAACACCTCATCATCGGTGTTTGACTGTTCAGATGAGTTCATCTCTACTCGAGTGTGACTCATCTGGAGCTACCAGTTATAACACTCTTCCCAAGAAGACAGTTTAAATTATTGAAAGGGAAAGAATGAATGATGGCTGCTGGCTTTAACATCACGTCTGTGCTCAGGGTTGTAGAACCAGTAAAACAATGCTGGATTACAAAAAACAAATTCCTTCTCTTGTCTGCCAGATTAGCCACTGAAAAATGCATTTTTTTAACCAATTTATGCTTTTATAGAAAAGGTGTTAGTAATTACTTTTATAATTACTTCTTTTTTCAAAAGATATATCAGAATGGATGTTTAAAGAGCTTGTATGTGCTGAGGTGGCTTCATCTCATATGGAAAGCTGAGGCAACAAGAACAGCCAGCCAATCAACAATCAGCGTTTGGCTGAACTTTTGATTAGTGCTCATCGCCAAACTCAAATCTCTGATTGATACTAGATGGTAGTTACGACTGTAAACTCAAAAAAGTTTTAAGCCACAGGGAATGACCGCCCGAGAATGAATAAAGTTTGAACTTTCGATGAGCCTAAATAAGTTATGCTTTCTGTTATTGTTAATTATTCACAACATTTACTTCCCATTTTAAAAGGAATAAATAAATCATAGCCATCAGTTGGTCATGTAAGCGCCATTCTTGGAGTAAATATGCACATAAAATTTATTGAAAATGGGTTTTGCAAGTGGACAATCTTTAAATATTACAGCTTTTGCCAGCCTAACACACTTTAATGGCTTCATATATGCAAATGACTGATTAGAATGAACTCTCCTGCAGTCTGTGTGATGTCTGAATGAACCAATGTGCAAACAGTTCAGCTAGCGTCCCTGTGTTACGATCTCCTTGCAAATGGATGTCACATATCCTGGAAGCTCCCTCTACTACATCAGAATATTTCCATAAAATTAAATGTGTCTGACATACCTGAATAATGATGGGAGAATCAGGTTGGAACAATTCATAATAAAAAAAAGACTATTTTTTTAAAGCAGGGCTGTAAATAAAGTATGGAGGTTTTCTGGAGAATGAGAGTCATGGCTAAGGTTTTCAGACTAAACAGCAGCTTACATACTTTCCTTACTTGTTGAGTCAGAAAACCAAGAACGGTGACCACAGCAGAAAAGCATCTGGAAATAAAGGAAACCAAGTGCTGTAGAAAATGCACTTTCTGCTGTTTCTAATCAGAAACCTCCTGCAGTCTAATTAGAGCCGGATGAAGTGGGCGGAACACCTTTATTCCCTCCCACGGTTAAGCTTATCAGCAGCTTTGATGTTCCTACTCGGACCTTGCAGAAGGCTCAGATACGACCTTTGATGGTGGAAGAATTTAAAAAATGTTCTGGGACTTTAAAAAAAGATGAATAAACTGAACTGCATGCACATTCCCCTCAACCTGTCGAGTAAAAAACTGACAAAAAAAAGTACGTTGTGACCCAAATAAAGAGGGAAATGGGACTTTCTACTGCATTAAACCGCAACAAATCTAACAGAGCTGAAAATGACTGACAGCTGTTGTTATCACTAGCAGCGCTCATTAATCTGCAAAATTAAGGCAACTTTGCATAAACCTCGTTTCAACTTTGAAGGAGGCTCTCTGGTTCTTTGAATCAGGGGTTTCCGTTTGAGTTTGTGGTGGAAATGCTGACATGTTTATTCTTTTTTTTTTTTTTTTTTTCTTTTTTTTTAGCTTGGATTCTTTAACAGAAAGCAAGTTCTGCACAGTGGCATGTCAAAATCAAGAACCACAGGAGTTGGGAGCTTGAAGGGCGCGCTGGCAGAATATAACAGTTCTTAGTAGGACTGATTCACAGGGAAACCACAAGGATGTGTAGTACTTGGTGACACCTTGGGCTGACTAGACAATGACTCTGAGAGATTCTGGCAAGTCTATTGTATTGTACTACTACTTGCATCCATGCAAAAAAAAAAAAAAAAGCAAAACAACCCAATCTCATATTTATGAGGACATCCAGATTACTCATTTTATTGTTTTAAAACCCACTGATGCCACTTTTTGTGCTTCCTCCCGTTTTGTTTATAACCCATCTTTGTATTTGATGTCTCCATCGTCTTCCACCAGAGAAGTCTGAACTATCTGGAAGGTGAAAACGTAAGACGATCAATCCAGATCCGTTTGACGCCTTGCTGTGTTCAGAGTGCAGCGTTAATGCGGAAAGAACATAGTAGACCACTGTTTATGTTGCTGTTAAGTGCAATAAAAACTCATCTTCCAGTCGCTTTTTCAAGCTCTTAGCAGGACCATAAACCCAGAGAGGTTGACTGGCCAGAGATGACCTCATGGAAAGTCTGGCAGCTGCAGCAGTTTCCTCAGTTTGAGGTGTCCAGCCAGCCGCCACCATTCAGAAACCAAACCGGTATCTCTCCAGTCAACAGCTTTATTTATGTCAGAGGTTTGTCTACTAAGAAACACGAGACGCTCTGTAGTTTAATTTGTAGTATTTCTAGCAGGCAGAGCCATAAATAATAAAAGCAGACACACATTAAGGATCGAGAGTTTGTACTTCATCCAATGACTGTTGAATTAACCGCTGACATCATTTATTTGTGAGACAGATTTATTATGTTGATTTGTCAGGATTTACTGGATTAGTCCAAAAGAGACTTTTACCAATAAATATTCAATGAGAAGAAGTTTTCCGTACAAATACATTGATATGTTTCCACACATCGCAATCAAATGCATGTTACTGTGCACTTTAAAAAAAATTAATATATATGTCACTGTAATCCAGCTTCACTTAGTTCTGTAATTTCTGGTACAAATGATAATAAAGTCAGCTCGATTATCCATTTTTCCATTCTGCTGTGTCAAAAGTCCAACACTGGGCAGGACCCCACGACTGCAAATACTGATTTTCATTATAGAAAATCAGTATTTGCTATAATACTGATTTAAAATATTTTAAATCAGTATTTAAAATATTTTTTTCCCCATTTCAGTTTTGTAGCGTTTTTATGCCGTCTTCTTGATGTTTAACAGACTATTGTTTTTAGAAACCATCATGTTGAAAAGAGTGTTGAGCTTTGGCGGAGTTAAAATAGCATTTCATCACTCAGAGGACCTCAGAGAGCCAGCAGGGCTGATAACAACAGTGCTGAGAAAGACTGAAGGAACGGACACCAACTAAATACATGCCAGGAAGGGTAATCAGGAGCAGGCAAACTAATGAAGGCGGGAAAAGCAAAAAGCAGGAAATTAAAAACCAGAAAGCCATGGGAAACGGTTGAGATTTTTATTTTTTAAAATCTTAGTTTCAGAAAAGTATGAAACAATTAACACACAACACAGACATATTTATGGCTGTGTGCTTTCTGTGCTGATGTTTATTTCCTAGGCGATAGTCTGCAAAAAATCTGTCCCACAACCTAATCACGGAAACGTGAAAATCACTGTAGATATTCTTCATGCATGTTCTGTATTCCAAAAGCTGAAGTTTCAGCAGCGTCAGAGAGACCTGGTAGCAAATTAGAATCATTCATGCATGTCTGCATCATCAAATGAATAGAAGGACATTCCTGTGACACAGTGTGTACTGCTGTAACTGTACCTGTTAGTAAAGTACAGTATACCAGACTGTAAATTCTCTGCCTGGGAGGGAGAATAAAATATGCTATAAATAATAGAATTGGTGAAATGAGGCATTTCCGATCATCTTTAAATTGAAACCCTAAACATAACCTGTTGTCTGTGTTGTGGAAGTTTTCCATTAAATAAAGCCTGCAGATGAGCGGTGAGCAGTAGCTAACATTCTTTAATCAAAACACACAGAACAGACAACCAAGCTTGTGGAGAGCCTGCATGACCGCGGGGCAGGGTCAGCAGAGTCTCTCTGAGCCTAGCATGGCTCTCAGTTAAATACCTTCTCCAGGAACAAAAGGCAGTACAGCTGTTTCACACCTTAAGGTTCACACTCCCTTGCTACCTCCCAGAGTCCTCAAAGAGACAAAAGACTCTTCCTGTGGAGTGGTCTGCTTCCCCCTAAGTTCCTTCTTACAGTATGGGTGTCAGACATGTTAAAATCCAGTGGCACCAAGGCATTATACAATAAAATAATGTGATTAGTACATAAATAAAAGAAATTCCTATACATCTGTTATTTAAAGGAATACATTGGAGGGGCTGTGACGCTAATAAATGATCTGAGTGCTGTGTGTGCACAGCAGGTTTAAGAACAAAGACCGTGCTCAGCCTCTGGGAAAGCTCGTTAGTGCTGACACTAGCAAAGCACAAGAACACAGACTTCCACACTGCTGCTTTGTTCTACAGTACTTCCACTATCAACTACACAGTGCTAGGTTTCCAAGACAAAAAGTAGACACCACATTGTGGCACTCTTCACCAATCACACTTCAAAGGATTTTGTCTGTTCAAATTCTAAAGAAAGACTACTTAATTGGCAAAATAACAAAGACCAAGACCCAAAAATTACATTTATTTCCAGGTTTCTTTCTTTTTTCTTTAGGTAGTAAATGGATGACTCTATTAACAGAGCGTCAGCAAGAGAAAATGAGGGGTGACGATGGCCAAAGGCTGAGTGAAAAGATGCAGATTAAATGCACACCGGGGAGGGAAGTTTTACAAGGAACAGGTAGAAATCAGACTCTAACGAGGGCGAGAAAATGAGGGGAGTAAACACCCAAAGAATCCAACAGGAAATAAACTGGATGAGGGAACCAGCTTCAACTCTGAGGGGAAAACCGGGGAACTGAAACTAACACAAATCCAAGACTTCATTTACCTTTACCATAAAATATAAAATGCTTTGAGACGACCGTTGTTGTGATTGGGGCATATATAAATTGAATTAAGGGGAAAACACTACATCTAGATGAAGAGAATCAACTTTTTGGTATTCGCTGAGCTGTACAGGCATTGATAGGCACCTGAGCAACCTAATAAAAGACGTCCCTCTTGGGTTTTTTTAATTTTTGGAGTAGACTGAGCTGAGCTGTTTTTTTTTTTCCAGGAATTTCTTTTTAATATCAAACATGTTTTTGATAGCAGGGGACATGACAGGAGACGTTCCAGGCAAAACAACGTCTCGGCTGGAAACACTGAACTGTTTGCAAAATTTTACAGTTGTTTGTGATTTGTAATATTTTGACAGATGCTTGAAAAAAAAAAAAACCCTTACATTTATAACAAATGGCACACATCTGCATCTTGAGCACGTCATTTTTCCAAGGAAAAAATCCTCAGCAACTAATTAGCGACTTACCCATAAATCACAGGGGGAGTTCAAGGCAATGATGTAAAGTAATGATGTGCAAGTGGAACGTAGCATTAACCGAGAGACAGGAGTCACTGCTAATTTTCCAAGGAAAACTCAGGGTAAATTAATGTTTTATTCAGATTTTATCTGACAAACTCTCCACAGTCTGCAAGAAATCTTTCAGTCTCCATCAGGTCACCAGTGACCTGTTCAGGGTTGGGGTATGGTTCACATCTAGCTCTTTATATGGTAAGGAGATTGAAAAAGGAAGTAAGACAAAGTCATTAAAGATATATGGTGTACAAATATTCCAGCCTGGAAAAATAACAAATAAACAATTTAAAGCCCCAAATTACAATGATAATAACGCTCATGATGAATATTAAAACTTTTGAGCTCAACTATAAATGATGATGTGAGATACTCTGAAAGTCTCCTGGATCATCAAGAACAATTTGATACGAGCGAGTCTCCGTGTTTAAACAGATCTCTGCTGTTTCACAGCTCAGTTTGAAAAGATAAACTTAAAAAACTTGAAGGTAAGGTGAGAAACAAACACAGAGCCCAGCCTAAAGTGGACATTAGATACGGCTGCTAACGTCAGCAGGTGTTCGAAAGTGTCTAATAAAATTCACAAAGCCTTTTGTTTAACAGTAGACTGATGGTTCTGTTCTTCATGGAGTGAGAGGAGGTGTTACTCCATTTCTCTGAGGTCTCTGATGTGGCAGCAGCTTGGACGCATGCCGGCTCTTGCTTTACTGCCAGATGTCGTCATCGCTGCTGGAATATCGTGAAAACTCATCAAAGAGAAGGAAAGCATTTCACAAGCCGAGCTATCGCCATCATCACTCTTTCCCTGGAAATGTCTCAATTTGCACGACTTATCGACTTCACAGATCAGGGAAACCTCACTATGGTACATGCAGTTGTCGTCTAACAGCAGAATACGACACCTGACAGCTGTTTAACACGTCTTATTATGCAAAGACCGAGATAACAGATCAGTTCCAGGTCTACCCTTGTTCCTTATGGATTCCTGGTGCTCTTGCTTCCTCCTCAGCTTTCTCTGACTTTTCTGCTGTTTCAGTGATTGCAAATTCCGCCTGGTCATCTCTGATTATCAGTAAAGTATTCAAAGGGAATTTAAACAGTACCTCTGCCTCAGTTTGGCTGAGATTTTGGTGCAGATCACTTCTGGGTTTGTTCAAAATCACTACCCTTTCAGCTTGTTCGTGGCCACCAACAGATTAGGTCTGTAATTTTTATTATTTTTATGTCTTTTTGCCATTTTTTCTGCATAAAGCTTTTAACTAACTTCAGTTCTTTTCATAAATATAAAATAGTTATTACTTTTTAAATTTTTAACCCTTTAAACACCAGTTTGTTTGTCCACTGCACTAGCTGGAAGACAACCTCAAATCTCACAATTTTATATAATTGCAGTGCTAGTGGAATTTCTTGTTTTCAGTGGGCTGGTTTCAGTCATTATGCAAATGTACTGTTTATAAGGTTGGGGAAACCTGCAGTCAGCTGAGACTGAAGAAGTCACTTGGATGAGTGACGAAACGTTTCTCCCACCAAACGCTACGTCCAGATGAACAGATTCAACTTTTGGAGAATTTCTTGTTTTATTAATAGTAGAGTCTGGGCATGTAATTGATTCACATCAACATTGATTATAATGCATTGTTATTTTTGTGCAAGGAGAGCAAAAACATAAAAACTCCCTCTCAGCTTGTTAGTGGCCAAAAATGGCCACCCCCTGTTTACGTTTACAAAATGCTATAAAATTAATATATATTTAAAAAAAACTTCCACTTTCATTGACTTAATTTTTTAAATTGGCATCAGTGCTGTTCATAAAAATCAAAATTTCATTCAAATTCAGAATTTTAACCCTTTAAATACCAGTTAGATCACATAATCCTAGGAACTCATAAATGGAAAAAATCATAAAACCCCAATTTTTCTCCAAATAATACATGCCATCTGATTTATTTTCTAAACATGATGGAGGTTAGATGTATAGCAATAATTAAAAGTATCAATGACTTTTATGCATCTTTGTTTTTTTGTGCAGTGACAGAAAAACAAAAAAACTCCCTCTCAGCTTGTTCATGGCCAAAAATGGCCACCCCCGTTTACGTTTACAAAATGCTATAAAAGTCATATATATTAAAACATTTTTCTACTTTCATTGACTTGATTTTTTAAATTAGCATGAGTGCTTTTCATCAAGACCAAAATTTCATTCAAATTCAGAATTTTAACCCTTTAAATACCAGTAGCTTTGATTAAGCTTTAAGTAGTTGGATTAGATTGAAACATTTGTTTTATACATTTTACATAGAAGTCAAGATCGGCACACACAGGATGGCCTTAGCCTGGTTGCCTAAGTTGAGGTTAGACATACAGACACATATAGTTTCAGCTGTGTACGTGCGCAGGCCTTACGTCTGAAGATGACTAGAGGTGTAAGGTGAGCCGGGGTGCAGGAGAGGTCATGACACGTACACAGCACACACACACCCACACACACACAGTATTAGACTCATTTGAGTAGGTAAGAGTTTAATCATGTTTTGCTTGCGACTGCAAAATTGTGCCTGCATGAGTGACAGTTTGTGCAGAACGTGTGCCTGATGTTCCAGACAGATAAGCGAGCGTCCGGGGACAACAGAAAGACACCTGGGTTCGAGCCGAAGACGATGTTCTTTTTAAACTATGTCAAAGTTAATTGAACAGTTGTGGTTTTGGATTGACGCATGCTGTATTGTGTCTGAGGGGGGGAGCAGTATCACCCCAACCCTATAAAGTCTTTGTTCTGACTATTGTAAGACAGTTCAACACTGAATCTGCACAAGTGTTGGACTCCACATATGTATTCATTAAAATCTTCGTCTAATTGCACCCGGCAGGATCAGTGGTCATTATTTTTGGTCTTCCTCCTCAATTTCTGAACCCTAACAGGACCCACATGGTTTTCCTTTCATGAGGGATCCACTCAGTCACCGGCTCCTCGGTCTCAGAAAATGCTCCTATGTTCTTTTCCATCAGCTGCTCGGCCTCCACCTCCATGCCCCCCAACCCCAATCTTCCCCCAAAGAAGAGGATTCAGGCACTGGCTAGTACTCATCATCAGTGGTAATGCAGTTAGCCTCTTTGGAGTTTGTCCCCTCATCTTCTGGAGAGGAAGTTTCTTCATCTTGGGCAGATGTCTTTTCTTCAAGGGCAGAGGACTGCTTGATGTCCTTGCTCTCTGATCAGATCATACAGATAGTGCTTGAAGCAGTGATGACCTTCTTGCCATATTGCCAGAATAAATGATCTGGAAGCTGTTAGGCTTACTTACAGCAGTAGCAACGTCTGCACCTGCATAAACTCCAGGACACGTTTACAAACAGTGTTGTTGTCATTTGCTGCAGCTGCAGGTTTGAACTCTGCAAAATGTCATGTGATTGGGTTTTGGTTTTTTTTAGAGTTAATATTTTGGGTATGGTATCTTTTTATGAAAAATACATCAGTAAAAGTGCTTTTAGCATGTGCTTCAAAACTAAGTTTGACTGGGAACCTCGAAGCTCAATAGCCTGCATCGACAGAAATTCACTGCAGCTTATGTAATATTTGATGCGTCATTATTTATTCCAGTCTATCTTGCAAATACATGTTTGTGCTGCAATGTCATGCACAAACACAAACTATTGGATCCTTAAGATCAAACCTATGTCAAAATTGTTTCATTATTTTGGTCCATTGGAGTGTGGTAAGCCATCAAAGGCCGCTACTAGAAACTAGGAATATTACATGAAATTGCTTGCTTGGCCAAAAATGGGTAAATGATGTAATTTGGTAAAAAACATGAAAAACTACAATTTTCATGTGTTGAGTTTAGAATGAAAGCAATTTTACCTAAATTGCATGATTTAGTACTGTCAATAACAAGGAATCAGAAAAGGTGGTTATAATGAGTTTCAATTGGCCAAAAATGGCCACGATAGAGCCAAGAGGAACAATTTGGTGTATAGTGATTATTATTGACATTATTAAGGAGCTGATGTTGAAAATTTTAAAAATCTGAAAAAAATACACACCTTTGGGAAGTTTCATTCCATTTGCATTAACAGAACGAAAATGGTTGAAAAAAGAAAAGTGAAGTGGCCACAAATGGCCAGGATAGAGCCCAGAGGGTAAATTAGACTTTTTCTGCTTTTCTTTATTTTCTGTCAAATCTCTTGTTCCATCTTCAGATCGACGATGGCCGTGGTTTCAAATCACCAGCTCAATGTACGTACAAGTATTCAATGAACTTGAGGAAACCTTAAAGTGGGCCTACTGTGTTAATATTAGTGCTGTCAGCATTAAAATGACGTTAATGTCAAAACCGCATTAAGGCAGCAAAACTCAGTTAGCCAGTTAGCGCGGATCGCCCCGTGCATGGGGCTGCACGGCGTCAACGCGTTACCGCAGTTAGCTCGTTAAAGTGTTAGTGCCGTGCAGCTCCACGCAAGGGGTGATCCGTGCTAATTCGCTAACTGAGATTTGCCGCCTTAATCCGGTTATGACATTAACGTCATTTTAACGAGATTAACGCTGACAGCACTAGTTAATATTTTTATTTTTTGATTCTAGAGTGGCTTTGCATGATTCTGTTGAAAATAATCCTCATTTATCTTAATCTGACCTAGCTGCAGCCCTTCAGTTCATCCTCTGCCTGTACCTCCCATCCCTCTCCCTTTAAGGCAGCTTTGTTCTGACTGGCTGCACCTAGCAAACAGAAGATTTGAGCAGCTCGTGTGTTTAGGGGTTGTACGAACCCTGATCTGATTATGGCCATGTTTAATGTAAAATTATTTCCTAAATTCTATTTTTGACAAATTCATAAAGCTATTAAACAAGCAGTGAATCAACATTATTTCCCTCAGCCTTGTAGGTGCCGTCGGGTTCCAGCACACATCTGAACCAGAACTGTCTGTTCTTTGTTTGAACCTATGCTAACCTAGTCACCAGGTGCTTATCGAGTTAGCGTGTTACATCAAGACACAGATCATTAAAGCCTGGACTACAAATGAATATTTCAGGCAGTTGAGCAGTGGTGTTTCCTGTGGGAGAAGAAAACTAAATGTTTTTCACTCTGACCACAGGTTAGGGCTCCACAATTACATTTGAAATCTCAAACACAATTTTTAGATTCACACAATTAATGATTCTGATCTAGCGATATTGAAAATGCAGAAGGAAGTCAAGCGCTCCCTAAATCACTGCCCGACTATGTGCCTACATCAGCCAATCACAGCTGTTTCTTCCGCAGCACGGCCTGCAGTTTCCCAGATTAGTGTTACACCACCACACTGCAACAAAATTCAAATGGTTTCCACACCAGAAGGCGAGGCCCATGTTCCCCAAAGTGGATCATAATATGTTGTATGGAAATGTTAATGCAGCAGTCACTAAGTTGTTTATTTTCCTTGTCCTTCATGCATGAATTATACTTCAGTTTGTGAGGTGATTTCAGGAGGTAAACTAAAAGTCAAGGAATAATTATGACAACTGATCAAAATAATTGTGATAAACATTTAGGCCATAATCCTACAGCCCTGCCAAAGGTCTTTAAAATCTCTTAAATTGTCTTTTTTTCCCCTTCTACTAGGAAATGTGTGTCTTAAACTCAGTTGGGATAGGATTTTAGTCCAGTCACAGAGAATTAAAACTGCAGTTTAGAAAGTTGAATCATGGTTAACCCTATTCTTATAAAGCTACAAGTCATTTATCCTGAAAAATCACTGAACATAATTGGAAGCACATCAGCTGAACTGAAGATTAAAGTATGTAAATTTGCCTGGTTCCTGGCTGCATTTTTATGAGCACTTACATTTACAAAGTAAATATAAAGCGCCTCGAGGCAATTGTTGAAAAAAATCGAATTACAAAGTTGTTTAGACAGCTACAATGTCAGTCAGGCCAGCTTTGTATATAAAAAAACTACTTAGATTCAAATGTATTATTACACCATGTTTCATAAAAAATAAAACAGATATTTTAGAAATCTGTCAAAAACTTGTGGAAAATGACAAAATTCACATATTAAAGACCCAAATTTGAGCCGGCACTTTGGATTTCTGAGGAGCCAAAAAATTAATCATACACAGTGTTCAATGTCTAAAACCAATTTTTCTGTTTGTGATTGCAAAACATATATTGATTACATGCCAAATTGCAGTTATGCATTTGCAAAGCAGTACATTTGAAAATTCATGGACAAAACAATTTATGTGTTTACATTAAAAACATCACTTTGACTAAAAGGCTTGTGCTAACTGGAGGATTAACAATTACAGAAACATAAATTTTGATAAACTGTTGTATAAACTGTAGTTTGGTGGTGGTCTAATGAAATGTGTTTCTAGCTTACGTCTAATAATTCTGTAATAAACCTGCGAAAATCCTCAGGATGAATACAGAAAAACAGTTGGTAGCTGGTCTGCCCGTTAGTTTAATCATAAATGGCTTGGAAATAAGGAATTACTTTTGGTGATTAAAGCCCGTGTCTGGAAAATCTTCCAAAGCAAGTGCGTGTCGAAGGTGTTTTACCTTAAAACAAACAAGGTTGAAGAGCGTTTCATTTACTCAAGGTCCTAAAAGGCTGTAAACACACTGATCAGACATGAACTTTAGGCTTTAAAAGTTTGTAAAAATTAACTACTTGCACGTAGATGCAGTTTGTGTTGTGTGAAAAGTGTTACATGGAAAACACCACAACACAATCCAGAAAGGCAGCCCGTGCGATTTATCTATTACCTTCCCGAGACACAAAGTCTTCACTGCTAAAAATAAAGTTAATGTCAAGCAGGTTATTTTGGTGTAATTTTTCCAATCAGGCCACGTTATTCTTTCAGCAATCTGATCAGCTGGAGCACCTCAGGAGGGATTATGCAGTTTTCCACACTTAATGCGCTCCTGTGTTATTTACTGAGCAGTTATGGCTGCTAAAACCCGTTAATTTATCAGTGAAATAAAACTGCCTGACACAGAGCCCAAAGAAAACCTCTGCTGGCGTTGTGCGTTTCGTCGAATGATAGTCATTAATGAACTTTCACCAAATGAGTCAAATCAGCAGCTGCAGCTCCAAAGAAAAGTCAAATGATCTCCAGAGGAAATTAACAAACGTCGGCTCAGTATTTACATTTGTATTTATGGGAAATCACCCACGTCTTCCACATCTGATAACAACATATTCAGGGTCTTTGAAACAACTCTGGTGGTTGTCATAGCAAAGAGATCCTACCTTTTCATGAATTCAATCTAATTAAAAAAATGAATTAAAAAAAGAAAAACCATCTCCTGATCTTATTTGTTCAGCAGATATTACTTTTGTGAATCACTTGAGTATTTCATCTAGTAAAGCCACACAGTCCACCCAGCAAAAACAACGTTGAAGTTTAGTGAAAAAGTGAAAACCTGTTCAAAACCCCTACGACGATTGGCATATTCAAACCCGGTGACCATCTGCTGTGAGGCACCAGTGAGCTGCCTCTTAGGGTCATGTGAATAAACACAAGAATGAACACAAGGTGTGTACAGTAGACGTGGGAATTCAATTCAATTCAATTTTATTTATACAGCGCCAAATCACAACAACAGTCGCCTCAAGGCGCTTTATATTGTACAGTAGATTCCACAATAATACATACAGAGAAAAACCCAACAATCATATGACCCCCTATGAGCAAACACTTTGGCGACAGTGGGAAGGAAAAAGTGTCTTTTAACAGGAAGAAACCTCAATGAACTCCCTGAGCCTGGCAGAACCAGGCTCAGGGAGGGGCGGCCATCTGCTGCGACCGGTTGGGGTGAGAGAAGGAAGACAGGATACAGACATGCTGTGGAAGAGAGACAGAGATTAATAGTAGGTACGAGTCAATGCAGAGAGGTCTATTAACACATAGTGAGTGAAAAAGGTGACTGAAAAGGAAAAACTCAATGCATCATGGGAGTCCCCCAGCAGCCTATGCCTATTGCAGCATAACTAAGGCAGGATTCTACTGGACTTTAATTTTTTAACCAGTTTAAAAACATTTTAGCCTGGAGGCCAACTTGGACATCTTGGGTTTTGAGCTGTAGGTCAAACAAAGAACATCTTGCACTGTGAAATATTACGATCAGGATGATAGAAAAAGTCAAGGAAATGATCAGATCAAGAATAATTTGAATATTTTGTTGGACATGATATAAACTAGTTCATTGTCTTCTATATTGGCATTAATGTCGTTTCAGGCATTAAAAGGACACTCTGGATGCATTTTAAGTGTGCGTGTAGGCCGATATCTTAAAAGCTTCACTGTCATCCAAAACCTATTAAAAATACATCAGTGAGTCATAGTGCTGACACATGCAGCGTTTACTTTGAGTCAGTCACCATCCTGCAGCTACAAATAAAACCAAAAGGTTGATTAATTTACTACTTAAAATAAACCCTAACCAAAACACCGTTCCATCCTGTTTGGATGAAAAGTGGACCGTATTCCTGGAAATGTGAAACTTGCGCATTTGAGAGCTTTCAATCAACACGGGTTAGTTTTGTTGTTTTAGTGAATCCAGACTCGCGCATTTTACCAGTATGGTGTTGGAAACTGCACTTAAAGCATTTTGTAAAACTAAAAACATAATTTAATCATTTAAATTTGTTTACAAGTCATTTTAAAACCATTTAATTTGCATTGCAGCTGGTGATAAAATTCCCCGTTCTGTGGGATGAGGTTTCTGCTTCTGAAAGACCTGGTAACACAGCAGGTAAATGTCACGTCTCTTAAGTTTGAACAGCATTAAAGACATGAAGAATTATCTGTAAACTCTGATCTGAGATGAACAAAAATGTGGAAATCATGTGCACAAGAACATGTGTCCATTTTCTGTTTGTGCAAACACAACCCCAAAAAAACAACAACAACAAAACAACAGCTACACCGAATTTGAAATCATCAGATAAGCTGAAAAACAACAACAAAAAGTTTTTTGTTATTATTTTTTATGTTTTGTTTTATTTTTATGTTCACACTGCACCCAAACCCAATGCCCCCAATGGTGGTGGGCCAATAGGGTATGTAAAAAAGAGCCAGTTGAGGTGGTTTGATTGTCCCCCCAAAAATTAAGCAGTTTCATTGTGGCATGGAAGTTTGACTCTAGGATATGAAAACGTAAAAATTTAGCTGCAGCATTAGCCAAAAAGTACAGAATACACACAACATGAACGGGCCCAGATAGCAAAAGACCAAAGTACATAGAAAATGAGTCTGTGATAAGTCTGGAAGGCCATCTGAGGCCAAGAGAGCCCTTACTGCAGAGACTCTCTGGCCTTCAGCCTAAAGGGGGAAAATAGGAGTGGGAGGGAGGGGAAAAAAGCAGAAATGTGAACAACGATGGAAGAGAAATGGATGCAAGCACCAGCTGTGTGTCAGCTTACTGTGACTAAGGTTTGTGGATTTTTGAGCTGAGGGGTCTGATGTATGATGAAGAGGCTGAAGATGACCAGCAGCCTAGTTATTCAAAAGGAAATGCACTACATGGCTGCTGAAGTAGCAGTGCCTATTCTAAAAGAGTGGCCTGAATATAATTTAGGGCCAAGAGGGTACCTGAGAAACACTCGATTGAAATAGCGAATAGACCAGGATTCTGACATGGGGATAAAGGGAGAAGACGGTAACTTTCCTGAGGTTAAGAAATAAAGAAAACTTTGATTGCTGGAATACAGTTCAGACCAAGATGTAACAAACTACAATGCAAGAAAGGCTTCAGACTATATACATTTTTACTATGCCATATATTTGGCATTATAGAAACTGGAATTGCACAGGACTCTAGAAATTTGGATGGGATGAAGTGACATGCCAACCAAGAGTCAGGAAGACTCTTGTGAAATTATAGGAATCTAAGAGAAGACGTTAAACCTTTTCTCTTGGTGTCATGTGGAAGTAAATCTGATACAAGGAGGTCAGTTAAGACAGGACTAGAGCTGAAAAGGGATGAATGACTGATGGAAATGGATTGGCATCTAGGCACAGGATGTTGAAAAGCTGAGAAAGATCAGTTGTGGCTATAGAAATGTGGAGAAACAGAATCTGGGAAAGCATCAAAGGGTATTATGGCAGGAGAAGAGTCGGTTTTACTCATCTAGCCAACAGCAGTTTCACTGTCATTTGAATTGCCAACTCTTTAGAAACAGACACCAAATATAGCATTGCTATGTCTTTGTGAAATATATCACTGGGTAGAAGATTGAGATGAAGGAAACCAGTTTCCTATGTGCAAATCACATTTCTATGGTGGCTAGATCGTCACCAATTGACAGATTTCTAAACAGATGATGAGGACAGCTGCTATGTTAGCATTAGAAGTAACCTCACATTTGTAGAATGAGAAAAGGAGACAAATTAATTTCTTTGACTGTGCACAAACATTCTCCAAGGTAAAGACGCTTGCAAAGTGAGGATTGTAAGGGTGACCCAATGAAGGAGGAAATGCAGATGCTAGAGTCAACTTTGGCAAGCATGTAAAGCCATGGAGGCCCAGGAAGCCTATGAGCAGGAGAGTTAGAAGATTTATGGATGCGGTGCACGCTCCATAGCTTGCAGGCTTGCATTGATGGCATGTAGAGACGGCCTGGTGGGACACTGTTGATGGCAGATTGAAGTTGCCCGGAGCTTACAATTTCCCTGAGAAAGGGAATCCATTCTGACTTCTAGGTTCGTTCAAAGGGGTCACACTTGTACCTCATTATTTGAAACTTTGGTTATGTTTAATCTTACATCTGGACTTGGGTCATCCATTGGACTTCCTCTACATTGACACTAGCTCTGCCTCTCTTGGCCTTGCTGCCTTCTTACATACCTTCCCCCTTTGCCTATTCCATCGTCTTCCACCACCAGGAGCAGTGCTTCCATCGGCACCCTGTTGGCCGCAGGAGCAGTCGGTCGTTGTAAACCTGGGGAAGACCAAACCGTTTGGACATCTTTTTCCAACAGTCACTTTCCAGGTGCTTCAGCCAGTTTGCCATAACATTAACGCACGTCAGGGGCAGACTTGATGCCAACAAATACACCTTAGTTGTTTCATTGAAAATCCATTGCAGTTGTTAGGGCCTGGCAGCTTATGCATACATCTATTGTGCCTTTTCCTATAGACATTTGAAGATGTTCATCCGTCATGACATTAAGCACATAAACCATCATGGACGTAAACTCTTTCTCCCTCTATCCCAGTGTTTCGTCCCTCTGCAGAACCACCACCAGGCTTCAGGGTATTCAAGGTCAGCGCCTGGCTTCTCTTCCTGTTCTCGTGTTTATGAGTTTTAGTTTACTGCTCATATAGGATCAACACTGCAGCTCCAATAAATGCTCATATTAAACAAACAGGCAGAGTTTTAATGGCTGTATATTTTTGTCCATTATCATTTATGGCCTCCTGTCATAATCTGAGGGGAGGCTGACAGACGCCTCACATTCCTGGCAGATCATAGCACACAGACTGTAAATGGAACTGACACACTGCAGGTAAACACTTGGGAGTTTTATTTGCCAATAAAATGTGGTTAAAGTGATGACATTAAGGTTTTTTGGAGTTTCAGTCAAAGTTTTACGTCTTCTTTCCATAAAGTGCGACTGGCAGATCGACTGTAATGAAGTCACCTTTGTAAGTGTAATTTCACACAAATGTGTTTAAATCCTTACAGAGTAGAAAACAGCTTGGAGCTTCTAACAAACAGGACAAACTGCAGATCACCCGCTAATCATAAAAGTCAGTATAAATCCATTTTTACTACCAACAAAGGCGTTAAAGTTACAAATTATAAACATTTAACTCTGGACATCTGGGGATCACAACATTGTATAATCCAAACATTTCAGCAAAATGTCCAGTGTAATTGTTTGTTTTTAATACTTTCATACCAGCTTTTATTGCTTCTCCACCACCAGGGGCCTCTTGCCCAGCAACCACAAATAAAAATGACCTTTTAGCTGTATCTCTGTATTATGCATTGTCCCTGACAAACTAATTAGACATAATTTAACAGAATTTCAAGAGCTGGACCAAACCCCCAAACCTCAATCACATATGAATGACTAACTCCATGCCCAGCTGTTCCCTTTCCTTTGCTCCACCTTCCTTTCCCTTTTTCCCGGTTGGTCACCCTCTTAAAAAGGGATGAGGGCAATCTGCCAGGCCAGGGAGCCATGCAAACCATCTGCTAGCAACTAAAGCAATCACAAGTGCAGCACCATATACTTCTTATAACCAATTTTGCCTTGCAAAACCAGCAACCTCCACCAACTAGCCAACTGGCTAACAAATACACGTTTGTCCCTAGCCACAGGTGGCTGCTGCTTCACATAACCCTATAGCAGTCTGTCCTCCTAAGACAGCGATGCCTTCTTCACTTGTTAATACTGCTGGATGATCACCTTGTTCTTATTTTAGAGGTAGCTCTTACTGGCCAAGTCACCATTGTGAGTTCAATATAGTTCAGCTGCTTCCTCAGAGACACAAAACACTGAAGAGGAAACAATTTGTAAAAAGCAGAAAGTGAAGAATATATGCAGACAGAATTTTTACTTATGAAGTATTGAATGGCAAATTTAAAGTAAATTTCTAATGTACTGTAAAATAAAAGAATATGACAAAGTCATAAGATTTTAAAAGTTAAATTTCCTCAGCCTTTTTTTCCCTTAATGCTGACCTTTTTTTGTTGTGTACACTCCACCACAGCTTTTAAGGACCCTGTTACAATGCACCATTTAGCTGGGGAAACCTTGACTCCTGGCATTTGTCTGGCGGTTACGCTGTCAAATGCCACCCACGTTAACGCTTTTGCAGAGCAAGCACACCAACCACTGCAACGATCTCCTACAGTGGAACAATCCACTTCCACCACACCACAAAGGCTTTCAGCCTCCCGAGATCTGATCGAGCAGATGCAGGATGCACTGGAACAAGCCCAACCCACAGTACTCAGAAGATCTGCTGCAAACCTCCTTCTGCCAGACACCACAGGACGTCACCGGAGAGTTTGTCTTTATTCTTGTGAGCCGTTTGTTTTCATTTACGACTTTGTATGTTACATTTAAACCTGTAAACTGGCATGAACAACAGTGACGAAGGTCAGCAAACCCAACAGTCAGTATGTTGTTATCCTGCTGTAGATTCTGCAAATGTGGTGACAGTGTGCCAGGACACATGTTAACCATGACTAAAGGAGAAAGTCACTTCTCAACTGATTAATGCAGAGGATTGGAAAACACCATTCCAAGTCCAAATTATTAGTGAATCACCCCTGAAAAAACACCCACTGATGCCCGGTTCACAACTTTTACCTCCCACCCGTCTTTCATTGGCAGCTGGTGCCTGGACGACTTGGATTCTCAGTTCAGACTCGTGCTGCTCTTGCACTCGTGCTGCTCATGCACGAGTCTGACCTGAGAAGGTTATAAAGCTTAAAGAATTTCAGCTCTGGAAAGTTGTTCGTATTACCTCTAAAAAATATTTTACCAGAGGAAAAATATCTGAAAATTTTAACATGCATAAAGTAAACAGAATCCCCAACATTGTCAGTTTGTTTTTTTCTCTTCAGTATTGAAGATGAAACATGACAGGGTAAACAATTTAATTTACAAGGATGTCAGTGAGTAGAAGCTTTTTTCAAACAACCTTTGAAAAGCTGTATTAAATAGTAAAGCAGCTGTGGCCTGTCTTTCAGGTTGGAGCAGAAAATGTTACAAAGTCCTCTATACAAGAGGACTTTTTTATACTCGTTCCAAAGTGAAACTTGAGGTGGAGAAACTTCTCTTTTGGAATGTGAAACAACTGAACTTAAATGTATTTTTTAACAAATGTTTGGGTGATTGCCTCTCACAGCTCTGTCATTGTGGTGGTCTAATGTACAAAGCTCCAATATCTCTGGTTGCTGGGAGACAGGAAGGAAAATGAAGCCACAATAAGGAAGAACCAAACATGAAGAAATAATCTAGCAGGCCTAATAAGCATAGGCAGTTAAAATGAGATTTAGAGTTACTAAAGATCATTTCAAGCCTGCTGCAGTTTTAGCAAGGGCCAGGGTTTCAGACTCTAAAGACTCAGAGGTCATACACTGACCCAGAGCTATCATTGCATTCTAGACAGAATGTGTGCGATATATGTTTTCCCACATACATTGCACACAGCATCATTTCTATGCTGAAGGTAAATGCAGTCATGATCTGTGAACAAAGTCAAGATTGCGTGTTTTGTGATCTAATGTTTTGTGCCTCGGGTTTCTCATTGGGTTTCACTCTTGCGGAGCCGTAGCAGGCACATGAATGACAGGTGGAAGGCGATTGTAGTTCCTATTAACATGGTATTACTGACTATCACGCTAATTGCAAAGTTTACTTTTGTCTGTATGTCATATTTACAACTAAAAACAAGTTCAATCAAATTAGATATTGATATTTTTATATGGGAATTGATCCTGCAACATGAAACGCTTGTAATGGAAGTATTGATATTTCAGGATCGCTTGGCACATAAATACCCCTCAGTCAGTGGGTGAGACGGTAGACAGCGGTGAGGAGGAGAGTGCTAGTGCGTTGCATAAACATACAAATATGACTGACACCCGTAAACCAAGCAGCATCTGGCTGCAGTTTAAAGAAGAAGCAGATACTAACTAAGAGGAGAAACCTCATCAGCTCGTCCAAGCTGAGGCATTTGATTTTTATGAATGTCAACCTGAACTGAGGACATACTGTTTGCCGACTGAGTTTGGGTCTGTTTCTGTTCTGTGGATTTGTTTTCAGTGTTTTGTTTTTCTGTTGAATTAATATTAAAAGTTTGATTAAAATATTAAACAAAAGTAAGAATGCCTGCTTTTGTAACAGAACAAATACACAAAATTAGGCAATTACTGCTTCTCATAAAAACACTACATTCAAAAGGGTTTATCAACACACAAAGCATTCATATTTGCAAAGTAAAGCTAAAATATGAGGCTACAGATGATAATAAAGTAAGAGCCATTTGGGAGCCAAAAGAGCCAGCTCTTCTTTGGGAGCCATGCCACAAGAGCTGGATCTCTGAAAAGAGCCGAACTTCCCATCACTAAGTTATAGTCATCTGCTTCAATCACTCTGAAAACCTACTGTATGAGCAGAGTAGACCCCTATGAGATATTCAACAGTGTACTGGTTAGGTTTATTGTTAGATTAACTAATCACATAGCTTAATGCATACCTCCTATGTTGTAGCTTGATCATGTTGTTCCTCTAATGGGAATCAGAGGCACAGGTATAGGTGTCTCCAAAAGTTGAATCTGTTCATCTGGACGTAGCGTTTTGTGGGAGAAACCTTTCGTCACTCATCGAAGTGACTTCTTCAGTCTCAGCTGACTGCAGGTTTCCCCAATCTTATAAACAGTACATATGCATAATGACTGAAACCAGCCCACTGAAGGAACAATGGGCTGGGAGGTCAGTTCCTTAATCATAATTTTGCAAATTCTCATAACCATTGATCAACAACCTCTGATCAAGGCCAACTGATCAAAGACCACTGATCAATGGCCATGAGTACCATCCACAGAGAGTTGGGGAATGGAATGTATAGGTGATTAGAGAAAGCCAATCTTGAAAAAAGAAAAGTATATATAAAAGTCCAGCTTTCCTTGAGATCAAGCTCAACTGGATCTTCCATGAAGGGTGATCCCATTTTCCAAGAGAACTGACTGCTTTTATACTAGGGGCGGATTTCAATAATCAAGTTTCCAATTAAAATCGATTTTAGCTTGAATTAAGCAATATCAATTCATAAAAATCCTGAATCCATTTTTAAATATAAATGTATTTAGCCAGACACGTCAGAATGAAATGAATGAAATCTCACAAAACTATTTCAACAACCACGCACGCGGACCCCCCCCAATGGTCCGTTTTTTGCGCTAGATTCTGAAGCTCAAGTTTCTCTGTGTTTAACCTTTAGTTACTTTGACACAAAGTCATATGCTGTGATGCTTATAACTCTGATGAAGCCTCACAAGTGTCAGTGATAAATGATTAGAATTATAATATTCCTGACTGTCTGAGGCAAAATTTCCCTGATTCAAATCAAATTGAATTGAATAGAAATCATGGATCAAATCAAATCAGGACCTTGTGAATAGATTTGTAAAGTAGCATTTGTGTACCTTTTTCACTGTGTATATATTGTTCAGTGCAGCAGCCCGGTAGGCATGAGGGGCATTGCTCACTGCTGAAGCAAATAAATGACTGCTTAGCACTTTGAAAGGTACTACTGTTTTTACTCTTTCTTGGGTGGTGCGTGAGTGGGGCAAATTTCTTGTTGCATTCAATGCACGCCTAGACTTAGAACATAACTACATACATACAGACAGAAAACTATTACTTTATCACTGCTAATGGTGGTATCACTGGCCACTGAATCATAGGTGTACTTTGTTTTTCACAACTGCATAAAATCCTGTGAAAACTTTCATGTGCCAGATTTACTGGCACAGCTGCCTCTGAACAGACCTAATCTAGTAGATATTTTTTTACCTCCATCTAACTACAACGTAAAAATCAAAGTAGAAAATGATGAACAAGCAAAAAATCAGTGAGAAAAGAAGCTGCACATCACACAAGAGATCCAAATGGGATGAAAATCAAGACTCAATTTTATAATCTGTTTACTTAAGGTTGTAGAGGTGGTGATGGTTAAACACTTGTAATCAACAAATATGAATACATGGACCCCAGCCCTGACCCCAAATGTATTGTATTTCTATTTTCAGGTTAAGACATTAAAAAGTCTTTATGGCAGATTTCCTGCTTTGCTGATGCTCCTCTGTGTGCTGCAACCAGTTAGTCCATTCAGTTATTTGATGGATAGAACTCTTTATAATCTACTCGTGATTTTGGCCATATTTTCACCCAGAAAAAACAAGAAAAACAAAACAAATCTTCTGGTTGAAGCTTCTTTAAACTGTTCTCTGTATGATTGATGAACCCAAAGATTTTTAGTTTACAAAAAAAGATCTGGCCTTTTGCAAATGGGTGGTGGACATTTCTCTTAACATTATTTAAAACCAAAAAATCACTTAATGAAAATAATGTTAGTTAAAGAACTAATCAGAAGCCAATAACATAAACATAAATAATGCTTAAGTGGAAGATTAGAAGGGTGCCGCTTCCCTACCTGTCTTGTAAATTTCATGGTTTGGCTTAAAAGCAGAGTGGTATTAATCACGCAGCTTTTAAGGGTTACACAGACAAAAAAAACAAAACAAAACGTTGTGTTGTGTGAAGTTGGTCAAGCTTCCAGGACATCTTTGTGTTGTAATGTGATGCTGAGTGTGAGGAGGCAGCAGCGTTACATCACTTCCAGATGTTTTTGGTTTCAGAGCTACTGACCTTACAGCCACAGACAGGCCATTTTTCAACTCCATCCACTCAGTGGTTTGTAGATTTTGATAAACAAATGACACAATTAATTTCTAACAGAATGGTTTTGACCTTCAACAAAGTTAAGCCAGTAAAAATTGCTCTGCTACTTAGCTAATATATACAGTCTCTTGTTGACTACGGGAGTAATGTGATTTCACCCTTTGATGCTTCAAAATGCAGTCCAATCCAAAGTTACTGTACTGACCATCATGGTGGTGATCACATGTAAATGAAAAGGTAGGAGTGACAAGTCATCATGTAATGCTAGCTAGCATTGTTATCAAGCTGCATCCCTAAACTAAGTCTGCAAAAGCACAATGCACTTATCTGCTAATTAGTGCTCAGTAGTGGTGATTAATTGTCAATATCAATTTAAACACTTGGAAGTTTTATTTAAATATTTTGTTACGCTTTATTGGAAGTTATTAAAAACTTTTTCAAACTGCTCACACTAGCTGTGTTTCCACAAAGTGTAGATTGTAATTGATCTCAGACCAATGAAAGCAAAACAGGACTCCGCTTGTCTAATATGCTAATATCCCATCAATCTTCTGTGAAAAGCCCAGAGATTTATCTAGAATGCACAAACAACCAGAGAAAAAGCTGATTGCCTCTCAACCTAAGCTCCAGTCATTGTTAGCAAGAGACAGACATGCCCATGAAATGGAGACAGCTACAGTTTCTAATGGGATCCAAAGCAAGTGTTTCCAGTGGCATTCCAATGTAAAGGATGGACACAAACGGGCAAGAAGCTTCATGACAATTTGCTTGCTCATTTTAATTAATGTCTGTGTTTTAGATTTGACTAGGCAAGCAGTGCTTGCCTTGCTTGTCCTGATGGAACATCACAGACATAGGAGGTAGCGAGTTAAAAAGGATCCTCTCCTCACTCATACCTGGTTTCACGGAAGTTAAGATGGAGAAAGAAATCCCCAAGTAGGTAACATCACAGAGGCTATGCCAGTGTTTTATATGCAGTTTGTGGTTTTGGTCAGTGTTAAATATAAGTTATTCAATGAAAATTTGTTCAGGTGAAAACCAACCAATCCCTCAGCCTGAGACTGAGACCACAGCAGTCGTTGTATGCAATCAGTTTAGATTTCTGTTATTCCCCCTAAGATACCTGCCCTCTTCATCCCATGCTGTACATTTGAATGAATAGCGACCTGTCTGAGGTTTTGTTTTCACTCACCTGTGGTCACCTCATTCCTCTCATGACCTTTCACAAGACCCATTTATGTGATTAATGAGCTTCTTTGAGCTAATGGCAATGATTCACTGCTGACCAAGCCACAGGCTGAGACCACAGGGCTGGTAGATATTATCTCAAATAATCCAGACGTGCTGGATTGTGTCAGTGCTTGAACACTCAAGGGTTTATTGTGTTAAACTCTCAACTCTTGAGCACGCTCTCAGTGATTGTGTAGATTTAGTTGCCATGTGTAGTATGAGGAAAAAAAACAAAACAAAACAAAAAAACACAGACGCCCTCTCATCCCCACTTCCTCTCATGAACCTGCCGCCAAAGGGAAACCTCCCAGGCTGACCTCCCAGGAGAAGCCGGCTGTTGCGTCTCTGGACAGAGCTGACAGAGTCCAGATCTGCAGTGGGGGTGGTGGTGGTGGGGGCAGCTCATAACCTCCTCGTGCTGCAGCTGCATCAAGGAGCTGCAGTGGTCTCATCTGATAAGGGCAGTACACACTGGCGTTAATTTCCTGTAACCAATTCTGGCAAACCCCAGTTAGTTTGCTGCAGATAACATTTGTGTTTTGGTATGCTAGAGCTTGGAAAACAGAACTAGTCCTGATGCAATCAGGTGATCAATCACGTACCCTGGCTGCAATTTCTGTAATTGATTCATTGTTTAATTCATTCATCAAGAGGAAAAAAGATGGCTGACATCTCTGTGTTCTCAAGTGTGAGGCCTTGCTGCCGTTTTGTTTTACATGCTTGTAATCTGATTTTCCTTCCAAAAAGCAAAGATAATGATGTGAAGATGTTATTTTATGTTCTGGCTTTCAGATTTTATAAACTAAAACATTAAATCAAAATCAAAAGATGGAATATTTCTGAAGCCAGGGTTTCCCCCCCTGCAAAGTAGAACAAAAGTTAAGGAACATCTGGTGGATTCACCTTTTACCAACATGTTCCAATTAAAGTTAGTCCTGGATAGCTGATTAAGCTAAACTTTAAAAAACAGGATAAATCTTAGTTGAAAAGAAGCTATATAGGGGATTGTTGGTTATCCCCTATATAAGTTTAAACCGATATTGCCCATTTTTGTGGAATAAAACAAAATAAAAAATATGGAGCTGAAAATGAGCAGAATAGATTCACTTCAAACCCCCGGAACAATAAATATAAGTAAAGCATAGACCATTTTCAAAGCCAAGCCTTCACTTCCTGATAACCAGTCACTATTGGCTTTCTGGTCTTCAAAACATGCCTAGACCCATGGATATAGAGATGGGCACGTACATGTAAACAGGGTCGTGGTTTGGGAAGAGATAGCATTCACATGAATCCACCCAACGCATAAGTGGAGAAAACCCACAGTGCAAAAACATTTCACTGTTATTCACCTCTCAGTAACTTAATGTATACCAGTTTGAAATTCTTCAAAATGCTGAGAACAAGATGCCCCGTCTTCTTTATAACTACATCTGGGATTTAAATCCTTCCGTAATGCAGACTTCTTGATATCTGTGCTTATGCAATCAGTTTTTATACCTCTGCCTTGGGCTGGAAAGTCTACAAGTTAAATTTCCACCAACAATACAAGAGAAACTGATGTAAACATGTACAACTAAAACCACACTGTTACAAAAAAGGTGGGTCATATCAGGTTCAGCGCCAGCTATCAGGAATATCATCAGCACTAAAGAATTCAGCAATCAGCAGTGGATATGCAAGCCAATTGAAGGCAACCGACTCCTCAAGAGAATAAATCACTGACTGGATGTCCAAACTGCAGGTGCATCAGTCAAGAAAAGATTAATATCAAGAGACCAGCCCGGAAAATTAGGACAACTTTTGCCAAACCACATTTTTCACTTCTGGCACATAAAAACGTCACATTAAAAGACATAATATTATTATCAGAGAAAAAAAATCATGGCAGCAACATTGGCTCTGAAAATGTTAAACTTTTATTTAGTTTCATCATCTCTGTACACTTTCAGAGTTTACCCTCAGGTATTTATCATTCTGTAAACGGAGAACACACCTGGAATGAGCTTGCACTCGATTAAAGAAAAGATGACTCCTACCCAGAGTCCGACTAGTCTGAAAAGCTTCATTGCTGGTGAGTTTTAATACCAGTGGGACAAACACAGCTGTTTGGATGCAGTAAATGCCAGATGTTGCTCTTCTTGGCCTTAATTGATCAGTGTCTCCATGATGATGGGTTGCATTCAGGCGCCTCCTTGTCTTTTGTAATTGCAGTCATAAAATAGACCTGCAGCTGGCACAATGCTCACTAAAAGTGGCTCTTTAATCTGCTTTAATCTGAACTAAAATTAGATGCAATTAATAGTTTGAAAAAAGAAAAGGTGTTGATATTAAATCCATCTCTTTTGCCCATTACGTCATGAAGATGTGCTTGGGTCTTTTTTTATGTAAACCTTGAGGCTGTTCTGAAAGGTCAAACTTCTGGGAGGCCCTCACTATGTTGTTCTAGTTTAACTGAAAAGTTGTTGAGTGAACTAAATAGATTATAATAGTTCAGGAAATTGGCACAATGGAAGGTTGTGACTATCTGTCCAAAACTACTCTCTTCTCCAGCAGGAGCGAAAAATAAATCTGAGGGTATGTTACATCCTTTCCCTTCTGCAGTAATGTACCCACAGATGTGACTCACAAGGACCTCTTTCTGACTTCATACTGTAATACAATCCTTTCAGTGATTGTACCGTCTGTGCTTGAATGATATGTTGTTCTAATTTTGTCCAAAGTAAATAAATATGTGTAATATAAGCTTCACATTTGCCAGATCAATCTTAAAGTCTTATTTGATGTGGTAAAAGTAATCAGGCAGTCTGTACTGCAGTACTGATTAGGTGTCTAAAAAGCTCATAGTCAAAAGCAATATTTCTATTGCCAGGGTTGAGTGATTGTACGGAGACATTGGCCATCTGCTCCTGACCGACTTGGTGATTTTTGCCATCTCATTTTGCAGATTTAGCAGTCTTCCTCATAAAGAATACATCCATCCATAAATCCAAGTTATCCAAGTCTTGGTCATGAGTCTTTCTGACCACCTACTCTAGAGTTTCTTTAGTTTCAGTCAATTTTGAGTACTTCGAGTCTACTGGCTGGAATATTAAATGTTTGACTCTGGGAGAACCGAGATAAAGAAAGGCGTCTCCACTATGACCTGGATTGGTTGCTTCCTGGAGATTTAAGGTTTGCGTGTACTCCCCTTGTATTTTGCTCTGGGGATAACAGTGAAACAATTGATTTTGAATGGCACCCCATCATGTACCAACAACAGGTAAAACAGCACCAATTTCCTCCTGGTAGGCGTACATTAACCCCACTCATTTGTAGTAAGTATATCTAATACATCAAGACTATGATAGACGGCCGTTTCTGAGGATGGAGGTCAGAGTTGGTTTCAAGTTCATCATTTGTGTCAATCATCATTTTTCATGCAAAAAATTGTTGGTTTTAGCTTGAAGCCAAAGGAAAACCAAAAAAACTCAACCATGTAATGCTGACTTTATGCAGACATAAAAGGCATTTTGTTTAACAAATAGTCAGAAGTAACTAAAGAATACATAATTCATCAAAATGACTGATTGCGTTCATTTTACAAAGACCAGTCCTGTGAGATCGCATTCTGAGCCAGGAAAAATCCTCCCAATTAGCGCAGTGTAAACATTATCAGTACTCACATCACAAACTGACCAGAGCGTTCTCTCTATGATACATTTTTCAACATAAACTGAACATTTTTACCTTCAGGAAAACCGTGATTTATTGCCAGGCTGATGGATTACACTGCACGAGCAGATATTGATATTAACTGACAAAAATTAACATGACTGATGTTGTTTTGACAGATCACACAGCCAAATCAAGCATGAACATAACCCCACAGCTGCACACTGTGCAGTCATGCAAATACTACTTCTATACACAGAACAGCTTATCATATCATTTCATAGGATAAACAGTTGCCGAGCTTCTCTACCTGACTTTTTTGGTGTTTTTTAGTTCACCATGTTAACACTTTGTTTATCTGCTCTGTAAATAAGCAAAGTTGTTCATTCTACACCATCTGAGAGCATCGCCTCATGACCCGTGCTGACCCGGACTGGACCACCTGTGCAGCGGCAGCACTCACAAACACATATCCATAACAGCTTGTCAGGGGGAGACAAATTGAGATGGATGGAGAAGCTCTTAACATTTTGAGATGTGATGTCTGTAAATATGTTCAGCCTCTCTTTGATTCTAATGTTTGAGTTTGTGGACTCCTATGTTTCCCAAGAGGGATGAAGGAACTCTTTTTGCCTTCAAGTGGTTTGACCATAAGAGCGCTTTTCAGCAGCATGTTAATGTGAGATGTTTATGAAAATTTGAAGATTGAGTTGTCACTGGAAACTACGTTTTATAATTTGGATTTTCCTCTTTGAAATTGTACAGCTACTAAAAGTGATCATTATTTGGCTTTGATTTTAGTAGCAGCTCAGTTTTGTGGGTGGTTGGTGCAGATTAGTCCCACTTCTCCAGAGAGGTTTTTTCTGCACACCAACAGTGACATCCTTTCAACAAACCAGTCTCACTTTGAGGTTTGTACGGTTAATGGTTTATTAAATAGACGCATGATGCATTTGACTTTCACTGGCCCAAATATTGTGCATGCATGACCCAATGCATCTATTCTGTATGTGGGCTCACAACTTTTGTCCAACTCTGACTCAAGCTGTTTATTTGCTCCAAGGTACAGTGACACCCCGAGTGGGTGGGGCTTACCACAACAGAGAGGGGTGAGGTGAAATGACAATTGGAGAAAAGTAAGTTAAATTGAGCTTGAATTGCTTTGCTGTGGTTGACCGAATTTTTTTGCTTGAGCTGCAGTGTAAACATAAACTAGCGTGTGGCTCCACCACAATGAGGAGCAGCGATGAAAGGAACTTCCCTCAGCTGAACCAGTAAGTACATCAGATTACAGCCATGGGAGTTAAAGGGAACAATCAGATATTTAGAGCCAGTATTCATACTAACATTTGTGTTCTTTGAAAAACACCTCAGACATTTTAACATCTTTCATATTTTAATGGACAAGGCATGTGGGCGTGGCAAAATGTCTTCTTTCCCTTAAACTATGGGTACCCAAAACCTGGCAACTTGACAACAACCCAAAATGTTAAGACTTTAGTTCAAACAGGTGCTTGAATTATCCCATTCAGGTGATATGAAGGGTCAAATCATCTATAGGAGGTTAAAACAGCTTTATTAGCAGGTTTATTTCTGGTGTAAACTTGGACATTTTAACATGTTAGTCTTTGGGGACTGACTGGAGACGGACTCAAGGGGTGTCTTTTTTAAATGAGAATAAAAGGGGGATTTGTAAAATGAATTTAAGCTTTGGAGCACAAAGTGTTTCCACCTTTTGGACATGTGATCACTGTGTGTGAGGGTACAGTACATACAATAACATTTAAATGTTTATCCAAGCGGTATTTCACACAGTCCAGTGATGATTTATGATCTTTGTATATATGTCTGGCACCTCAGCAAGAGCAACAAGCTCATTATGCTTAAATCTGAGCTTCTTTGGCTGTTGTACATCAAATTTGCTTTGCTGAGGACGAGTTAAACGTGGAAATAATGAGATTGCATGCCAACAAGTCCGCAGCTGGTTTGCCTTGAATCTGTGAGTGACGCTGATCACTGAAATTTACACTGTGTGCTTCCAAACTGGACACGATATCACTGGAAACATTTACTTTTTTAAATGAATGGGCCTCTTGGATAAAGGATGCCCCTCTCTTCTCTGCTGAGGTCCAGTGAAAATAAGTCAATTTTGATTTACTGCTAAGGGACTCACTGATGTGCAGAAGCAGTGAAAGTATCCCTAATGAAGATTCAGATGTTTTCTGTTGAATATTTCTGTGATGATCCCATTATTATTTCAGTTTCAGTGAGATACGGCTGTTGGAGACCACTCCCATGTCAATTTTTATTAAGGAGGGAAAAAAGTCAGCTTGGTAAGATGCATGGTGAATACATGCATCCTGGCCAAACAGACATCACCACCGGAACCCTGGAGTGATGACAGCAATCGTGACACATCGGCATGGTGGAGGTGTAGTCCATCTCTGCAGAGCTCCATGTCGCTTGAGTCAGTGTGGGGGAAAGATGTTGAACCACTGCAATCTTAGACTGCTGATATCAGCAATGAGGCATCCACCTGCAGTTCCACTCAGACAAGCAAACCTTGTTTTAAACACCTGACTAGGATGCTGGAGGTCTGCTGTGGTTATTGGTCTACTGTCCATGTAAAAAAAAAAAAGGTCAAGTGGCTCCATTTATTATATCTATTTCTTGGAACTGCACTATTGTACATTGGTATTGATTTTATATATTCTGTCAGTCTCTCTTCATTAAAATGAACAAATTAGAGACTGTTAATTTTTTTTGTAAGTGATGAATCAAGCGTGGACTGTAACGTCTGAAACATCTATGGTGAATACCCTCAAATAAACAAGAGGCTGACCCTGTGACACCTCAAACCAATGAATGCAACTGCCATGCATGGAGTTGCCCATTTTTAAGTTGCTGTGGGGCAAATACAAAAACCTTCACCTCAGCTTTGCTGACATGAATGAAGACGAGTTAGATCACTTCCACAAATCAGAGGTTGATTTATTCTGGAGAAACAAATATGAACCTCTGAGGGATAGGGCCCATGCAACCATGTGTGCCCTCATGGTGGAGGTCATCCTTGTCACAAACCATTAAGAGTTCATTCTGATCACTGGTGAATAAAATGTTTTAAGTGAAAAGTCGGACCAACCCAAGAGGGATACCATTTACTCAAGTTTGACCTGCTGTGTATGATCTCCAGTGGTGAACGACTGTAGATATCTTGTGTTATACTGCAGACCTCCATAGAAGAAATGTATCAGTAAATGGTGCAGGGACCCTCTGGTCTTAAAGTTTGGTACCAGAAATGAAAAACAGGTGGGCAGGTCCTTGGTCTGTTGCAGAGTGAACACAGACAGGCAACCAGCCAAGCTTATATTCGAAAGTAACAGACTACAGTAGGAACTGTACACAGAAGGATTCATTGCATGAACATAATGCAAGGCCAATATCACAATAGTATTCTCAGTTGAAGTAGTTAGTGTGTTATCCACCCCAATGTGCCTCTACCCCAGTGACGAGCCACTGCACTGGTAAAAACATTTATTTAGTTTTTATTTTATTTTGTTAAAGTACTCCCAGAAAATTCTTTTCTGTTTTTACCCCCTTAAGTTAAAATGACTTTAAACCACAGAGGTGGGTTAAGAAAACAGATAAATATCCATCTCCAATATTTTTGGAAACATAAGCAGTCACTCTGGGGGTTGATGTTGACATTTCAGACATGCCTGTAGCTACCTTCCCCTCTAATGAGACGACAGCGGGTGAATGAAACCAAATACTACTGGCAGTATAACTTACGGTCAGGTTTGTTTTTTCAATATCCCAAATTCCATAAGATTTCAACTTTAAGTGACAGACCTACCAGAAATATTTAAACATCATCTGTAAACTACAGTAAGTGTTTAAAACACAGAAGGTGGCGTTTGTAACGGAGAAGAACAAGATGCTTTACAAGCAGAAGAGGAGAGAAAGATAAATCAGGATCAGGACAATGACACAGATTTCCTGACTTAACATGAAGACTTGTGGGGAAAGAAATATTTGTCATCTGTTCCTTCAGCACATTACACTATAAATTCATGTAATTATTCTGCACACACACACACACACACACACACTGTAGACTCCACAGGTCTTTTCAGTTTTTTCTAAACTTGCTTAAAGGTGGATGGGGTCCAACCCATAAGACCAACATGTAATGATCACTGGGGCTAATAATCCAAATTCAGCATAACAACTTTTCTCTCTGTAGCTGTCTTGTGCACAACATTTCTAGTAAATGACATGGAACCAGTTAAGGAAAAAAAAGGCCAATCATGCTAGCACTGTTAATTACATTCAGTATAAACCATGCTATAATCCAGCTGCTGTCTAGTTCCCCATCATGAAGGCAGCAGCTCTCTGCTTTGTTTTACCATGTGACTCTTCTCTGTATTACTCCCTTTACAAAGCAAACCTTTGCCGTCATATCGATGTTTAGTGTGTTAAACGGTTTCTTTAATCAATGTAGAGTTAGGGGGCTAAAAATCCAGCTGCACCATTTATTCCATCTTTTCTTTCCAGTCTCTTCACTGCAACAGTCAAATGTTTCACTGGGACTTATGCTTCTGTGGCAAGTTCATACCATATGTAATTGTAACCGCAAATTCCTTCTGAAACACTACACCGTGACCTCATGCGCACCTCCCTAGAGATGCAACTACGTCATGCAAATGCAGCCGGCAACAACCGATTGGCTCGCTTGGTACTACCGTTTCCCCCTACGCTGCAGTTTTTCCAACTCCACTGGAAGCTGTATGCTCACCGTCAGCATTACTGAAATATCGGCTGTGAAACTATAATGTTTAGCAATATTAGATCAGGGGACAAGAGTAGAGCTTGTGAGAGAGCTTCTTGATCTTAAACTCCAAATATGAACCAGCCGGGAAAAGGTCATGATTAAGAGACCTACAGGATAAAGGTTAAAGTTTAATATTGTCTTTGCTCGTACATGCTCATTAGACAACTTCACTGTAAATGAGTTTCAGAATTTTAACCATCTTTACTCTATAATGAAATACACAGATGGTACCACACGGTAAACTTTTTTCCTAAGAACACAGATGAATTATGTCTTGCATGGTTTTGAGAAGAGGCACATTTGTTAATTGGCTTTTTTAAATATACAACTCCAACAGTCACTCTATATCTTGTCCAACCCTCATTTCTTCCTCCATATTTCCTGACTTTTTGTTCATAAAGTGCCTTCAGTGTTTCTCAAGCCTTTATTCGCTGCTCTTTCGGGAATGACAGCTTAATATATCCTAGAACAACACAGCTTAAGGGTCAGTCAGTGAGGAAAAACACTCATGGGAGCCCAATGGACAAAGACACTCTATGGCAGCCATCTAAGAGGTTGATTAAACCATAACAGGAACAAACAGAGAAAGGCTACAGAGGGAGAAGCTTTATGCTCCGAGGGCCTGATTCCAACCAAACACAGGTGAAACTAAAGAGGCAGAGCAGACAGTCACAAAGAAAACTCCAGCATGAGGAAAGAAAATAAAACCGGAGGTGAGAACAAGGCGTGAGAATGAAACTGACTCCACGGGAGTGACGACCATTTAAAAAATATTTAATAGGCACACTCGAGCTGAAATATTTTCCACATTTTATTTCACACTGACACTCTCACTGTGACTTCACTTCAAAGTTGATATGGAAAAACAGATTTAACAGTCTACAAGAAAAAGAAGAAAACAGGAGGACAACGAGTACGTGATGCATCGGTACCACAGGATTAGCTCACTGCGACAAGAATAAAATAAAATAAATAATGCAGATTCTACTGCGTCTCTGAAATGGTACCAAGAAATTAGAATCATGACAAGCAGCAATGACAGAAGTCATTTTAATGACAGATATGATCATTTAAAAGGAGAGAAGTTATATGTTTAAATTAAAATGTTAAAACAGACACCTGTCCATTTAGGGTTTATTTTCTCAATTTAGTTTTTGTTATTTAATTGATATTGATGAGCATTTTCTGGCTTATGTTTTGGAAAACTGCAAATAATCATCAAAAGGTCAAGATGATGATGATGATGATGATTATAAATCTTATTAGTAGTAGTGTTGAATTTTAAATGTCCTATTACAGACAGGTTGATATTTGTTCGTGAAGCATGAAAGCATACAAATCTGTGATTTGAACGTGGAACATTGTGTGTATACTGTACACACAGATCTGTGCACGTGGACTGTTAGGAAGGTCAGAAGAGATATTTCTGTCCTGATGACATCATCCACCCATGTTTTCATTTTATAACCTTAAAAGTTTGATTTGTTTGTACTTGCTCCAGATTTTAGACACAGCCGATTTATCTTCTTCCACACTCCGTGTTGGGCTTCACTCGTAATGATGTAGTCAGATGTAACAGGTGTAACAGCCAGCACAACAGCCTCATTGTACAAGACGTTTCCATTTTTTGCCTTCCGCTTCAACTTGGAAAAAATATGATTTTAATCATTTACATTGTTTGAGGTTTGTCTAATATTAAAAAAAATGTTATTTAATATCTGTGGTGTGTTTGACACTGAGAGTCAGAAGGCAGACGCAAAAAAGTGTTTAAAATGATCCCATCCGTAACAGTTGAGTCATTAATCTTTGCTGCATGGTTTGGATTATTTGGCTCCAAGAAAAAAAAAAAATCAAGATAATGAGCTTAATCTGCACGCTGAAGCCTTTGGCCACACAGTGAGTCATCATTACTTAAGTGTTAAAATATCTGGTGTCTGGAGCACCTGCAAAACTGTACTGCGATATGAGCGTGACAACTTATTTAAAGAAAAACAAAAAAAAGCAATAAGGCAGACGCTGGGGCAAGGACATGGGATTATTGAAGGGCCTGTAATTCATCATTTAACAAGAGGGACACAGCACTTACATAAACTTCCATGTAGAAGGTGTGTCTCAAGTAATAAGATTAATATAAAATGGTAACCTTGGTGCCTTTCTTTGAAATGGAGGCCCAAAAGGGCTCTTGAAAAATGTCCCCAGACCACATATACCTGTCCGCATACTTTGTTCGTTTATATTGTGCAATTCATGTAATGTTTTTTCTTCTTCTTTTTTTAAAGACTGGCGCTCACATATAAATCCCGAGTAAACTGAGTACCAAACATTTTCTTCTAAATGAAGTGTGAAACCGCTCACAGCGTGATGGCAATGTGCTTCTAATCTGCTCTAAAAAAATAAAAATAATAAATCTATCAAGTTTCTAAGAAATAAAGAGGATGCAGATGGTAAAAGAACTTCATCCATCAATGACTTGCTCGAGTAGCATCCATATATCATCATAATATTACCCAGAGACAAAAACAGAACATCTTTATTATTTTGAAAATTTCAAGCACTCTTCAGACAATAAAAGGAGACGGGAAGAGTCCGTATCCACTGCTAAATACTTTCAAAACATGATTTATTTCAGCGTTTCTTCTGCTTTTAGTGAAATTAATGCTTGTAAAATGACACATCTGGAAAGCAGAAGTAACACCACAGAAAGTTAAAGCGACGATAAAACTGAAAACTTCAAAACAAGCTGAACATAAGCAAAGCGAGTAATTCATTTAAAACGTTTTCCTAATTAAGAAATTAAGAAAACAAAGATTTAGTAGTTTCACTACAAGTGAAATATTTAATTAAAAGTTACTTTTAGCTGTTTATGCTTTGCAGAAAACTCAATCTAAACGGTCGGGTCGTCCAAAGTGTGATGGGATGAATATGAGGGGTAGTGAGGTGATTGATGGGACAGGAAAGAAGGAAAACCAACCAGAACGTCTGCACACTTTGACTTACAGAGGAAATAAAAAGCAGCCTTGGTCTATATGTATTTAATATTCCAAACACAAAAAAGTTTGTTTGTTTTTAAGGTTGCAAAAGAGACAGTAAACTAAAATAAAAAGAAAAAAAAACAGACACATAATACCCAAAAAGATGTAAAACAACAAAATATGGAAATAGATGATGACTGGGACCAAACAGCCAAACGCAAAAAAGAATTAAAAAAAAAACTTTAAACCTGAGAAATAGGGATGGGTACCGGTTCTGACATAAACGGTAGTAACCAGACTGAAAAGCAGCGCACATTTCGGTGCTTTATTTCGGTGCTTTTTTTCCTGAGATGTCATACACTTTGGATTCTAGCCAATCATTTTACCTTTGCAAGCGTAGTAGGCGGGCCCAGGTACGTACGTTCTTTTAGAGCAGAGCTACAGATTAAAAATGCTCAAGGCCAAGCGGTCAAAGTCTGGCTGTACTTCACAGCAAAAGATGGAAACTCAGCAGCCTGCAACAAGTGCTTTAAGGTGATACTGTGCAAAGGAGGTAACACCTCGAATCTGATGAAACACCTGGTGACGCATAGCGCTTTAATTAAAAGCCGAGAAATGCGCCGTGTTTGATAGCTTGCTGCGAGACCTCACACCGTGCACGTCTACTGTGGGTGTGGTGCCTGTTATTGGACCCGGAGTTAGCAACATCCCCCAAAACCCCGAAGAGGAGAGTCCTGGCCCCTAGCCCTGCCAGCGTAGCAGAAATGATGACGGATGATGATGGCAGCAGCAGCCGTTCTCCTCTGGGTTAGTAGCTTAATGTTGTTCGTGTGTAATTTACGTTGAGTAGGCTAACCACGTTATTAAATTAATGCATGTAAGGTGAACTAGCAAACACCGTCGTAGTTACATGCGGCTGTCTTCTTGTTTGATGGCAGATACTCCCTTCACCCTGGCCAAAAAGGCTAAAATGACCAAAGAAAAAGTGGAAAACAGTTAAACATGAGAGGTTTTTGGACAAAGTTTGTGTTTTTTCCATTGTTTAAGCACTGCTTCCAGCCAAGAGTGAAACCATAAATCCCCTATAGCTGCAGAAAAGGCTAACATTGTTATCTTTTTACAAAAAAACAGCTGAACATGAGAGGTTTTTGGACAAAGTTTGTGTTCTCCATTCTTTAAGCACCGGTTCGAGCACCGTTTAAGCACCGGCACCGTTTCAAAAGTACCGGTTTGGTACTGGTATCGGATAAAACCTAAACGATACCCATCCCTACTGAGAAATTTACTTAGAAAGAATGAAAACACACAAAAACAACCATGTTGAACATCTATGAAAAATAACCACAAATAGACACAAAACTTTAACATCATTAGTTTTCAGTTTTTGTAACAAAAAGAAAAACAGTGTAAATGCACAACTGTGTCAGAGATAGAGAGACTGGGAATCACAATATCCCCATGTCAGACGTTTGGAGGCATAAAGCAGAACATTTTTGTTTATTTTTTCGAAATGTCTTTTTTGTGGAGTAAAACACCAGTGAGCCACCGCTGGCAACAGCGGGAAAGAAAAACTCCCTTTTAACAGGAAGAAACCTCCAGCAGAACCAGGCTCAGGGGGACAGCCGTCTGCCACAACCCGTTGAGGGTGATGGGAGGGAAACGAGACAAAAAGCAGACTATGGCAGAAAGAGCTGTAGAGATGAATAATTGCTAACAACTGGATGCAGTAGGGGTGTGTAAATGTAAAGCGTGCAAAGACACGAGTGAAGAAACTTCAAATTTGGAGAATTCAAGCAGCTCTCATTGTTGCTGCAGGTACTTCAGGGTTGCGTTACTAAGGAAGTGTCTTTGACTAAACGCTGTCTAGACCTCACTTTTATTACTAGCTAAACTTAATCTTGTCTTGACCCATGAAAACTCATTTAAACCTGCACAAAGAAGTATTGAACACAACACGGCACTTTAAATCCACACCTCAAACAATAACATCGGCATTTTTAACTCTGTTACAGATATCTCTTATTCTGTGTCAACAAATTTGAAACTTTTTCAAGCCATGTTTTCAAATACTCAGATACTTTTAACTGCAAAAAGTCAAATGGTAATGATGTTTCAGACTGCAGTGCATTTGCTTTTGGGCCTGCTTGGTGTTTTGTTTGTTGTGTTGTAATCAAACAGTTGAATAATTGAAGCCAAATGATAAATTTAAATTCAGGAGAGAGCTGCCTTTTGCAAGGAAAAGTGAAATCTGATAAAAGGCCCCAGTGAGACAAAGTGTTTTGTGAGCTCAGATTTTTTTTTGTGGTCAACCTTTATCTGGAAATAACCCGCAGGTGTCAGATGACGTGGAAATTTTTACAGGAAATGAGGCCGTGTTTACATTAGGACACAACAAAGCTTAGTTACACAGAATTTGAGTCTGTTATAGTTTCCGACTGCTCTGGAGTCCATTCCCATCTGCTGCGAGTTAAACACAGAACTGCTGAGTAAACCCAAGTCGAGTCAGGTGTTTAGCAGTCTCCATGGAGACCAAAGCTCCCAAACAAAACTGGTGAACACGCTACCTGTGGAGATGCTTGTGGTCCGACCGCTCCGTCGGTGACTCATGGTTTACTTACAGCGCGTTCAGTTTCTGACCGCACACCCACCACAAATGGCTTCACTGGACTGAACGTTTTCAACATAAAAGGATTGGAGGGAAAGCTCAGAAGCAACTGCGGACACATTTCCAGAAAAAGCCAGAAAAAATTACACTTTCTTCTCATAAACTTATGATTCAGCGCTGCACATGCTGAAAAAAGTGAAGCTAACGTGGAAGTGCCAAAAAAACCCCAACAACAACAAAAAACTGCAGAGGCCACTTATGGCTGGACCCAAAAATGAGTCAATCCCCCAAAACACCCATGTTTAAATGTTCAACTGTACAGTAGAATAACTGTAATAACTTACAACCGCCACAAAAAGCTGTTTTTTGTCCTGAGGGTGGCCGTCCCCCTCACTGATAACTGTCGATTCCATTTTATTTATACACCACCAAATCACAACAGCAGTCGCCCCAAAGTGCTTTATATTGTAAGGTAGACCCTACAACAATACATACAGAGAAAAACCCAACAATCATGTGTCCCCCCCTATGAGCAAGCACTTTGGCGACAGTGGGAAGGAAAAACTCCCTTTTAACAGGAAGAAACCTCCAGCAGAACCAGGCTCAGGGAGGGGCGGCCATCTGCTGCGAAAAGTTGGGGTGAGAGAAGGAAAACGGGATAAAAGACATGCTGCTGTAGAGAGCCAGAGAATAATAACAAGTATGATTCAGTGCAGTAATAATAATAAGAAGAAGAATAATGCAAAGATGCTTTACAACTGCTTTGACATAAAAACAAACATTACGAAAAACTAAATCCAAGCATTGTATTAAAATACAACATACAAATCGTCAGCATGCTAAATATAAATGAAAGAATAAAGAAAGCAGTTCTAAAAGAAAAAAATAAGCTGTTAAAAAATTAAAAATTACACATAAATGTTTCTTTTTAGGTTCAGACTACTTTCAGCAGGGTATTTGATCCACATCTGGTGTAGTTGCAGGTTCTTGCTGACCGAGGTTTCATCGTTATAGTCTGTATCCTTTCATAAGGCTTCTACAATGCAGCAGTATAAATTATGGGAAATTTGGAGAGATGAATGTGTGGGAAGTGAAATCAGACAGATGTTTAATGGGTTTTCACGAATGTCGTTCCTGTGATGAAACGATGTTATAGAAGAACACAAAGTCGGCATTTGGACTGTTTAAAACTAAAATGTAATCCCCACCATCTGACCTGCCGGTTACTCAGATGAGAACCCAGAGTGGGTTCCTGTGAAGTTTTCATTTTAGACCTTCCATCATTGCATAGTTATGCATATGATGATAGGAAAAGCTGCCTTTTTTCCTCAGGTTTGAACAAACTGTCATCATAAATTCCAGCAAACAAACAAATAAGCTCAAATCAGCCGTCACCCGATGAGTAAACCTCCATCTGGGATTTCCAGTTCGCTAATTTGGATCATGTGTGACACAGGTGCCACACATAGACAAGAAATAAGAAGTGAGATCACATTACTGCAGAGGGGAAAGTTTGCATGTGTTTGAAATTAGATCAAAGGTTAAGATAAGGAATCCGACAGGCCGTGAAAGTCTGTGTTAATGTAAATTAAATCAAGAAAATTAGAAGAGCAACCTAGAGCTGAAAGAAGATGAAAGCAAGTCTTTCACAACCATGTCTGAGTTATTCTTTCACATGTGGGGGCTGTTACCAGATGGTGTTCATATCTTCTCAGTGGTTTTGTCATTTTGTGGAACCGTTCCTAAAAATACTCTTTCTACCAGTTAATGAAAGGTTGGCAGACACTGAGCTGATTACAGAGTTGGCACTAAAAGAAAAGTCAAAGAATCTCCTGAATCATAACACATAAATTAAAGTGCTGATTCAATTTTTTTGTACTTTTTTGTTTTAGTAGTAGCAGTTTTAGTTCCTTCTGTTTCTGCATTTTTTCAGTGCTGTTTCATTAAGTTTTATTTATACAGCACCAAATCACAGCAAAAGTCACCTCAAGGTGCCTAAGGTAAGGTAAAGACCCCACAATAATACAGAGAAATCCCAACAATCAGATGATACCCAATGAGCAAGCACCTATCAACAGTGGGAAGATAAAACTCCCTTTTAACAGGAAGCAACCTCCAGCGGAACCAGGTTCAGGGAGGTGCGGATCGGTTGGGGGCGAGGGAAGGATGAGAACAAAAGACATGAATTTTCCCTTTCTTCATGTTGGACTTATCTCCACTTAAAACTTTCTTTTTCCTCTAAAATATTCAGACAACATTCAGCCAATTCTTGGCTTTAAGTGTCAAAGTTGATTCAAAAACTCTGAAAATGTGAATTAAGTTTATCTCATATCAGAGAAAACGTGATTCAGTTGACATTAAGAACTTAAGCTGACTTCGAATACACCTTCATCGTTTCCACCATAGTGATTCATCTTTTGGGAACGGACCCCAGACCTGTTAGGAAATTAGCTGATTTAATTTAACAGGAATGAAAGACAACAGCTTTCCACTGAATATCGTGAGGTTTGTGTAGACTCCCAAGCACCAGATGTATCACTCTCAGCCAAGGTTTATTGGGGTGGTACAGTAACATTCAGCCTCTCACTCCCACACCAAGTTTAGTTTAAATAAGTCAGCGGAATATTGCAAAAACATTTAAAAATTACATATTTTTAGCCCCTTGTAACTAAATAATTAGATAATAAATTGTACTCCTCCTACTTAAGGTTTAAGAAATTTGAGAGGAGCTACTATTTTACGTCACTCAAAACCAAACAAAAATTTAATCTTAAACAGAGCAAAAACACATAAAAGGCAATCGTATTGGTGTATCCATCGCCAGTGCTTATCACAAAGGTGCATCGTTTATAGTACTATGATGAAAGTAAGACAGGAGAGGAAGAGGAGATGAAGACTGCTCAATGATGTCATTTTAAATAAATATTGGATTGATACACAGCATGTTGCTAAATTATGTTTTATCCTTATTCTTAATATTCATGCAAAAGAAACTGAAGGATACTCACATGTTGTTGTTCTAAATGCATGAAACTGCTGAGCAAACTGCTGGTTTTGAGTGTTGTGATGTTTGAGGGTTTTTCTGGTTTTGTACTTTTGATGTGTTTTGGGGTTTTTTTTTTTCCTTAATCCTCGTACCAGTCCCATTCACTGCTGTGGTTTCATGCCTTTAGTTCTGAGTTTCTAACTCCTTAGGTCAGCCCCTCTGGTGTTCCCATTCTGTTCCCTCGGTCTTCTCTGTGTTTTTTCTGCCTGTGTCAAGCTTGTGTGTCTCGGTATGGGTCTCAGTGTCAGTCATTTCCTGTTTTATTTTGGTGACCGCCTGTCTATTTTTCTTTGTATTACGTTCTCTCTTCTCTTCAGTAATTGGTTTCAGCTTTTCTCCCACCTGTTGCATGTTCCCTCATTATTGTGTGTGTGTGTTGTTTCAGTCTTCCTTTGTCGTGTTGTCCTTCGTGCTGTGTGCGTCGTGTGTTCCTTGTTTCCCTCAACATTTGATAGTTTTGGGTTCTGTGTTTGACCTCCATTATTTTGTACCTTGTTAAAGTTGCTTTTAGTTCTTCCTTCGTTCTGCATTGTGAGTCCTGCTCCTGCCCGCCACACAGCCAGCCTTAAAACAAAGCCGCTGTGTTCTTCATCATCAGTGTTAGGTTACGTAGCAGACATCAATTTGAATTAAAACTGATGATGCTGATTAGAGACATTCATTGTTTTCCCATTTTATTCCAGCTCTACACTGCCCGGGGCTGGGAAATCATGATGGTTTGTTAAACATCTGCTTTTATCTTGTCGAATTCACTTGGCTAAATCCACAAAAGCCAGTAGCAGCTCAGCACAGCACAGCCTGTACACAAAATCTGCTGAAGGTCACAGTAGAAATGCTTTGCTACTTACTGTGTGATTTTTTTTTTTTTTTAATCCACCACTACAACCGATCTTAGGTTTCCCACACATGTCAAACCTGTTTGGCTGTGGAGACAAAGTCATCTACAATGTAGGCAACAGCAAATATAGCTCTTTTTTAATTCCCTTTTTTCTTTGTTTGTGTTCTGGATACCAGATGTTCAAACTGAAGAATTTCAATTTAGGATGAAATACAGTTTGTATTTTCTTGTACTGGCGTTCATTTTACTACTTTATTAATATGGCATGAGGTCCAGTTAGCTGGGCAGCCATTACCTGAAACGAATATCCTCCAAAGAGCTGCTGTTTACTTTTCTATGTTGGGTTCAGAGCCTGATTTTTTTCACTGACCAGAGTATTTTAACATTAGTTTCTGTACTTGTAGTGATTGTATATAGTTTTGCCTTCTCTTATTAGCAATATGAGACATCCTTTAGCATGCTGTGCTGAGATTCATTTACAGATCACAGGCAGGAGGAGAGAGGAAGCAAGTCAGAGAAACAGCAGAATAACTGTTTCTGACTTGGATGAAACAACAAGGACAAGATTATGATTGGATACAATCAAGAACGATTAGCTATTCATAATAAAAATGTTGTATTCAATATATTTTCTTCTAATTACTATTCATCTTGGGAAGTTGAATCTCCTCAGGTTTTTTAATACTGTGCTAACCCTCAGCCTCCTAGTAGATGTATCTATGGTATGAACTTGAAAGTTCTCAGTGACCCATGATGCATTGAGTATTTTTTCTTTAGTCACCTTTCTCACTCACTATGTGTTAATAGACTTCTCGGCACTGGATCATACTTGTTACTAATCTCTGGCTCTCTTCCACAGCATGTATTATTGTAGGATCTACCTTACGATATAAAGCACCTTGAGGTGACTGTTGTTGCGATTTGATGCTGTATAAATCAAATCAAATTGAAATGAATTTTCAGAAAAGTTGACCTCTGACCTTGTCAGTGTCACTGGGATTCAAACTCATCTATCCATTATTTTCCACTTATCTGGGGCCAGGTTGCTGGAGCAGCAGCCTAAGAAAAGAAGCTCAGACTTCCCTCTCCACCTCCTCCAGCTTATCTAGGGGAACGCCTTGGCGCCTTGGCGTTCCCAGGCCAGCTGAGAAATATAATCTCTCCAGCAGGTCCTAGGTCTGCCCTGGGGCAGGAGCACATCACCCAGGAGGCATCCTTGTCAGATGCTCGAACCAACTAAAATGGCTCCTTTCGATGTGGAGGAGCAACGCCTCTACTCTGAGCAACTCCCGGATGGCCAAACCCGATCCACCCTTCGGAGAAAGCTCATTTCTGCTGTTCGCATCCGTGATACTTAAAATCCTCCATTTGGGACCTGGAGTGGGTACTCAGATTGAGGTGCTGATTCTCATTCCCGCAACTTCAGACTCGACTGCAAACCACTCAAGGGCAAGGTGGAAGCCACCACCTGAAGCCAACAGAACAACATCATTGGTAAAGAGCAGAGGCAAGATTTTGAGATATTCTAAATGGAAGCCTTCCACCAATTAACTATATACCTAGAATATACCTAGAAATTCTGTCCAGCTGGGGATGTATACACAAAAACAGTGTGTAAGTTAAAAATCCATACTCTTACAACTGTAAATGTTTACAACATAAAGTAACCTTATACATAAAATTTAATAAATGTACTTTCTGTCACACAAAATATTTAAACATGTCCTTATGTTCATCATAAACATACCTTGTGCCTGTATTAAGGGGGCTGCTAATGACAAAATAAATCTCCATGGGCTCCGTTACACCCCCTCAGTTGAAGTCAGCAGCACTCCACCTGCACTATACACAATGCAGGTAGAGCACCACTTTTTCCAGTTTGCCAGAATCTCTTCCAGGGAGTCCAAAAGTCTTTTTCCCTGCCCTCTCCGAACTCCTCCCACACCCAAATCTTTGCTTCAGCCACTGCCTGAGCTGCGTTTCGCTTGTTCTGCCAATAACTATCTGTATAAAATGAATTTCAAAATCCCAAGTCACCTTGTTATCACTTTCACAAACTTGGGTGTCTGTGATGACATACCTCATCAGCTTTTTATAGCCGAAAGGTAAATCCGTAAATGACTGGGTAAACTCAGCAGTTCATTAAGTCAAAAGAGAGGTTTGTATTTTCAGATTATTCCAGAAGTTTATTTGCATTTTTTACCTGCTGAACGATTGAAACTACAGTTGTGCTCCATTATCAACCATAATTATCTCCACATGAAACTATAACTCATTCTGAGTGGAACATCCTGCTCTGGAGCTCAGTGCTCTTCAAAGGTTTCCCGGCATTAAGGCAGAATTAAGTGGAAACTTTTTGCTCCTGACAGCAATCGATATCATGCCAGGTTTGAAATATCATTCAGTACTTTTATCTAATGCTGTTTTATTAGATTATTGCACGACTTCATTTCACACTTTCTCCTGCTGTTTTGATATTTTATTGGAGCATTTTGTCTTTTGGGGTTTTTTTTCCCTAATGTGCCACATTTTTCCTTGTCTGGTTAATGTTGTTTGGCTGCAGTAACAGGCCAGTTTCCCAATTCATCTTTATTTCATTAGATATTCACATTTTGCAAAAAAAAAAAAAAAAGAGACTAATATCACCTTGTATCCACCACTACCACCTTTACTTCATTTGCCAATTAAATATATTTAAATTCAACCAAAATCATTTGAACACACTGTAGCCAAATTTCAGACTATGCTGGGTGCCAATCATGGAACAGGAAAATTGAGGCTACACTTCACACACACCAAAATTGGACAACAGAAGACTGGAAAAAATTGCCTTATCTGAATCTTAATTTCTGCTGCAGCATTCAGATGGTATCGTCAAAATTTGGCGTAAGGAGCATGGATCCATTGTGCCTTTTATCAATGGTTTGGTTGGCTGATGTAATGATGTGGAGGATATTTTCTTAGTATCAGCTGCCCTTTATGCTTCCCATAAGGGCAGGATTCCAGCAAGATCTCAAAATTATTTACCCAAAAACCTCCACAGTGTCCAGATCTCAATCTAGTAGAGGACCTTTGTGACGTGGTAGAATTGGAGTTTTTCACCGTAGATGTGCAGCCGTGTAAACTGCACAACAACTGTGATGTTTTCATGTCAATATCAACGGAAACCTTGGTCCATATTGACATGATAGCAGCTTGTTGAATCTGTGCCCAATGACATGACTGAGTGTATATTCAAAGCACAGTAAAATCAACTTCACTAACTGCATGATGTTTAAGTTGATCAACAATTGTGCTACACAATTGAGATCATAATACAGACCGACATAATCATGATTAATCACAATTCAACACATGGCAGTTTGTGACATAGTCATTGTCACCTGTTTTTGTGTCCCTAAATATAACTTCATCAGATTGATCTCATATTTACTGATGGTGATGATCATGATGATGACGTTCACAAAATGAATGAGCAACTCCCGGATGGCCAAACTTTCCACTTTTAAAAGGCACAAGTTCCAATTTGGAGCAAACCATCTCACCATTCACATCAGAGACCAAAGCTCATAGACATCACAAATTTTCTCAGACCATTTGCATCGTTTTTAAATATGTTAAAATAATGTCACATGGTTAAGTGTACTGATTTTAGTGATTGGGGTAAGGAACTAAAAACTACTGATTAGTTTTAGAAAAAGATCATTCAGGGGCACGTAGAGAGAGAAAGATGCACCAAAATGCACCAGATTCACCTCTGGAGAACCAGGGAAAGAAAAACTAGATGATGAAAAATTGAACCTACTCCTAATTCTAATACATGCCCCAAAAAAATCAAATGGTAAAATTGTAATATAATAAAGTCTGCGAGTAGATAAAACCACCCACCTGTTTCCTCGTGCAGCCTGTATAATATAGTAAACTGACTTTATGGCTTCCAATGTAAACAATAGTTATGTGGCTTTCATGATGTGTTTATGTTGTTTGTTTTTATGATGTAATAAAGTTGTGGTATGTCATATTGTGCATGTTATGGAGTCTTTACTGCATAGCACCTTGTAACTCTGCAGCACATATATACAATAAAAACAGCAGAATGTTTGTTACATAAATGAGTCAGTGCTGTTTATGTAATGGAGGCTTTTACTTTTGCATTGTTATCTTGTTTGGCTGCCAAGGAAGTGCTCATAAAAACCCTTAAAGAATTAAAATGTTAATTTTCTAGGGTTCATTTAGGGTTTATGATTTAAACTGCTTATCCAAGGCTCCAGAAATCTGCAGACAGACTTTATCAGCTGGATCAGCACCGAGAAGAGATAAGGCTTCAGGAAACTGATGCTTTCAGTCACTCTGAGTTTTGGCTCGATCTTTTAAATCCCTGAGTTTAAATCATCCAGTCTGCTATCTCGGATCAGTGTCTAGACTATAATAAACACAAAACTTTGTTTGGCTTTGTCACCGTGAGGCTGCGCACAGGGTGACAATCAGATAACCACCCAGCAAAACCTTTCATGTTAAATCATAAGTCTGGTGATATACTATATTTCTTAAAGTCAACAAACTCATTAAAAGGAGGTTTCTATTTGAATTGGTCACAATAACAGAAAAAAACTAAGTTTCAACATTTTTTTTATGTAGATAAAACATCTTCTTTTTCTTTTTTTTAATGGGTTGAAATGTGAAAATACATCAGAATATGTACACATTGTACTGGACATACATGCCATGCATACACTGCATTGACATATAAAGGTATTTTAGAAAATACAAATAAAGAATATGTAAAAAATACAAACAAAAACTCCCCAAAATTAACAAAAAGATACAAAACAATAATAACGAAACCCCAAACCTCCAAATACAGATATTAACTTACCAAAAATAGACAAAGGATTACCAATTTCCAAGAATTTGTATTTACTGTAGATCAGTGAACATCAAAGTTTCCAGTAAGCCAATCAAAGGATGGAGGGAAGATAAAAAGTGTACCGTTCATTTAGCAGCTGGAATAATTGTCAGTATATTGAGTTTGTTCCAGTGACTGATGCAAACAACATATTGTCATCAGTTGTAAACTTTGTACCAGCAGCAGAATGCTTTCAGCTGTGACAAATACATTTAATTTATTGAAGCATCTGCAGCGCAGCAGCACTGTGAACCATACTGGCGTGGTTCAGCTGACAGGGATGTCTCTGCAGTGGCCAAACAACACAAACTGGAGTCCCCACCAAGCAGGTTCAGCTTCAGGTTACTCTACGTGTAGCTGTGGGTACATTTGGTCTGCAGTAGTGATTGAGTTATCTGTCCGTGATGCAAATAAATAACCGAGAATCCACACAGCATCACGTAGGACAGCAAAGTGGGATTTGTTCATCTGAGTGATATCTGCTGGAAGAAAGCTATTTTTACACCACATTGCTCTGTACTTTGGGGCTGGGAACATTCATCCAGGGGGAAGAAACTGAAACTATGCAAAGAATGCAGGTCATCAAGTTAAATCGAACCAGCCAGCCGCTGTAACTGTCTGGTATACAGGGATGCTGGGCTCAGCTGTGACTCGCTAATTAGCCTGTTATACGGTTTAACAGTTTGAGTGAGTCTCTGTTCTTTACAGATAAATATCTAAACCATGACACCAAAGAAAAGGATAAAAAAAAGATTAATTAAAAGCACGATCAAACAAATCATCATGGTTTTATCATTGTGGAAAACACAAACACAAAGTGTAGTCCTTAGCCACCATTCATTTCTTATACAGCTATATTAATAACTTTATATAAATATATTTTATATATATTTAAATATATTTTCTTATATAGATATATATCTTCTCAAGCACTTTTATAGCAAAATATAAAGAAGCAGTGTATTTAGCATTTAAAACAGAGTTTGTGGAATTCAAATAACCTTGAAATCTAACAATTTAGTATAGACTATTTAGTACAGAGCATATAATAGTTCTCCAGGCTTCTGGAAGGACATTCAAAGCTATTCTTTGGATGATATGGATCAATAATCCTGAAGTTTGGGACTGATAGTGATCCATTGTGTGGTTTTTCTTTCCAGGTATGATTTTACTTCATTGCCAGCATGTTTCAGGTCATTGCCATGCTAAGCTTTTGCCAGTCAGGTGCCTTCCAGATGGTATTAATATCCCTTTTTTTCTAATATCTTGCAGATTGTGATAGAAGATGAGGACCGCCCTCTGAAAAAAAGTAAGCTTTAATGCTGAAAATCTGTAATAACAAAGTCTAAATACGAGCCATACATTCAAAAATCCAAAAAATTCTAATCTAAGGCAGCAATTTAAGTCTCCACAATCTTGGTAAGATAGGCATCTAAGGGGCAATTCTAGGAACGGATCTTTAGGGAGGGTCAGCCCCTAGTCAAATCATCATGTAAGCAATGCAATTCATGTATTAATAACACAAGAATAGTTAACAACTTACTTATGCAACACATTATTTTGGGAATATGGAATCTTCTGCTTTCGAACACATTCAAGCCTTTTCAACTTTGCTAACCTACATACCACATACATTTTATATTAAACTGCATGAGTGTGAAGAATTTAAAGATCCACGTCTTCAGTGAGAACCGTGAAGTTGAAGCTAAGAGCTACACATTATAAAAGATGGACAGAAACATTTAATGTTGGTGTTTTTGTGAAATTAGACTGTAAACAATATAAAATATGAACAGCTTTATCCTTTAATACAGCAGCCAACATCTGTTGTTGAAAACATGAAAACTGTATGTCCCCCCAATCACAGCAGGTGGTGGTTTAACAACACAGAATGGAACCTTTAGAAATTAGTTTTATGGTTTTCAACTCAAAGACACAACAAATTTATAGATTTCCCATATCAAAGCATCACAGGGTAAAAACAGGAGTAACTGAATCTCGTTTTGGTATTTTTGTTTTTACCTCATCATTTCTGTCCAACAAGCGGCAATCTTTGACCAGCTGGCAAACAGCGAGCTCGCCACAGCAAAATATTGTGAGTTTATCCCAAAAGCTGAACACCAGCTTAATTTGTTTGTTTGTTTGTTTGTTTGTTTAACATAGAAGAAATACCCCCGTCTATTATGTAACGCTTACTAAGGTTTGAGTGAAACACAATCACGGATGCCAATTTATTCATTTACATTAACACGATTTTCCATCAAACTAATGTGATATCTACTAATTCAGATCAATTATGTGGGGGGGGGGTTATATTATTTTTTAATAAAACATGGCAAATTTGGAGGCTGGCTGAGACTTAACTTGGTGAAAATTTGAGTCCAACATGAAACTAACCGTTTTTACATACTCTTTAATAATTCTATTCATTATTCGGGTTTTGGCACCTAAAAGTATTCAGTTAGGTTTACAAAAAGAAACCAAAAATAAATAAAAATTGATTTTAGAAAATCAGAAAATTCAGCAGTTATAGAAGATGTTGGGAGTGACGTTGTCGAGTGCTAACCCTGAGGTCAGCATTTTAGGTCACTTGTTTCGAGGACTAAAAGACACCGAATTGCTTTTATTCCAGGTGTTACTGGTATACTTATTAGGAAATTAGCAATGGTCATATTTTTAGTGATACTCTAGAATTTTTTTTTTTTGCATATTTGGGAAGAGTTGTCTGTTTTCTTGGTTTTGCTTAGACTCTTGAAACCTACATGATGGTGATTTTAAAGGCATCATACTGTGAATGACCAACTCGGAGCTACAGGAATGAAACAAAAGCTTTTAGATTCTTCGGACAAACTCATGAAAATACCCAATCTAATGTTAGTAAAGCCTATGCCACACACCATCTCAACCACAGACATGTCTGAGCATGTATCAATGGGAAGTAGCAGCAGAGAGGATCTCTTTTATCCAGTCTGGTGAAAGAACTCTCTAATGAGGTTGTAAATTCAAGCATCTGGTATCAAAATGGCTGTTCTTTTAAATTCTAAGAAATTCTTCTCACCAAACCTGCGTCCTGCTGAGAGTAAAGCTCAGCCTGCAAGTGTGCAAATCAAACATTTAGTTTAACTCCAGACAGCCTCCAGGGAAACCAGAGACAGGATTTCTTATATTAGATACTCACACAGTGTGTTTTCTTTTGAGATTGAGTCAAATAGTCTCCTCCTCATTTTTTTACCAGTTTAGTCAGAAAATAGCAACCTGATTGTGCAGGAGTGACCCAGGTGCTGTTTTACCTCTGTTACAATAAATCGCACACGATCCTCTTATTTAAACAGTAACTGTATCAGTCTTTAATGAAAGATGACACAAAGCAAAGAAACTACCTGAACAGAAGTCTGTATGACTTTAATGTCACAGAGCTGCTAAAACTGCTAAAGGTAAACTCTGCAAATGAGGTTACTGCACGTTTTGAAATAAAGCCTTTGTTTTGAACCAGCAGAGAAAAAGTTGAGCTTCTTCACTGAACTGAGCTTTTAAAACAGCTCTAAGATTTCATTGGTACATATTACTAAGATGAAGATTTAAAGTGGCAAATTATTGTTGTACAGAGGGATTATGTGTCCAGTAAAGGACATTTGCATACAACTAATCATTAACAGCAGACGCATGTTTAAACTTGTCTTCTGTTAGCCATTACTAAACTACAAAGGCTGATTCGTAGTCATATCATGATTTCATGTCTGTTCCTTGAAGGAATTTAACAGGTGGACATCGTGCCTAGTCCTACGTTTTAAGCTTTGTTTCTAGTTATTATATTTAAGTTTGAGTTTCAGATGTTTATATTTTCCTCCTGTTTTCTCTTGTATTTTTTTTACAGAGTTTTAGCATTTTACTCTGGTGATGAGTTTTCAGTCTTGTAATGTTATTCCTCCTTGGTTTCTTTCATGACTTTGTTATTCTAGCTTCCTGTGTGTTCCCTCTGCGTCATGTTTCAGTGGGAGTCTCTGTGTAGTAGCGGATATATATTTTTGGTTATTTCCCATTTTACTTTGAAAGTTTATTTCTCATGCCTCCCTTTCAATTTTTCTAAGCTCCTTGTGTTGTTGTCTAGATTTGATTCAGCTGTGCTTCGTTACCCTCCTGTTTCCACTTCCCCTTTTGATTAAAAATAGCCTTTTTGTCACAGTCTACAGTGGCAGACTGTGGAGTAGCAGGGTGAAGGAGGACCCAAAATGCTTGACTCTTATGATGAGCAGTGAATTTATTAATAAGTATATACAAATCCCAACACTGTGGCTCCTGTGGCAATTCTCCCTGAATCCCACACACAGTACAGATGTGTATGAAAGGTGAAAAAGCAGCAACTCCTAAAACTCCAGTTCCCACACCGTGACTCCAAAAACAAACTCCTCTCCCCGATTCCTGGGATCACACAAACACACTCAGGTTAGCAGGATTATCTACGATTGCAAGGGTTTTCATACAAAGTCCACAGCTGTACTAGCGAGTTTTGACTTGAGGATCCAGCGCCGCCTGGAGCTCAGCCACACTCCTAAATAGGGCGCTCCTAAAGATGCCATCAGTTGCAGCCGGTGACGGCTGATGAGCAGCAGATGTGGTAGCCTCCTGTGCGGGAACACTTCCGGTTTCTATCAACCTGCGTCTGACTCAGTTTCGTTCAAACCTTAGTTTACTTCAAATTATACAAGGAGGGTTTCACAAATGGAGCATCAAGTTTTCACAAGGTCTTATTCTGAAAATCCAATGATCTTGGATGCTCCTGTGCCCAACTTCCTGCCCTCTTCCTACCATCTGTTTCAGCTGCTTGACTTCACTAATGTTTGGGGAAGAAAAAATAGACGTGGTGCTGTTTAAGAGATGTGGAACAGAGGGCCACTCTTTAAACATGCTGACGTGAGTGGGCGCTACGGAATTCAGTGCAGCCGCCGTGTGTTTTAGAGGTTAACACATGACATCACAAGACCCTGGTTCTTTCTCAAGCCTGTGTTAACGTGTAAAAACATTTAATCTGAACCAGCACCTCATTAGAAACATTAGCCAAGTTCCCAGTTTTATCTTTTGTCAGAACCCTCTGCATTTTCAGGCTAGTGGGGGCCGTCATACACTTGTAATAAACTGAAAGAGTGTACAAAGACTGTTGTTTGTGAGGTCAATGTGATCTTTTGACCACCAAAGAAATACAGTATCTGTGCCAAATTTAAGGAAGTTCCTTGAAGTTATTCAAGAGTAGAAAGACAGATCAACTAAAGTGCCTCAAATGATTAAAAACATACATTATTTTTAACACTTATTATTATTATTATTATTATTATTATTATTATTATATAAAGTTTTGCAAATAAAGTTCTAATGAGAGATTATGAGAGAGATTTTTCATTTTTTATCACATCCATTTATTTTTTCTCTTTAACTGGAGGCCATCACTTTCACTTTCCAAATTTAAAGCTTTCACATATGCCATCAATTTTACAAAGCATTTCTCTTGGTAACAAAAGTGTAATTTATTTCCCACCAGCGGCAGTGCTGCTTTCAATTTTTTTAAATTTTAATACCCAAGAAAAAGATTGTATTTTTTTGACATTACAGTTTTATTATCTGGATGGTTGCAATAATTTTACCCTGTTTTCTTTTGTTTTGGGGTCTCTGTTGTTTTTCCTCCCTCAAGTCTAAGTTGGGTTGGGCAGGCAGGGCTTCACCTTTGACCTCTCTGGTGTTACCTTGAGTGTGTGTGGATTTGAGTACGCCTATTGCTATCTCCTCCTTGTCCACACTGAAACGCTGCTGGCAGCCTACATCAGGGTCTTCAGAAAGGGGTTGGCATGAGTACGCACTATCACCCAGCGGGTAGCCTGTGTTTGAAGTAGATACATTTTAATATTGTTTAAAGATTGAAAATAGTGATGTGATACCCTCAAGCACTGAGACGGGTCATGTGGTTTCAGCAGTTATGATTAAATTTGCCGCATCACAGCAATCTTAGTGGTGTACACACTGAGAGTAATAAGTTGCAGTTTATTTGAATAAATACGACATATAGTCCTACGTTACTGAAGGAACAGCGATGGGGATGAGAGTGCCATCAATGCAGCCAATTACATTGGGAAACCAATGCTTAATTTGGGTTTAACTACTGATCCCATTCTGAGACTTCAGCAGAAGGAACATAAGATCATTTCATATATGATAATTAACAAATAATATTTATATTTTTAAATAAATGATTATATTTTAAATGTAATGGTATAATAATTTGTACATCTTTTGCTATCCAGTAGAATTCCTCTTACTGGCTTATGGCCATCGAATCCTACAAAACTTTGTAGCAGGTGTTTTAGGGGCAAACCATTCTCACTGCTCTACAGTCCATATGCTCTGCATCACATATCACACAGGAAACTCCTGCTGGCAACAAAGGGAAGTGCCACACAAAGAATTCGCTCTGATGTGAGAGCACAACTGTCATGGTCCGCCGTATGCTGCTCTGGTGGTTGTGCTCACCTTCTCCACAAGGACGGTGCTTGGGGTTCTGTGCCATCCTGGATTCTTCCTGTAATCTCCTGGCTTGTTTCCTAATTGTTGTTCTCCGTCTTCTTTGTATTGACCCTCCTGGACCCCGGCTTGTTGCCCTGGACCCTGCCTGGATGAGTGAGAATGTGAGTGAGGCACAGCATGGATTTCTGGACTGAGTGTAGTGATTATCACGGATTGATCGGAGAGGAGCGTAAGCAAGTGTCCCTTCATTGTGTTACGAAATCAGTTTTTACCCTGGTTCTTTATTCGTCGAGGGATCCAGAAACAGCACCGGAACTCAGTAGTTATTTTTACAAAATCTTTATTCATCTTCATTTAAGCATGCACTTCTAGAAGGGAAGACGAGGCCGGTGTCCCTCTGAAACAATCTTCACCCCTTTGTTAGTTCCAGGCAGCTTTATAGAGGCGACCCCATCATAAATCCCTCACAGTGTGCTGCAAACTCTGTGTCTGTGTCTATGTACACGAGCACATGAGTGCCTGTGTGTGCGCATACCCGCGTGTCTATGTGAGTGCTCGTGAGTGACTGTGTGTGCATACCTGGTATGTGCGTACACGTGAGTGAGTGTGCATGTGGATGTGTGAGTATATCAGTTAAAACACTGTGGGTGTGTGTCTCTTCCTAGGGGCCATAAATACCATCTCCCCTCCAGACCACAGTCATCCAGTTAAATGTTGAGACCCCCACACAGGTATCCTCTGGGGAATTTCCACTCAGCATTAACTCCTCTTTGTCTTACTTTCACAGTTCAACTGGGGGAGGGTCTCCTAAGATCTACTCCTAAGTTCATGACACAGTCAGGCCTTTATTTATATCCAGGGCAGTGTCAGTGTCTCTACCATAATTCTACATTCTATCTTAACACATTTCTAAACTCTAAAGCAAACTAAACATTCCTACATGTCTAAATTCTAAAATAAGCTAAACATTTCTACAATTGGCTTCCTGTTAAACCCAGAACTGAATTTAAAATCCTGCTCCTCACATACAAGGTCTTAAATAATCAGGTCCCATCTTATCTTAATGACCTTATAGTACCATATCACCCCATTAGAGCACTTCGCTCTCGCACTGCAGGCTTACTTGCTGTTCCTAGAGTATTTAAAAGTAGAATGGGAGGGAGAGCCTTCAGTTTTCAGGCCCCTCTTCTGTGGAACCAGTTGGGATTCAGGACACAGACACTATCTCTACTTTCATGATTAGGCTTCACACTTTCTTTTTTACTAAAGCATACAGTTAGGGTTGGATCAGGTGACCCTGAAGCTTCCCTTAGTTATGGTGCTGCATGCTGAATCCAGCCTCTCTGGGTCACCAATCGATCTTATAAAAAAAAGTAATAGAATGTTTGGCCTCTGAAAAATCTGCCAAAAAGTGTTTTGTTTCCTTTGAGATTCAGTTCCTGTGTTCAGCGATCTGCTCCAGACATGAAGTAATCCTTTTTTCTTTTTTTTAAGCTACCTTATTTGTTGATAATACATGCCTGCTGACTGAAATTGAGATTTAAATTTAAAAGCGTTTTCAGACAATGAAGCACTTTTTCCTTCACGGTGTTGAACTTCACGCTGAGCTGAATAATGATCTTAGTTTCCTGAAACCAAAACAGTGATTCCACCATGGAAACTGAGGGGGAGAGAAACCGGATGCACCTTTTAATAGTGAGTTTGTTATACTGGTTTAAATATTTGTCTTCAGCAATTCATCCATGATTCGATAATGAGATGAAATTGAATATTAATATGAAGGGCACAAAATGTGTTTTTATTTAGTGAATTCAAGTCATATACAAATAATCACTGGTATTTTTCTGAAATGGCAAGAAAAATGTGTTTTATTCCTCTTGACTTGGACTGAGATCAGTGAGTAACAATGCTTTTTGGGGTTCCTCCCACAGAGCCATCACCTGAGTTTGAGATCAGAGTAAGTGGTGTTCCCACGGACAAGCTGGAGGAGGTGGCCAGGGAGAGGGAGGTCTGGGCCTCTCTGCTTAAGCAGAAGAAGATGGATGAATGGATATTTAAATGAATTCTTCCGTTGTAATGTGACAGGACAAAAAGTAGGTGACACAAACTGAAGAAATCGTTCTTCCTTGTTCAAGTGTCCCTTTCCTCACTTTGACCCACCAGAGAGTTTTCTCTCTGTAAAACTCATGATGGATCCTAATATTACGGCCAACAGAGAGAGACATGGTCAACTGGTTCAGCTGAGCGTAGAAGCAGTCTTTCAGAAGTTTGTAGAGGTCAAAACTGCTTTTCAGGAAAGTGCAACACTTCTCTGACGAGGCGTGCTGCCTCATCAGACACTGACATGGATGTCTTCAAAATCTTTTGGCCTCTGTTTCCAAAACCTTATCCCCTGTGATATCGGACTGAGAAGTTTGCTGAGCTTTGACAAGGCAGTTCCAAGATTGAGGGAATTTTGTATTTGTCAGTACTTTCATCATATCCACATGTCATTTTTTTTACAGCCTGTATAAACCTCCCTATATCTCCTTGGATTAATGCATTTTTCCATTGTCTTCAGGGTGGTTATGCATTGTGCACTGACCAGCTTGGAATGATGTACCCTGACTCTTCAAAGCTTCCGTCTGGTGTGAGTTTACAGCAAATCTGATGTTTCTTTTTTTTGTTGAACAAGTGTCAGAGTACTCCTGGCATTTTTCTTGTTGTTGCTTGCTGGGACTGTCATTGTCACATGTGTGACTTTCATTTATGTTGTAAGTGAAATTAACCTTCAATTCCTGAAAATAAATATAAATTAAGATGGCAATATAACAAAAACTGAGTGTCTAGCAGGGCTGGACTGGTGCAAAATAATGAGCCCTGGCATTGTTGGTTCAGGTGGCTCAACCAATCAGTAATATCACATGTACGCATGTTTATATATGTCATTTCTAATCAGGTTGGTATTGTTGTTGTTGGGTTAGTTCTTAGTTGCACTGCACTATTAGGAGTGTCTCATGCTCAACGTATCCATTCATTTTTTTCACATATTTTGCTGCATTTAATTTGTTCTTTTTCTCTATTAGCTGTGATGGTCACTCAGGGAAACACAGCTGTGCACATCTAGCTGCACAGCTCCACTGTAATACTTCATACTCCAATACTGCAGATTCCCTATCTGAGGAGTGGCCAGAGAAGAGGATGTGACAGGCTAACTATTTACAACACATGACAACAGTGTGTAGCTCATTTGTCTAACATGAACTTGTGGCTGATAAAACAGTTGTTGCTATCATGTTGTGTAAAGGATCTGAGAACTTTATTACACTTAAGTTTTTGTGCTTTGCAGTTATCTAACCAGCAGATTAACTTTAATATAATTTAGTGTACACTGAGGGCCCTGGGAGCATTGAAATTTCAAATTCCTGTGCATGATCTGTATGTATGGTTTTTGACAATAAAGCTGACTTTGACTTGCCTTTGACTAATATGGTTTAAACCAGCGATTATGTTGCTGCCACGGCATAAACTGGTTTAGCACAGTAACCTGAACTTTTCAGTCTAATTGATCAATCACACTGCAGCTCTGCCCTACAAAAGAACAAAAATCAGTTGATTTGTGAGAGCAGGATTCAGCTTCAAGAGCACAGCGTTACCTGTGGGAGCGTGAAGCTGCTGCAGCAAGCGCTGAGCACACACTTGGCTGCTGAGCTCAGTTTACATGTGAGAAATTGTTTTGCTCTTATTGATTTGTTTTCATAATTAAGGCTTGAGGGAGAGCATAAGGGGTGCGATTAATTTGATTCCAGAAAGCAGGTTTAATGAAAATTGACTGTTTTAAGCTTGAGTTGAAGGACAGTTACTGTTCTCTGTTCCAGAAAGAGGCTGACCTTTGAGTCCATTACTGGGGTAACAGATGAAAACCATCATTGTTTCTGCCCTGTGCTTTTTTTCATGCTGTGTGTTAAATTTTGTAAATGGAAAAAAGGTAAATAAAGTGGTTGGAAAATAAAATTTATATAGACTTGACTCCAAGGACTTAAATACCTTTTGTTTGGTTGTCATAAATAAACAACGCTGCTCATGACATGTGGACATTTGACTCATTCTTAGTAGATTATTTAAAAGTTCAGCTTTGCTTTCTCGTTACTGGAAACCGATGATCATCCTGCTTTTTCTTTGTGATAAACCAGTTTGAACATTAACTTTACTTTGCTGTTTTTCTATGCTTTGTTAATTAAATTATGTTAATTAGTAAAGAGCACTTTACAAGGTAGGGAGCAAACAAAACCCAACGTTAATCAGGACTGAATCACTCAAGATGTCCGATGTGTTTTGAGTTTTGCCGCTGGCATTAAATGAAAGAGTTGCTGTGAGCAGTTAGGATTTTCTCTCTTTTATAGGACATGAAAAAGGAATTCAGATTGTCAGATTCGTGCTGTTTAATCACACGTGGAAACGCTCCAGACTCAACTCGATAATTATTGACAGCACATTGGAACAAAGACGTGACGTGACAAAGTTCATCAGACAACGCTTTATTTATTTATGTTTTTGCAGCATGTGTGCAGCTGATTGGTAAACACTGATGATGATGCATCAACTTTAAAACGGGGGGGAGGGTGCTTTGTACGTGTGAGTTAGCGAGTGAGGGTCTGCGATGTTCCTGCTTTCAACACTCCAAAGTCTCCAAACAACATGTAGTCAAGCCCAAACCTCAGTAACTAAAAACTGAACCCATAGCTGAGGCTGGCTCCAAATCACTTCCAATCACCTCTCGTGCTAATGTCCAGCTTTCACATGTTTACAGCATGGTGCTAAAAATGCTGTGGCTGTGAATCCTAACCATCTGTAAGGCCCAGCCTCACCGGGTCGGTTCACTGGCCTAAACCTCTGAACATGAGAAAACACACTTTGTGATACTACAGTAAATTATGTAGTATCAGAACTACAGGTACAGCCTCACTTGTATTTTTGTGTGTTTCTGGATGGTTTTGGGGTTGAGAGGGCATGACAGGCACAAAAACAAAATATAACACAGGGAAAAACAATTAAAAAGTCCCTGAAATATTAAAAATACACAATCTCAGAAATACTAGTCTCTTGCTTAGCACTGGTTAGAAGGTAAACTAAAATGTATGCATGCACATTTATGAATAACCATGGTATCTAAGCTTATAACTTAGTGCCATCCAAAAACTGAAGTTTTGGGTGACAGTATTGTGGTCATCAAAACGATGATAAAGAAGTTTTAAAATGATGTCATAAAAGCTGGTGACAGGTGACAATATAACAGCATTTTTTTATGGTCACAAAAAAGGTATACGAGGAAAACATTTGTTGCCCAGTTCTTTCTTTAGATTTCTCTCCCCAACACAGGATGAGGTCAGTGTGGTCAAAGTTGTGCAACATTTACAGACATCTGCCTGCAGAGCAGTCACATTTTAAGAGTCCATTGTCCTTTTTCAAAATTAAACTGATCAAGTTTTATGGAGCAAGTCTTGTGTTTCTTTTTGAAAACAGATTTATAGTGTTTTGAATAAAACCCCATCAGCGAACACCTGCCACACTCTCCGTATCAAAGCGATCATCAGATGCTTTCTGCATGAAGTCCTTTAAAACTTTTATCTTCTTCTTCTTCTTCTATCTTTTCCTCATGGTTTGTTGATGCCTAGAAACACCTTTTCTTAAACGTACAGGTGCGCAGAACCAGCTTATCACACATCTGTGCAGATAAATGACAGAGCAGCATGGCAAAAGTCATCACTCAATTAAACCTCATTTGGAGTTTTCTGTGTTTAATTGTGTAAGTGGTGACAGCCGACGTCCAAACAACTCTTTCATGAGGGAGGGTGAGCGTCTGTCCTCCTCCTCTTCCTTACTGCAGGACATCTGCATCCTGTTTTTGCTCTGCAGGCTTGTTGGTCTTCATGCTAATTCCAACATTTTATTTTATCATTATTTTCACTTTGTTTGTGATAAATCACATGGAAAAAAGACTCGGATAAAGTAAAAAAAAAAACAGTTTCTGTTAAAGATTAATTTTTACAGAGATCAATTTTCTAGTTCTGCTTTTCGGTCTGCACTCAGTAACATTAAATAACAAACTGGAAATATGCTTCTATCAGGTTTTTGCACATTTAATAAAGCTCATATTTAAAATGTATATAAACTAAGAATAAATGGAGCCTGTTTGAACTCCATGTGAAACTGCCAATCATCCCTCCATCTGTGAATATTTTAGTTTAAAAATGACCACACCCTGAAATCCCAGCAGTTCCATAATTTAAAAAAGGCACAGAAATTATCCAAATCCTATCATATCGCTTACAAATATAGAGAAATTTTTAAAAGCTAATAAGAAAGCTAAACTATCGTAAAATGACAACAGATGGTTTCACATTTTGGCAAAGGCCCTCTCTTGTGTTTATGCAAAACCTGCTAAAAGAAAATTAGTGAACACAACAAAATGTTAAATTACAGCCGAAACGTACATGCTGACAGCCCACAGATAAATGTGTACAAGTACTACAGCATTATTTGGTCTAGACAACATGCAAAATGAAAGTTCAGTGGATATAAATTAAATGTTGTAAAATTATTTTACTTGTAAAATACTTCATGATAAATAGATAAAAAGGGGTCATTTTAGCTCACTGGTATGTGTTACTAGGCTTAATTATGATTATGATAAGGACACTTCAGGGTCTTAAGATGTGCAAATTGTGGTAGTTCATTTTGTGACGCTTGTAGCGTCCGCATAGCAGGATTTGTGCTCATCCAAAAAGGATACTGTGGCTTTTCTGCACTGTTGTTCATTAAAAAATAAAATGTGTACTGTCCGATGCGTTCTCTGGAAAATAGCATCATCATTCCTGAAAGCTCCCTCAGACCTCCATGTGCAGATAGGACGGTCTGAAGTTTATCCATAGCAAATATTTGTTTTTCCCAGGTGAGGATCAATAATAAATATAAATTCAACATTCAAGCTAAACAATTTTATACGAGTTGATTGTTTTATAAGCATTAATGACAAATAGTGACAAAAAGAAGACGATGGATTTTTGGTCTGCTACAGATGTGCCACACATCTGTGGACCTGTATTGTGATGATAGTTCATTAGTCTGAATAAATATGCAGTATTAAAAATGATGCATCACCGAATCATTTAGTTTATAACTTTGATGGTGAAGTCTCAGCCTGTGTAAAAACAGGTCCAAAGACAGTTTGACAGGATTTGGTTACCTGCATATCTCCAAGGATCAGACATAATTGCCATCATTTTGTTCTCAGAATATCTGATGCTGAACTTCTCAACCTCAGTCATTTGCATGCAGAGCTTTCATCCTTCAGCACACACAAGTACAAAGAAGGTGAATCAAAGGGGCTCGACAAATATAGCCTACGCAGAATAATCTCTACCTGTTTGGTTTGTTGGTTTAAACACGAGAAGGCTGTGGAAACCTGACCTGGGGCATTCCTCATCCTTTCCCCATCATAAGTGAGGCGTCAGAAAGACAGGCCTGAGAAAACATGGATTAAAGTAAGCTCCTACGGCTTTACCTGGTCACCTGTCAGTCATCTTCACGTTGTCTCTGTAACAGATTATGCTGTCGAGCTGGCAGCAGCACAACCGGCCAGAGGCAATAAGATAAAGATAAGATAAGATGGCCTTTATTAGTCCCACAGGTGGGAAATTTGTTTTGTTACAGCAAAAGTGCAAAGTTATGTAGCAGAAATTAGAAAACACTGGAATGCAATAAAATACAATAAAATAAAATAAAATACTATATACAATAGAATAAAATAGAATAGAATAATATATACAATAGAATAAAATAGAAATACAAATACTATATACAACTGAGTAGGAAAATACAAAAACACAACTTCGTCAGAAGAAGAATTGCACGTATAGCAGTCTTATTGCACATGTGTGGGTTTGTGTGTTTGATCAGCTGCAAAAGTCTTTATTGTAGAGTCTGACAGCAGTGGGGAGGAAAGACCTGCGAAATCTCTCCGTCCCACACCGTGGGTGCCGCAGTCTCCCACTGAAGGAGCTGCTCAGTGCCTTCACAGTCTCATGCATGGGGTGGGAGATGTTGTCCAACAGGGATGACAGCTTAGCCACCATTCTCCTGTCACTCACCACCTCCACTGGGTCCAGAGGGCATCCTAGAACAGAGCTGGCCCTTCGGATCAGCCTGTTCAGTCTCTTCCTGTCCCCAGCAGAGATGCTGCCCCCCCAGCAGACCACACCATAAAAGATGGCTGAGGCCACCACAGAGTCATAGAAGGTCTTCAGGAGTGGGCCCTCCACTCCAAACGACCTGAGTCTCCGAAGCAGGTACAGCCTGCTCTGCCCTTTCCTGTAGAGGGCGTCTGAGTTATGAGTCCAGTCCAGTTTGTTGTTCAGATGAACACCAAGGTACCTGTAGCTGTCCACAGCCTCGATGTCCATACCTTGGATGTTCAGTGGTTGCAGTGGAGGATGTTTGTGCCTGCGGAAGTCTACCACCAGCTCCTTGGTTTTACTGGCGTTGATCTGGAGGTAGTTCAGCTGGCACCAGTCCACAAAGTCCTGAGTCAGTCCTCTGTACTCCTTGTCGTCCCCATCAGTGATCAGGCCGACTATTGCAGAGTCATCAGAGAACTTCTGCAGGAAGCACTGGGTGGAGTTGTGGGAGAAGTCTGCAGTGTAGATGGTGAAGAGGAACGGAGCCAGAACCGTTCCCTGTGGGGCCCCCGTACTGCAGACGACCCTGTCCGACACACAGCCCTGAGTCCTCACATACTGTGGTCGGTCGGTGAGGTAGTCCAAAATCCAGGTAGTGAGGTGATGGTCCACTCCAGAGTTCTCCAGCTTGTCCTTCAGAACCGAGGGAAGAATGGTGTTGAAGGCACTGGAGAAATCAAAGAACATGATTCTCACAGTGCTCCCAGCGGTCTCCAGGTGAGCGAGGGAACGATGTAGGAGGTGAATGATGGCATCATCCGCTCCAATGCCAGGCTGATAGGCAAACTGAAGTGGGTCCAGTGATGAGCTCACAAGGCGCCGAAGCTGAGCCAGGACCAGCCGCTCCAGGGTCTTCATCAGGTGGGATGTCAGAGCCACCGGCCTGTAGCTGTTGAGGTCCTTGGGGCGTGAAGTCTTTGGCACTGGAACAACACAGGAGGTTTTCCAGAGCTGTGGGACTCTTCCCAGCCTCAGGCTCAGGTTGAAGAGGTGCTCCATCACACCACACAGTTGGTCCGCGCAGGACCTGACGACCCTCGAGCTGATGCCATCTGGACCCGCTGCCTTCTTGGCTTTAATCCTCCTCAGTTCCCTCCTAACCTGGGTGGTTGAGAGAGACAGGCTGGAGCCTTGTGTTGAGTGTGTATTGGATGCTGTTGTTGGGGGTGGGGAGGAGTGAGCAGGGTGAATAGAGGAGGTGTGAAGTGTCTGAGGTGTCAGAGGTGTAAGACTTTTTTTTCCCCCAACTAAAACTGTAGAGGACATGTTGGTTCATAAACCCTTAAAAGCATTTTAAAAAACCCAGAAATATGAAAAGAAGAAAAGCTTAAAAGAATTTCAGTGTTTACCTGTACGTAACGCAGTGTAAAGACTGTTGATTGTAATAATGGTTTCTTGTTAACGTAGATGGACTACTTCCAGTTGATGTGGTTAGAAAATCTTTTTCAACACATTTTTCCCCCTTTGTCTGAGGTTCCTGTTTATTGTGGTAATCCTTATGAACATACGGTAAAAACAAAAACGAGCCTTTCCCTTTTCATGTGTTTTCGGTTTCCTCTGTCTGCACGGATTGCGATTTGTCCCCTTTTCATTTTATTTCCTGCTTCATCTTGAAGGTTATTTCCTTTATGTGGCTGTTCTGCATTTTTGTCCCCTTCTTTGTTCCTTCTCCTGCTCTTATTATTGTCTAGATTGAGTTCACCTGGGCCTCATTATCCCTCTCGCTGATGTGTGCACAAAATCTCCAAGTCCTCAGGCTTTCTCATTTCTCTAATTTGTGCTTTGTGCTTTTAATTTTTGTGTCCTCCTGTCTGTGACCCAGAAATGAGTCTCAGCACATGACGCAGAACAACAAGGATGTCTCACTACAATGGAGGATGCACAGGTGTATTCGTTTTCAGAAGCTTTTTTTTTCACCTAATGTGTGTGTGTGTGTGTGTGTGTGTGTGTGTGTGTGTGTGTGTGTATATTTATTGTGTTTATTGTGTCTCGCATTGTCTGGGCAGTATGGTCTTGCATTAAGAAACAGGGTTCCTGTTAGCCACTGTCTTTGCACAATTTACCCTTTAAGTTTTGAATGCCCCCTTTTGTTAATGCACACAGACTCTGAGGCAGAAAACTTGGGTTAACAGAGAAAGTTGATAACCATCATTGTGATACCCATCATCGACGAATGGAGTGTTGGTGAACTAGTTTCATAGTATAGACCTCATGGTGGAGGAAGGAAGAATAATAATTACATTTTGTGGGGGGGTCAAATGTTTTCAATTCTGATGATGTGCAATCACTGGAAAAGGCACGGCTATAAACTAGTGGCTTATGTCTGAAAGGAAAAAAGAAAAACCTCCCATCATTCCCTCCATGCCACTTTCCACAGCCTTGAACACTTTGATTTTTACCCCCTCACAGACATTTCCATGATTTAAAAAAAGCGTTGCCTGAATCCTGTAAAATGGAAACACCTCTCCAGGTCTGCAAAGAAAAGACAGAAAAGCAAAGACATCCAGTGGTGGTTTCACTTTCCCTTATCTGATGTCACTCTCTACATGGACACCTTTTTAAAATAACCTGCGACATGAAGCCAAGAACAAGCACATGTGTAGAACTATGCTAATTTGATAATTGCTTCAACTTAGACATGATAAAACAAGAACATGTGGCTGACTGGTTTTCTTTGAGGAGGGGAAAAGCACTTTCTGTCCAGGATGATAATGACTCCCAGCATCTTTGAAAAGTCTGCGTGTGACTTGGAAAACAGTTCTCTGGATTATCAAATCAGCAGTCAGCGTGACAAGAGGGACACTGATGCTGAATAAGGAGGATAATAATGTATGTAGTGTCTGTGAGAGAGCTGCTTTTGGTTCAGGTTTAATCACAATCAGAGGGCTTTAATGTCACTGCACAACAAAGCATCAAGTCAGACACTGATGTCTCCACATTACTGCAAACAGGCATGACAAGAGAAAATGTTACATATTTTATCTCATGTACCATAAAATATGTAACATTTCATGGTACCTGGTTTTCAGGTTGCTACACATGAACAGTGTGACGTAAACATAAGAGTTAGTGGTGTAGTCTTGAGATAATGATGTGGTAGTAAAAGGTTTGAGTGTTTCTGGGACTTCGGGACAGTGATGGCTCTCGAGAGGAAGCTGTTTCAGCCAGGAGGTGCAGGCGATCAAAGCCCTGTAGTGTCTTCCAGATGTCATAATCGTTTCTGTTGTCTGCACACCAGTCAGTCAGTTTGCAGATTTCATTCCTGTACGCTGCTTCATTGTTGTTAGAAATGAGACACAGCTCTGCTGGCATTGGCGCTGCTTAGGAGCAGCAGTGGCATTGTAGCTGAATGAACAGACAGAGAACAGGAAAACACAAACTGCTGAGGTGGATTGAGTTGTGTTACAAGTCCAAGGCCATTTTCACACCTATAGTTTGTTTACTCTGGTGCAAATCAGCTGATGAGTTTGTAAATTTGTAGCTTTTTCCTTGTGGCTTGGTTTGCTTCCACACAGAGAAAACCCAGGTGAACTCCAAATGTGAGAATATTCAGTAGGTTTATTGGCCAGATGTGTCTATGGGGGGAGCAGCAGAAGTAAATACAGGAAGAACGTGTTATTTTTTGGACTATTAGAGAACATGGAGAATGTTCTCTGATAGTCCAGGGCTAGTTGCTACACACCTTTACACATCTATAGTATATTGCGGCATCCCAAAATATAAAGCATACATGGGTAATGCCGTTTTTTTAGCTCAGATTTGCCACGTACACCTGTTAGTTGGTTTGGATTGAGGTTGGGTCATGGTCACACCATAAACAAAGCGCTCTATAACCGCATCGTTGTTTCTGTCCGCACCACACCAAGGGGAGAAACTAAGCTTGATTTAAACGGACTGAAACCTATGTATGAAAACACCCGTGGTGGGTATCATCTGCATATTGATGAAAATGCAGGGTTTTTCTAATCATGCTCCTTAAGTAAAGCATGTCTAATGTAAATAGAATAGGTCCCAGCACAGAACCCTGTGCAACTCCAGGACTAACTTGTGTTTGGGGAAGCCTCCTCGTTTACATGAACAGATTGGAATCTGTCAGATAGCTATGATTCAAACCAGTGCATCACTTTATCTATAATACTAACTTATTCTAATCGCTGGAGTAACATTTTCCTATCAGCAGTATCGAATGCTGCACTGATTTCTAGCAGAAGCACAGAGATGATGATCATTAGGATTCCCAATTAGAGCTGATTGCATCTTGTGGACATCTGATCAGGCAGCTGACTGTGCTGTTCAGTCCATTTACCCGACCTGATGATGAAAAAATAAAGCACAGAGGGTGTCGACTTCAGCTTGTTGGTCCAGTGAATCATCAGTGCACCTGACTGAAACAGGCACTCCTCCACACAGTTCTCCGACCACCTTACACTGCTTTTTTGTTTTAGTCTAATTGTTTTCCATTGAGCTGTGGTTAGCACCAACCAACCAGCCAATGTACTGGCACAAGATGGTGCTGCACATGCTCTGGAAACTTTAAATAATTCTAAATCTGTGACATTTTTCACAGGAGGGCTCCACGGTGTGAATGAGCCTTTATACATGTAGTGTTTCATAACCAACAGTGAAAAACTAACACATATTTAAATAACTGACAAGACAATGCAACAAATCAGCACATCCTATCATGAAAAATGAAATAACTATGAAAATGATTTTAATTTAACAGTAGAAGCATAAAGTAGCATGGCATGTAAACACCAAAGAAAAGTCCAAAGGTCCCAAATCAGTACACAGGTAGAGGTGCCCTTTTGTTTTGCCTTTTGTTGGATGCGTTTTGAGGCCGCACAGTGACTCAGTTTAGCGTCTGTCATCATGTCCTGACACTCTGCACTGTCTGAAATCCTGTTTGTATTATATGTCAGTAAACATGCTGTCAGTGCCCCAGCTGTGACGAATTTCCCATTCATCAACAAGGCTTCAGGTTTTGTCCCATCGCTGTGTGCCACATTTAATTTGACTCTGCTTAACTCACTTCTGTCTTCCTCAGCATCTTTTTTCAGTTAGTGATATCAGATCAAAGGTCTGCTCAGATTAGAAGAGAAACAGCTGCACGTAAAGGTGGTAAATAGGAAATTGCAGTGATGCAAACACTGAAACGACCCTAGTGTGCCACAGTAGAGGCCTTGTGATGATCTTTAGCCAACAGATAAAAAGTCTCACGCTTTTGCTTCCAGGTAATTTTTAAAGTGGTCTTGACTGAAAAAGCAGGTAATTTCCAAAGACTTTGAAAGACCTTCAGAAAGCCTGGAGGAGAAGTTTTGCTCATTTTCAGCTGAGTCCTTGAACACAATTTTCAGAGGAATGTCTTTTGTTTGTTTGCTAATCAGCTATGAATCATTCAAGCCATCCAACAAAAAGCATCTAACGCTCAGGATGAAGTGTTGTGTCTACACATGACAGACAGCTTAGTAACGAATCAATTTTAAATTGTATATTTAGACACTTTGTTACTAGCAGTCTGACTTCAAAACAAATATTTTTTTCCAATTTCTTTAGTTAATCTATGAAAAATCCCAGAGTTTGACATGTATAAAATAGTATTTTGGCACAAACAAGGTGAATTCCAAAATGTTATTAGCTAAAGACATGGGAATGTCTCTGCATGGTGTGGTTGGACACATTGGGCACAAAAGAAGTGGCAAGCCTAAAGTATCGGGAAATCAAGTTTTGTTTTGTTTTTTGGTTTTTTGGGGTGGGGGGGGGTAATGGGGACAAAAAGGCTGAGATGTTCCAAATTACACAAGAAGTGGACTGAACATCAGTGACAACGGGCCTTTTGGGGTTATGAAAATAAAAGTATGTGCGGAGAAGTTCAGCAGAGAGGGTAGCAGTGACAGCCTACAGCCACCATCACATCACTGAGAAAGGACTGAAAGAGTGTGGGATCATCTTGACAGAGAACAGAACAAGGACATTCAGAGTTCTTCTTCTGTTGACTGCCTAACATCCAAAGAAGAGCTCTGAATGTCCTTTAAGAAGCTCAGAGAACTATTGCTGAAGAAGTTACAAGAAATTTGCTTGAGTTCAGGTTTTGTTGAAGGACAAAGGATTGTAAGAATTGTACAAATTCTCTTAAGTACCAGATGTGCACTGGTCTAATCTAGATCATGGAACTGGTGTAAAAGACACATTAATTCAAAAATCATGTTACAGTATAATTATTATAGCTTCCCCTTTGAAAGGCAGAGCCCTGAAGTATCTAAGTCGAACAAGCCAAATTTGTTGGACTGGGTGTTTATTTAACAATGTAGCTGGTATCAGTCGATCAATGATCTTTCTGTATTCACCAATCAAAACTCTTTCCGACTTCAACACCTTCCAAAAAGACCTCACCATCAAAGATTATTTTCTTCATCTTGGCTTAAGCTGAGTTTGTGCAACAATGCAACACTGTCAATGAAAGGATTGCGTCTGATTTATAAGATGAGACAAAAATGCAAGGTTTGTGATGAAAATGGTGGTGTTTTGACACTCATTACAAGCCAAAATCAGTGAATAAAACCAGCTGAGTTGCTTCAGGCATCTTATAAGGTGAAGTCTTTTTACATTGTCCAAGTGGGAGGAGACCCTGGGGTGGGCCCAGGATATGCTGGAGGTATTATTTCTCTCAGCTGGCTTGGGAACAGCATTTTTCCCCTCTTTAATAGAGCTGAAACTGGCTGGTTGGATCTGTGCACCGTGGCTGAGACTGCTTCCCCCCACAACTCTGGATAAGTGATAGCAAATGCACAGATGATAGAGAAGTACAGGTGAATTATCTAAACAAATATGTCTTGTGTTATTCCAGCTTAATCTTGAAAATTTGCTGTAAGTTCTGCTGTCTAATGGGCTATTCATCAGATTTTTCTTGTTTGAACTCAAACAACCCAAAGACTTTACTGTACTTTCAACCCTGTGTAGTCCAGGTGTGAGGCACATGTTTCAAAGAAAAAACCTGATCAGACACTGTTAGTCTTGGTCAAACTCACGGTCTGAGTTTTGACAACGTAACCTGGACTCCTGCAATCGGCGTACAGTTAGCTGGTGGAGTGTTTCTACCTGTACATGTGTTTGCAGGCTGTGAATGAACACCTGCCAGCCGAACCACGAGAATGTGGGCAGAAATCAACAGTGGCAGGTAATGTTGTCAGGTTCACAGCCAACTTGGCAGGAGATGAATTGGGCTCTCAATTTGCTGCCTATTTCAAAGGTGGACTCTACTACACTTGAAGACTGCACTTTTCTATCCCGCAGCTCCAAGTCTAAAGAAACACTAAACAGCAACAGCAGAGAAACTCATGTAGAAACGTACAACAAGAAAAAATGTTTTTGTTCTCTTAGTGAGTTGTAATGCTAGTGTCACTCACCAACAGTCAGGCCGATTTGTGTAGTATCTGCTCATCTTAAGTTCAGTCGACTAAGTCCAGAAAGAGCAGTAAAAATCAGACAAGTACCAGCAAAACAGGTCATCTGATCACATCCTCTACACAAAGACAACAAATCCACTGGGACTCACAGCACATTCATGACATTTCCAAGAGAGATCCCCCCCCCAAAAGATTCAACACCACACTGGAACTCAGGGTTCTTCCACTGGCCAAATTCCACTTTAACCACTGGGTAGCAACTTGTCAGTCACAAGGTACTCATGCCTTAAGGTATACCCTGCATTATCTTCTTTTACTTTAATGGGGACCACAGTTTTATGCAAACCTTGGATCTTTGGTGTTTCCACCACGTTACACAGACATCATGCTTTAGTCAGTTACGGTTGAAATTACCGACTGAGACCATCATCGGGAAAGTGTTTAATGAAGTCCCACATCAAAGGAGATGCTCAGGTTTTCAGACTTCTATGTGATGTGCAAGTTTAAGGTGCTTTAGCACGGGCTTCATACACATCTTTAAATATGGACTTTGCTGATCAGTGGGCGAGACCACAGTAGCGAGCCATCTTTTAAGTCTTAACTAAGTGTGCTTGCAAACTCTACAGACATAAAAAAACTAGAAAGAAACATAATGAATACATAGAGTTGCAAAGGTTGCTACAAAGAGAAAGAACACAATCTATGAGGAGATGACAGAGAGACAAGGAGATGAAAAACCTCTTCAGTGCAAAGTAAAACAACTGCAGTGACCTTTTTTCTGGGGGAACAACTTATTCTTTTGCTTTTTCCTTTACGTTGCCACCCATGCATGTTGCTCTTTAAAACACACTTGCTACTTTAAAGCGTTTGTTCACTTTGAGGTTTATCATCCGATATGATGAGGTCTCGGTTATGGTCTGGAAAACATTATCTAGGATTCCTGGTTAAAAGTTTCCAATAACAAATGCTACAGATTTGTCTCACTCAGACTTGCATACAACTATCTCAGACTGGTTTGAGAAGAAGTGATATCATGTGGAATAGTTTACGTTATTTCAGGCTAAAATGGCTCTTGTGAAAGTTTATTATAGCTTTATTTTGTTTTGATGATTTAGATTGAGTCCATCAGTTTATGTGAAAAATATATCTCGAAAGCAAGTAGCAGGTGACATTTGTAGACTTGTGTAACAGTTTATCTGAAGTCAGGTAGCAAAGCAGGGTATTCTGACCTCCTCCTGTCCAGCAAAATTTTCTGAGCCTTCCTATGAGATCCCAGGGTGTTTCCGGGCCAGGCTCAGTGTATGATGTCCCCAGTGGGTAAATTAACAATACTGCTAATTACACACTGGTTAATTCACCAGTGAGAGCAAGCTCTTCAATCAAAATTATGTTTTGAATGCTAAAATATAAATGTTGTTGTCATCCATGAATTAAAATTTAATTGTTTAACTAAAAAAAGCAATAAAAAATAATAAATCACTTTTTTAATGCCTAATTATTGTTATTTATTTACATTTCTGAACAGAACATTTAGTTTTAGTTGATTAAATGTTACACATGATTAATTCCAGTGTGCCGGATCAGACTCAAATATGAAAACATTACAAAGTCGATGCAAAGAAGCAAACTGTCTCTGACAGTTTGCTTCTTCCTACCGGCTGATGTGAAGCTGCAGTCATTTCACTGACAGCTGGAGAAATATGATTCAACTTCACTTCAAGTCCTCAAAATGTTTCTGTATCTTAATTCCAGCTGCTGGTTGTACTTCAACTTGTCCTGCAAATATTCATGTCTTTCCGACAAAGTGGGTAACGCAGGGTGAAGCTTCGCTTTATGTTTGGTGTGGACTCACAGGGAAGCCGAGCCCAGACGTCCACTGGGGAAAACTAATTTTGGCCGTTTGTATTTGCGACCTTACTCTTTCAGTCATCACCCAGATCTCCTGACATTAGGGTGTGGTGGGGATGTGGATCAGGTGGCTGACTGGCAGTTTCACCTTCTGGTTGAGCTCTCTCTTCACCTCAGCAGTTTGGTACACTGCCTTCATCACTGCTGATGTCACACCAGTCCACAGAAAACTTCACCTTTTCATCACCTGTGAATAAAAGTTCATTTTTACAACAAAAGCCAACTCACAACGGTAATAATTAAACATTACTTATTTTGCTTGACTAAATGGTAAAATTCCAAAAAGATTGTTGAATTTTTGTACAATAGGTGAGATGTTTATACTTACATGAAGTTGTATGTTTGAAGCCTAGATGAGACATTAAAAAATATTATCCAGGATACTTAAAGTTTTATTATTAAAGCATGTCAAAGCACCAACTGGTTAAGACCGTATCACAGTGAAGCCTCTCAAAACAAGTCAAAACTTCAAGTAAGTACTCCATGTTGAAATAATCTTAAAATGATCCATTAATGCTGTTGGATAGTATTTCTTTTCTCATGTGCCTCTAAAAAATAGACTTTTGTGCCCACGCTGGCACACGAGTGACGCGTTGCATAACCATCTTAGTTCAAGTAGCTATGAGCCAGCTCATCTGGCATATCAAATACCAAATTATCTGGCACTGGGCAGAGGGAGGACCGACAATACGACAAAGACAATAAGTGAAGTTGTTGAAAAGTTTTGGAGGTTGGTCAGACTGGATAAAGAGGGGGAAAAAAATAGCCTCCAGGGACAGTCTGGGAAGAAAAAGGTGGAAGAAATAAAGCCTCAGCTGTTTCAGAGAGCTGGGCTGAGCTGTGCTGGTGAATTCACAGCGGAGGTCTGTCTGCTTGCTGGAAAAAAAAAAAGAGAACTATTCAGGAAGGAAGAGGTTGTACATGTGAGGATGGAGATTTTGCGGTTTTGCCTTGTTTCTTGTGACACTGGCATTACCCCAGTCTGTCTTTAGAAACAAATGTTTTTATTTTAACCAATACTGATTCCCAGCTCTTCTCCTGCACATGAGTAAAATGTTTAGTGTTCCTTGGTTTGCTTTCTAAATACCCCGTCAGATGAAAAGGTTGTGCTGCACCAGAGTCGCCCACTGAGCTTTTGTAAAATAAGAACACGGAGGGTTGGAGGGGTCGGAGGTCCGGGAAGTAAATGTGCTGCTCACATCAGAGATGGTTCATGCTTCAAGAGTGACATTTTACACTACTTAGTTTGATTTTGGTATAAACAGTTCCTTGGTTAGATTTAGGTAACTACTGTGCACTCACCCGGGGGGGCGGGACCTGTTCCAATTCTTTTTATTGATAGGACTACTTTCTGCTGCAACGGTTCATTGGAGTCCAGTCACCAAATACTTTTTTCTTTTTTTTTTTTCACCAAATAGTCACCAAATACTTTAATACTATAAATAATCCTGCATATCAAAATCACAAGCATGTGAACACAATTCAGTTTTTGTTTGTGCGGGCCTCCAAAAGAACACACCGTGGTCTGCAGTTCAAAGACAAAGTTCGAGATGGGCACCATGGACTAAATGAAAAAGCATAATTTATATATATATAGCCCCTTATGTTTGGTCATTTCCAGAGAAACCTTCAATTTATTGTATAATACATATTGTTCTTAAATTGTATGTGTATTTACAGTACTGTGTAAGAATTTTCGGCAGGTGTGAAAAAAATGCTGTAAACAAAGAATGCTTTCATAAATAGAAATGATTGTTTATTGGCCTCAGATGTATTCTGCTGCAGGACAGAATACAGAATATGACCCCAAACATACAGCCAAAGTTATTAAAAACTATCTTCAGCGTAAAGAAGAACAAGAAGTACTGTAAGTGATTGTATGGCCCCCACAGAACCCTGATCTCAACATCATCGAGTGTGTCTGGGATTACATGAAGAGACAGAAGGATGTGAGGACGCCGACATCCACAGAAGTTCTGTGGTTAGTTCTACAAGATGTTTGGAACAACCACCAGCTGAGTTCCTTCAAAGACTGTGTGCAAGTGTACCTAGAAGAAGGCAAAGGGTGGTCACACCAAATATTGATTTGATTTAGATTTCTCTTTTGTTCATTCACTGAATTGTGTTGATTGCTGAAAATGAATGATTAACACTTCCATTTTTGAAAGCCTAAAACTTTTGCACAGTACTATATATCTTTACTAGTTGTACTTAAAAGGTTGATTACTACAGGTAAGTTTGGGTTCAATCTTCCTGCTCAGCCCGATACTGCTCTCCACAGGGACAGCGAGACAGACTTAGGGTCTAGGGTTCACTGTGAACTAATCACCAGGTCAGGCTCCAGAGGCAGTGACGGTGTGTGGTCACTGTTGGGTCAGTCGGTCACCCCTAAAAAGCACTTTCATTGGATGGCTGCGCTCTTCTCACATGGAATTGGAGTTCTGACAGCTGGTTCTCTTTTTATTATGTATAAGATGTAACTCCTCTGACCATAGTGGCAATAAAACATGAAAGAAGCTTTAATGAATATTTAAGCAAACTGAAAACAAACATCTGAACAATATTTTCCTGCTTTTTCTTGTAGACATCATCCTTCAAACTAACAATAAATTAAACAGAATAAAAACACACAGCGAATGAAAGACATTCCAGAGAAGTGTCGGCATGTGTTTGGAGAACTTATTTCTGTCATGGTGCTGAATCTAATGTTAATATAAGTCGAGCCATTTCAGGATGTAACGCCACCACAGTTGGACAAGTGAAGCGTCTGTAACGTACATACGCACTGAATCGTTCCTCTTTATGCGGACGCCATGTTTCACCTCCCAGGCCTCTCCGAGCGCTTTGCCGCTCATTTGTTATGAATTATCAGAACAAAGGCAGATTAATGTCGGCAGCGACAGCTGAACCGCAGAGAAGAAGCTTTCACAGATGGCGATTCGTGTATGACATTTGTCCGCAGCTTTTATGTCGATGCCACAAACAGTCTGAACATTTTCATTAGAACCCACTGTTTCATCCTTTCAGACTCACGTTGGTTGACTTTATTCTCAGCTGCAGCGCAGAGCAGCCGCTCCATTGCAACTCATCTCTTCAGACAGAGTTCCAGTTTAACATCAGTCCTTGATCTTTTATCAGCTTTGCTTACCCGCTTAATTTCGCATGAAACAACAAGGGAGCAGGCCTCACCTGGCCATGAGTCTTTAGTGAATTGTCTGATTACTCCTGAGCCTCTGAAAACAGGAGACTATGCTAAGCTAACAGTTTTGTTCAACTAGATGCTCACGGGCCTGACTGCTGTGGAGACTTTAAAACTGAAAAACAGTTTTACTCTCGTCAGCAAACTTTAAAGTTCTGCAAAAATTTGGGTGAGTTTATTCAGCGATTTGGCTTTTTTTTTTTTTCTCCAGTATGGACAAAAACAAAATCTCGACCCAGACTTCTGCAGCCTGCGTGAATCCCAGCAGCTGTCAGTTACGTAACATCTGTCAAACTGTCATGCTCGCATGAAGGAAAACAGTCTGAACCTCAAACTGTCATTTAAAGAAAACAGTTTGGTTATCCCTCAGCAGCTCGCTGATGTTGTGCCGGAGCAGATGCTGGGAATACTGGGACGTGTGTTCGGCAGCTTTGCTCCCAGAGCCGCAGACCAGTGACGCAGTCGCATTTTCATCCTGACAACCGAGAGAAACATTTGTCAGTCGGGGGAAAAGGAAAGTAGGTTTTTTTTAAAAAAAGAAATTCTCAGTGTTTGGACGTCACTGACAGTTTCGTCACCGATCAACAATTCATGCTTATGTGATAACCTGCCGCTCCAACAGTGCAGCAGAGGGGGGAGAATTTGTGGGGGCTGTTTGGATGTAATGGAGCTAAAAGCGATCTTTGTGTAACACACGCTCCATGAACACACGCTGCACTCCCTGCATGTTGTAAGCCGCTCTCCAGACAGGAATCACTGGCACTCTGTCGTTAGGCTGAATCTGACTGATGACCTCTTTTCTGCAGATATTGTCTTTCCAGACGCGGTCGCCCGGAGGTGAAGTGTGGTAGTGGAAAAAATCTCCTCCTCCCCCTCGTCCTCCTCCTCCTCACCACCTCATCTGTTCGGCGGCTGCTGCTGCCTTTTGCGAGGAGGTAGAGGAACTGATGGAAAATGATATCACCGTGGACCAGCGGCCCCTCCACCACCTCCGCACACAAGGTGAAGCAATGCAGAGAGCTCTGCTGACCCCTAATGGCAGCTGACTGAGGAAAAAATCAGTTCACACCAAACTTGACCTGATTCTGAATGTGATGGCAGTGAAAAAGAGACAAAACAGCAACTATCAGCACTAAAGCCGCTGATTGTAAAAACTGCATTTTTCCTTTAAAAGAACGTTCATGAGAATCCCTGAACTCCAAGCAGGTCTTGTACAGAGCAGGAGGACATGCCGCGGTTAGAAAAATCAAATCAGGAAAATGAATTAACTTATCATTAGATTTTCTGCCGTGGCCGCTGTTCACACAGAGTCACAGGATCCAAGACCACAGCGGGTCCAGAACAGCTCGTACAGAACACAAATCAATTCAAAGATTTCTCTTTTAGTGCATTTTAATTGGCATCCATCTGTCACAGATGAAACACATGATCATGCTGGATCAGTGAAAGCCTCTTGCGCCAACCTTCAACCTTTCCTGACATTAGGGCTAAAAGACACAGAGGCACCTTTCATTATTAAATTTAAACCTCTGAAAGCTTGCCAGAGGGTTTAAGGGACACTGAAATTGTAGACAGATGTAGATTTTAACAAAATCTTAGCCCCATAGCTCCTTGGTAGTTTCTTCTTTGTTGCTTAAAATAAAATAAAAAAAAATCTTCCTGGATTCTGACCTTGTGAAAGCCACTTCAGGAGAAGTTAAGAGCTAAACAATAAATCTGTCAAACTCATTTTACATCAAGGGCGACATACAGCCCCACTTTCATCTTATGTGGGCCAGACCGGTGAAACTCTGCTGTCAGTGTAAGAAAGTTTAACTACACATATGAATCCTGAGATATCTTTATATGAGACAAAGAAGCACAATTTCAACAGTTTATCTCAGTTTTTCTACGTTATAAAGAAATGCTGCTGTAGAAAGTAGAAGAAATGTCAGGATGACCCATTGTACAGAAATCTATAATGTTTCTTGGTGTAGTATCCGTGGCCTTTGGGTTAAAAAGTACAGTTAAAAGTCCAAAATGTGTGCCGCCCTTCACATTTTCCCAAAAAATGGGCTGGATTGGAGTCTTCACGGTCCGATTCTGGCCCCTGGGCCTTATGTTTGACACACCTGCGTTAACCTGTTGATCTGATTTTATCAGGCTTACAGTTGGAGAAGCAGCACGAGACACACAACAGAAAAATAGTGGAGACTTGATTTAAAGACCCCTCTCTGATATTTGTATTTATGAGCCTGTAAAGCCCCAGCAATGAGATGCCAACTCTGTGACTCTGATAGATTACCTGTTTCAAGCCTCTACAGGTTAGAAATGATCTAAAACTCTAAAGCAAGATGCCTTCAAGGAAGAAAAAAAACCTAAGCTGTGATGAGATGTCAGGGTGAAGACACGTCCGCCATCCCGAGTTTAAATAAAGAGTGAGACTGACAACAGCTTTAACTCTCCACTGGCTCAGTCTCCAAATACATTAAACATGTAAGGTTTGCACTCAGGCTCAGACAAGAACAATAGGTAAATGGACAGCCTGTTGCCTGAAGGCTCCACACCTGGATGGATGGTTATTACTGGGAGTCTCAGGTGTCTGTGTGACTTCCAAGGCATAAACATATCCTTTAAACCTTTGACCTTAAAGTCGAGGCGTCAGCAGACAGACGAAAAGACGGACTGGTGGGTTGGACAGATTGGGGTGAAGAGAGACCTGAGTGTGAAAGCAAAACTGTTGATGGTTGATTTGTATTCTTATCCTCACCCCTGGGTGTATATATTCTCAGGCCACTTCATTAGTTACACCTTGCTGGTATCCAGTTAGACCCACTTTTGTCTTCAGAACTCTTCATAATTCTTTGCAGCACAGAGTCAAGAAGGTGCCAGAAATATTCCTCAGATTTTGATCCATATTGACCAGATTTATTCATGATATGGATCTCATGTAATATCACATCCCAAAGGTGCTCTATTAGCTTGAGATCTGGTGACTGCGGAGGTCACCTGACTACAGTGAACTTATTTTCATGTTCAAGAAAACCAGTTTGAGATGATCTGAGCTTTGTGACATGGTGTATGGAAGCGGCCATCAGAAGATCCGTACACTGGATGGACCCAGTCAGCAACAGTACTCCAGTAGGTTGTGCAGTTTAAATTATAGTAAAAAGTAAGCAAAAGTAAATATCCCCCATACCATTACACCACCAACGCCAGCATGAATGGTTAAGACATGGCAGGATGGATCCATGCTTTTATGGTGTTTACACCAAAATCTGAATCGACCATCCGAATGTTTCAAAATGAGGCTCAGAGTCTGAGTAGCCTCAGTTTCCTGTTCTCAGCCGACATGAGTGGCACTCAGTCGATTGTACCGACTGATTATTCGAGTTATGAATATCTTCCTGTCAGCTGAAAGCAGCAGCAGTTGCTGCTGTGTGATTGGCTGATTAGATATTTGAAAAAAAAAGTAGGTGAAGAGGTGTACCTAATAAAATGCCCAGTGAGTGTATATTTCAACATGTAACTTATTTCCATTAATCCAGTGGAGTGAAACCACCTCAAGCCAAATAAAGTTAAGCATCGATGCAACTGAAATATAATAAAAAAGATGAACTGACAACAGGTTGCAGCTGCAAAACAAATGAGATTTTCTCTAGCAGTCCAGGAAATTTAAACTGAGCCTATTTCATGTATTTTGGCAACATTAGCAAACATGTACAGCATTTTCTGGAAAATAAACACAAGTCTGCGTCACTTGCAGCTTTTATAATCATGGGAAACTGTTCTCTGGGGAATTTAGATGTTCAACCAAAACAAAACCCAAAAAAGGCAGCAAATCAGCAAAGTGACGCGGACGCACCGTCTCACCTTCAGCTGGCTGCTCTCTGTGCGCCAACGCCACCACTTTGTTTCCCAGCATTCCCCACATTCCTGATTTTGTGGGTGTGTGCCGGGTGTGTTCGAGGGACCTCTCCTCCTCTCGCACCATGCTGCTGAGTAAGACTCAGATGACATGATCACAAAAACCACAAACCAAACTTTTTCTCATGAAACCAAAGCTAAACACTGATGATGTGCATGTTTTTATTATGTTTCATGTGACATTTCTTCACATAGTCATCATCCCCAGAATTACCTTATCAAGGACAAGGGTTCCAGAGGGGTGTCTGAACTTCAACATGTCTTAAAAAAATTTAAATTCATCTGTCAGTCTGTGTTCAGTCAAATATACTTTATTTACTGAGTTTATCCCTCTATAAAACATGCAGGTGTTTGTGCAGCTGTTTATTAAACAGACGGAGGCTGCGTGTGACAGGAGTATCTACTGCCTGTAGTAGTTGTGATGGGAACAGAAAAGAGGAGGTCAGGGCAGAAGGATAGGTTGATACAGCAAAAGATCCACTGTTGTAACCCAAAGCCTGAGTACCCTGCAACATCCTCAAATAGCTTGGAGACAAACAGCTGTGTCTTGGCTGTATATAAAAGGTGGATATAATTCTTGTGTCACCACCCGTCGGTTTCTACACTTCGCATTTTACAGCCTCATAATTGTTGTCAATGGGATTTTGTTTCTTTGGAGCCAGAACTTATTTGGATGAGAGGGTGGAGTGCCCAATAATCAGGAAAGTAACCTAATAAAATACTAACATTTACTGCATCATATGTGATATTTCTAATTTATGATGCATCTTTTTAATGTTCATTTATCCATTTTTATTTAATATTAAATTAGAAAATAAATGAAAAAATGATTTCATGAACCCTTGTTGTACTTGTAGGATATTTACATTTTTAATGTTTTCCTTTAATGTCTCTTTTAAATCTTAAATTGCTTTCGTTTATTTAAAAATAGTCTAAATTTTTCAGACTTCTTAAATAGATTGAAACTACTGATAAAGACTCATCTTACCTTTAGTTGTATCAGGCTATGAACAGGTGCATTTCTGCTGTAAAACCAGATTACACAGCAGAGCCTCTGCTGAGTTTTCAATTTTAAAATCAGTATTTTGGTAGAATTAACATTGTGGTGGGTTTAAGGGGTTAGAAATTCTCTGACTGAGTCTTTAGAGTCTGACTCTTTTGGCACCCCTGCTGTACTTTTGAAAGAGAACCCAGTTTTATTCCTTATTTTTACCTCCTTATACTACATTATTACTACATTACATTACATCTGCACTGCATTTTCATTCTTGAAGTGTCAGGCGTTGTAGAATTACAACCCAAATGCAGACTGGGTAACAAAAAGAAAGACTCAGCCAAAATAAAGGCCAAGTCCAACAGAGCAAAAGAGCCCACAGGCAAAAAGGACACACTGCGAGGTCAGACAGACATCATGACAAAACACACACACACACACACACACACACACACACACACACACACACAGGGTAAGTGAAGACAGCTGGGAAAAACGAGGCACAGGTGAAAGCAATCAGGGAAAATGACAAGCCACAAGTAAAATTTGAGACAAGGTACAAGAGAGAGACTAACAAAGTAAAACAGGAAGTGGCAAACACGATGCACACAGCAACTTGACACTAAGGAATCCTTTGGAAGGCTCAAAATAACAAATTCAGGAACCACGTCTGCAACTACATGCAGTCAGCTGTTGTCTTCAAAGCAGCTTTGGTGAATCAAAACAGCAATAACGCAGTAATAAGTCTGCTGTCTGTTTGGAATTGAATGGGGTCAAGTTGGGAATTACATGCAATCTGTGATAAAAAAAAGAAAAAAATCACAAATCTATTGTCCTGCCAGAACCTCATTCAATCGAAACATAAATTCAACAATAAATAGAGGTGCAGTTGCTGTAGGACGGCAACTTAAGAGCAAAATGACAGCAGCTTTGCTCTTATGGAGATATATAACCACAATGCAACCAGGTGAATCCAGTCCAACCAGTTGAACTGAATCAATGAGTCATTAAGTCACTGACTTGGGTTGACTGCAGTGTGTTGGTGTTTGATGAGTTCAGCCAGTCTGAGTCGGGACACACTTGTTTGGAAACATGTTGCCTTGTGATCAAAAGTGCAATATCTTCATCGCCTGGGTAACCAGTCGGTCACTGCAACTACTTGCAATCAGTCCCTGACAGTAGAAGAAATAAAAATTTGGTGCAATCATGCATTTCTTTCCTAGTCACGAGGAGGCAGCCATCCTTTTGTGTGAGAGCTGCAGTGTGCAGCCACATTAAAGTGCAGTGTCATGGCCTCAGTTCTTCAGCTCTGGCCTTTGTTTTCATCTGTGTTTATTTTTACAGTTGCCCAAGTTTAACTGATGAACTTTTAAACAGATGCACTAACATCTGTGTCACTGACTCATAATTGTTATTCATGCTCTATTTACCATGGTGATTAGGTGGAATTAAAATTGATGCTTGAGTTTTTCAGCTCTCACGATGAGCTCCGATTTGTCCTGTCTAGATATCAGGGCAAGATGACTTACTGTATTTTAAAATCATTTAGAAAAGACGTTGTTACTGGCTGAAACTGAGAAAGATTTTCCAATGGAGAAATATTCTGCGGCTTAAAGGATTTACCAAATTTGTGGAAATACATGGGCCATAGACAGGACTGAAGCACATGCACTGAATGAGCGTTCACGGGAAGTCACCTGTTTAAAGTTTGTGTTTAGTGCAGTACGAGCCTTTTATTCTTCTAGCCTTAGTTTGTAGCTCCATTACAAGCTAGCCTCTGTGGTTTATTAACGTGCATTTCAAAAAATAGCAATATTAAGCAACGATTAAGCAAACAAACTGTGTCTATATACTGAGATTTATAGTCATATCATTACAGAATTGTTTTTGAACCCAGCGTCACAATACTGCTGCGGTTTGCTCAGTAAAAAACAAAGTCGGCATTGTCTTCATTGAGACTCGAGTTCCTGTTATGAAGCAACTGAGTGTTTGCTGGTTTGAATGTCACCGCTCGCAGACCACACATATTTCAACATGAAGCATAACAGCTCGTAAGTGTCAGAACGATCGTGCTGGAGGTCCTCTGTCCTCCCTGAAGAAACCTCCTCAAACAAGGGTAGGAATTCATTCAATGTCTATAAGGCTTTCAATGCATTTAATTAATCCGCAGCTATAAAATTAGTTTTTGATGGAGTATTGCTCCGCATTTATGGCTGACGCATCCTGCAGAGCTCAGCCTTCCAGCAGCTCTCTGCCTGAAGCTGGAAAAAATGCTTCAAATAAAGTGCAGAAGTGGATTTTCACCTTTGTCTACATATGGTCAACATATTTTTATTCTTCTAAACAAGAACCAAAGAACAGATTTTTCTTCCAATAACTTAATAACTGCATGGACTGTAAATAAAAGTTAGACATTGTTAGATCATCTGTGGGTTTGGATGTTAAATGTTAGCCTTTCTTTCAGCCATCATGTTGTTTCTTTTTGGAACCAGGAGTAACCATATTTGGACAAGACGGTGATGTTGTAAAAATTCTCCCTTCAGGCTGGTTGTTGAAGGAGGGAACTATCCACAAAGGACAAATGAGTTTTTTGTAGCAGGTTGCAAATATATTTCTGCTGTTGGACATTTTAATGTGGAAGTCTATAGGGATCGACTCGCTTTTGGAGCCAGCCTCAAGTGGCCACTAAAGGAACTTCAGTTTTTGGTACTCTACACTAACACTGATACATTGAGTGAGAGCTTATGTGCACTGAGTTTTGGGTTGTAACACCAAAAATGATAAGCGAGAGCAATGTTTAGCACATCCTCATTCCGAAGGGTCTACAAATACTGACGTCAGTTCACTGGCATCATAAAGATTCACCAACAGCTGTTCCCTACACCTACAAAAATCATCCCTATAATAAATAAACAGAAACCCAAAACTTCATAAGACAAGAATGCTCACAAATATTACACACCAATCGAACTCAAACATTTTAACTGAGACTGAAAAACAAGAATCTGAGACCGAAGAAACGCACAACCCAGGGACCGTGGCATGGAGCAGAAGCTGCAAATATTCTGGTGACAGTGTTGTGATTTATGGCCCGCTCTCATTTTACGACTTGTAGAAACTTCACTTTAAGTGTCGAGTTACTGATCTTCGTTTTTTGACAAACTCATAAACCTTTACGACTGAACTAATTTGCATATTAGTTCTGGAACAGAATGGTTACCTTCAGGCAAATATCACACTATTAACATTCAGCTGCGCCAACTGATGTTCGAGTTTTTATCGTACCATCACAGATTTACACATTTGCTCATTTATACGATTTAACTGAAAAATAAGAATATATGTCGCTGATGTTATTGCTGCTTTTATGTCTCTATGACATAAAAGCCTAACAATTTCTCTCGGGGACAACACATCAGTCACCTCGTCCTGGTTCTCATCTTCCTGATTTATGACGTCCTTCAGATGTCAGAAAGTTCACATTTCTAAATATTTTAAAGTCTTCTTGGCAAACGAACAGCTGCATTTTTTTTTTTAAATGTGGGGCTTGAACCGAACTTGAAGGCCCTGCAGTCATGAATCCATAAAATCATCTAAACATGACAAGTATGTTAAGCACCGGTGTTTTTTTACTTCCATGACTCCAGCTGAAGCACAAATCAGATCAAGTAATGAACGTTTCAAATCTAAGTAAATATACATTAACGTGAAAATACTAAATAAAGTCAAAGTCATGACGTGGGTTTGCTTGTAATGATGGAAATTCAGCGCTTACATATCAAGGAAAAGTTTTAGAGTTTAATGAAATGTATGTGTCTATTTCTGAGGAGAAATCTGAGCCTGGAGATTGTAAAAAGGCTTCCAAGCTCTCAGACATTCCTGCTCTTTAGCACTGCCGTCAGAAGAGTTTTACATGTCATGACTGTGCAGCCTGCATCCCCTCTCTCTGAGGCTGAACTATGAGCAACAGTTTCCTGCTCGTTAATCCATATTACAGGCATCAACAGTGGCGTCACCATCCGTCTGAGCCAAGAAAGCTGATACGAGCGCAACTTTTTAAAGTTCTGGTCTAACATTTATGAAATAAGTCCTGATCAGAGTCTGAAGAAGCCCATCATAGTAACCTAAGGACTACTTTTGACTGCTGGTTACTGGAAAAACATAAGCATCTGATCCAGCTTAAATAATTATCCTAGAACGAATGACTTTAATCTAATAAACTAAGTTTATTAGAGCTGGTAGAATCAGAATCCTGTTTCCCTCCCCAGCCTTTCACTGAGCCTGGTTCTGCTGGAGGTTTCTTCCTGTTAAAGGTGAGTTTTTCCTTCCCACTTTCTCCAAATGTTTGCTCATAGGAGTTGTCTGATTGTCGTCTGTTTCTCTCCATTATTGTAGGGTTTTAATATTACAATAGAAAGCACCTTGACACAACTGTTGTGATTGGACACTATATAAATAAGAAATAAATCCTCCCAGTTGTCCCGGCCCCAGTGTTTTCTGTGCTCAGCACTGTTCACCTGCAGCTCAGGACCACAGACTTTCTGTTAAACTCCTTCTTTTCTCTGTCAGCTGGCTTAGAAGAATGCCTGAGGCAATATCATGTGCTTCAGCCATCATTTGACTAAACTTTCCCACATAATCCTGATAGGAGTCTCGACACTGCTTTCTTTCTATCACAAACAAACAAGTCTGTTGAACCCTGAGTGGCCTACCACAACAAAACCTGTGCAGAGAAGCTTCTGTCTTCAGAACAATACACTACAGGCACGTATGACCTCTGGGAGATTTCTTTTTCAGTAGCCTTTTTGTGGCTGGCTCCATCCTCGTTTATCCTCAGTTAACCCTGGGAATAAGATGTAGTATATTCCATGTCCACAAAGGCGATATTGCTGCGCCAGCTCAGCAAGCCATCTCAGGATCTGCTGTCTGCATTTGGAGTGTGAAGCCTGAACTGCTCCCCGACTGTCATTCCTGTCGCTTAAACGCTGTAGAAGTTGGCGATTGAAACGAGCCTTCATGCTTTATGTACTTGTTTTTAGTTTATTTTTGTTTATTTTTTATAGCATCATTTTTTTTTTGTTCTACAACTACAGCTTGTTAGGATTTGGGGAAGGCCTGAGGCCTCTTCCTCTGAAGAAAGAAAGGCCTTTACATACTGAGCATGAGACATTTGTACAAATGTTTCATGGTTTTTTTGGACCGACTGCGTAATTTTGCTGAATAAATCTGGAACATTCATTTTTTTTGGAATAAGCTTGGGGTTTTTTTGCGTCTGCCAAACGCAGTGGTCTGGTCGCAGGTCAAAACATGCACTGGTACTGAACATACTGTGACTGTTGTGATTTGGCGCTGTATAAATAAAATTGAATTGAATATGGAAAATAATATCATTTTACCTCAGATACACAGCTGGACGCTGCTGCGGGTCGATCAGCTCTCTGGATTGATTCCTCTGCCTCCTCAGATGTGGTCAAACTCTGCCAACAGGAGCTCAAACTGCCCCACTGACATGTTGAAATATGTACGACAGCTTCAACTCATGGAGCAAACCAGCTTCTGAGAATTGGATGAACCCAGAATCTCAGGTTCTTCTTTTTATTTAGAAACATCAGGACCAGCTTGTCATCGCTTGATGTCCAGTTCATTTTTTTCACAGTGCGTTTGTTGAGGACAAGTTTTCCATAAAAATGCAACACTGCCAGTGTTGTGTGTAAACCTTAGACGACAAGGTTGCATCCAGAAAATTTGAATTTTGTATCTTTTTTTTTTTTTGGCAATACGCTCAGTATATAATAGCCTTCACTCTTAGGTGGCAAGTGGGTAGATTATCCATCCTGCATTACCTTCATTATTGCTGTGTATCTCTGAAACAGCTGAGGCAGCGATTTGCCAGATCACCACCTCCACTCTGGTAACAAATCGGCAAACCTCATTTGACTGATTTTGATAGTTCTGATCAGTAACCCTTGTCTCCTTCAAGGTTACCTACATGGAGTTGCTGCTTCACATCCTGAGTAGTTCAGCATCAGTATTCAGGTTTTATGATTCATTCCGGAAAAAAGAACTTACCTGAAATCACCTGCCAACCTACCAAACTCTCCGACCCTCAGCCCCAGCCTACCCGCCTGCTACCCCTCCCACAGCTCAACATTTATCTTTGACGAGCAGTTGCATCCTTCCTCTCATCACTGGCACTTGTTAACAACCTCTCTCCCTCCCTCTCACCTGAGTAATCACCTGTCCTTATTCAGTCAGATCCTGCTGTTAATCAACCTTTCAAACACTTCATCGGTTGTGAGTCAGCTTCTTAAGTCCAGTCTTTGTGAAACCATGACAGACCTCCTATAATCGAGTACACCATGTACCACATTTATTATATTAAAAACATAACATGCTGTCACCTACTCTTATATAAACTTTGGTTTCTCATTGAAAACCCTGAGAACCTCTCCAGATGTGTGCTGATGTACTGACATGTGGATTTCAAACTGACTGCAGGGTGGTGCTCCAAAGTGTCAAAATGTTAATAAATCACAGTTTTACATGGATGGGAATTACAGGCTTGGGGACGAAATCTCATGTGTCATTATAGTGGTTATAAATGTATAATTCAATGATGTATATTATACCCAAGTGTCTGTGAAATGCACTAAATCCCATCCTTTTGCAGCAGATGGAGGCCCCGTGAAGCCACGCCACTGCAGAAAGAATCTCGTGATGAAATCATACAGACAGGATTTCGTCCCAAAGGCCTCATGTGACTTTTTCAAGCTAAACCGAGTCTTTAATTTCTTTAATCGTGAAGTATGCTCTTGTGAGAGCACACACCATAAAAACTTTCCATTTTTTGTCTAAAAATATTATAAAACAGCGTAACGAAGACGGAAACGATGACAAGAGAAAACTACGATCCCAACTGAAATGGATTCTGGAAATCTGGCTCTCAAATCTCCTGATTGCTGGTAATCATGCTAATTTATGAAGAATGTACCCATGCAATAACTTCAAGACTTGCAAAACTTCAGGTTAACAATAACACAGTGCAGTGATTATCTTGGAGAAGCAGAACTGTTTCCTGCGCTTTAAACACCAGAATAGGGTTATCAAGTGAGGCTTAACATGACAGTAAATATTTTTTTAAAAGGAGTTGCTCAAACCACAGTTTATGTAGCTAAAGTGGAAAATATTCCAACACCTCAGGCGATTGGAAAAGCCCCCAGCGTCCATAAAAAATGCTGGCATTAAACGCAGCGGGGAAAGGAAAATGTTTGTTCTCTCGTGCCTGTGTGCGAACATAAACGCTGATCTCCTGATCACAGAGCAGTAAATGTTGGACACTTTTCTGTCAGTAATGGAGATGTAAAACATTTCTGGTTCACACCCTGCCATGGCTGTACAAATGTCAGTTTAATGCCTCAAGTTTTCCCTGTCATGATCCCAAAATTTACTCTGTGTCATTATCTGGACATAATTTCACTGATTTTGAACAATAAAGTACAATTTTGACCACCTCCTGCCTTTTTTCCCCTGCTGCTGTAAAAGGACTACACACTCAGTTTACAAACTGTGCCTCTGTGGATCATGCTAAACTCTCTGTGCCAGTGTTGGAGATCCTCATTCAGGCGGGTCAAACGTACAGAAAAGGGTCCGGTCTTACATCCTGGATGGAAAATGTGGAAATTGCACAGAAGTAGGGAACGGATGTTCAGCTTTTAGCAGCATTTCTGTGAATTTTACAGTCATTTTACTGACAAAAGCATCACTCACCGAATATCATATTTTACATTTTCTGTGAATTGACACGTTTTCTGTTTTTTATTAAAATGACAGTCTGGTAATGAGTCGCCATCAATAATTATTTTACAGCTGTGCTGATGGGTTTCTTTAGTTTACCACAGTGGCATTTCTATATAATATGGAAAGACTGAGACAGCTTGTTCCAAGGCAGCGATCATTTGTAGGCTTTTTACAAAGGTTAGAATTTCACTGGCACGTCCGCAGAGTAAAATTAGTAAGATTAACAAAATAGTGAAAAATATTTTAAGAAATAATCAAAAAATCTCTTATATGGAAAAACTATGTAACATCAAAGAAAGTGGCAGCTGTCCTCAAACAGCCAATCAGCCGCCCAAGTTCTGAAACGAGAGTCAGTTGCGTTGTTTTGACCACAACAGTTTTGAGTGTGAGTGAGTGTGTGAGGCTGTAGTCTAAGGTGTGTTACCTGGTATTTAAGTGTTTCAGTAAAGCTGGTGAAAACCAACACAAAGAGCTTCATATCAAAGTGAGACCACAGTGATCTTATAGTAACACATACATGTTGTTATGGTGTGTGTGCACCACTGCCTTTTTGCAGATGCTCCACGTTAGCAGCAGTGAATCTGGTCTGAGTCCTCATCCCATCTACACAGGCTGAGACAGTATCCACAGTCTCCTTCGATCATTACCAACAGCTCATGGCCACCATGTCTGCCTTCCCAACCAGCTCTCTTAACCTTGACTGTGTCTGTTGGTCTGTTACAAAAAGACAGGAGGCAAAACTGAAGCTGTCAAGATTTTCATTGGGATTGAGGGTGGATGAGATCAGAAATGAACACATAAGAGGGTAGAGGCTCGGGTAGAGCGTTTTAGAGACAAAGGCTGATGGATGCCTTGGACATACTGAACAAAGGATGTTGAGGATGGAGCTGGCAGGCAGAAGGAAAAGAGGAAGACCTCAGACGAGGTTTGGAACCATGAAGGGTTTTCTAGAAAAGTGAAGGCTATTTATTTTGTAATTATTCCAGGAATGCACTGGCATAAAAACAGAAAAACAGACCAAACAGCATTTGTGACACCCACTCCATGCTGGTGTATTAATAAGAGATCCTTTCCTCCATCTGAGTAAAACGCATTGATCATAATTAGAGGGTCTGAAGGGGGAGGAGCGGAGCTACTCTCATACATTTTTTCCATAAAGTGAATAATTTATATGAAGAGTGACTACATCAGTCACATCCATTTAAGAAATAAATTACCTCATGTCATTCTGGTAACCGAATGTTTACGCACTGTCACATTTCACCAAAACCAGTAACAGTTTCGATCTAAAGGGAAAAGTATGACACCGAAATGATGATTGGTTTTCCATGTGCTGCAGGTATAAAGTGTTCAAATGGCTGCCGGGCTACATGAGCACATTTAATCCTTCTAGCAGGCAGATAAATGAGGTCACCTTTGTTGCTTTGCTGGAAGTGGTGAAATGTTTCAAGTTGACTTTTAAAAACTGCAGCCCTGCAGAAACTAAAATAAACCCACATTTGACGCATGCATTTGAAACTGTGAAAGATTCAAATTCTAGTTTCAAGACTAGCAAACAATTTCTTTTTTTGTTTGGCTCATATGCTTGCATAAGGCCACTCCACCCTCTTCCAAAGCATGACTTTACCCTTTGGGTGTAAGCCACCCACCTGAAGCTTTTATTTCCCTTGGGGAGTTTATTTTCTCAAATTAACTTAAGTGCAACTTAACCTTTAGCTCTGAGCCCAACTGGATGATTCTGGAAAATGCTAAAAGGTTTGGAAAGGGCAGAGTGTAAGCGTGGCGAGGGACTGACATGGATGTGTGAGGCAGGTGATGCTCTGGGATCTTCAGCCCCATGAGAAACTCCCCTCCAGAATCTTCTGAGGAGGGGAAGGATGAGTCTGAGCTTTTGGATTTCTCTCTGTTAGTATTAGACTGCCCTGTCTTCTGTAGATGGTTGCACGGAGACGCATCACCTGTTTATCAGGTGCAAACAGGACTTACACCTAGAGCAGTTCACCCCTGAAGAACGAGAGAACATCAAATCAAATTCAAACTTGGATAAAAATACAGTTTTTATGAAGAAAGAAGCACAGGACTTCATATTTTGTAATAGTTCTCTGTTTTCCCGTAACATTCTCTCCCTTGGATATTATCTGGTGTGATTCAACACATAAATTTGTAATTAATTGTCAGACGATAGAATTTTCCTGCCCACCCACACACAGACACAAGGGACAAAACGCCGCAGCACATTAAAAACACAAGAAGCTCATGCACGCCAAGAGAAATGGGGTCGATATGTCATCACTGACAAAGTGGATAGTTTCATGCTTTCTGTGGCACAGTGAGTCCCATTGCAAAACTCCTCAATACAATAGGACAGTCCAGTTTATCAAACCCTTGATCCTCCTGATGCAGGTATGCAGAGCTTGACTGAGTGCAACATCAGGAATAACCTTCATGTTTACCATGTGTCCAATTACTGGGTGTCATTAAGACCCCGCAATGCTGTTCATAATGAGACCCAGTGTTGCATTATCACTTATTTTGTGTTGAGTGCTTCATAAGTAGATGCATCTGCTCCAAGTGTCACAATCTCTGTCGCCTCTGTCAGTGCGCCTCAGGGCAGCTGTGGCTGCAATGTAGCTTGCCATCACCAGTGTGTGAATGAGTGAATGACTAAACGTAGTGTAAAGCGCTTTGGGGTCCTTAGGGACAAAGTAAAGCGCTATACAAATACAGGCCATTTACCATTTACAATCTAAAAACAAAATCTGTGGGGTTTTTTCAGAACTATTTTTTCTATCATCATTTTTGAGCATCAGTATCTGGGATATATCATAGTTTTAATAGTACCTGCTTCAATCCATGTCTCCTTTTTACCCACATTTGGACATCAAGTTCATGTTCCAGTTGTGATTAAATGTGGTTGAAAACAAATGTGAACAAAGACACTGATAACACTGGTAAACTAGTAACAGAGAGGAAAAAAATCATGGCACGAGGAACATAATGAAAAAAAAAACGAAGACCGAAAGCTTAGGAAACAGATAATGACAAAAGAAAAGGCATTGCTATAAATACACAGGAAAGTGATATGAAATAAGACACATCTGGAACAGTGGGCAGGTAAGATAAGTCAGATAAAAGTCAATAAAAACACAAGGGAAGGCAATCACAAAGCAAGGAAAAGGAAAGTTAAATTAAGACATGAAAGAACTCTGACTTAAGTGAAAACAGGACCGAAAGGCAAATAATACTGAGACCTGGAGGCCACTCTAACAAGGAGCCTGTGAGGATAAAAAGACATTAAGACACACAAAAAGGGCAATGAACCGGTAAAAACAGTGAAAGAAAAAATGAACAACATAGAAAAACACCAAGAAATGAGAGAATTTTTAAAAAAGATCACTAGAACAGAGAGGGGTACGATCATTAATAAGTGAACTATGTGGAGCTTAAACTTAGATTTTTATGTGTTAAAACATGATTCTTTTACTGCTTTAAATTACCTCCTGTGGTAACAACTGTAATAATCTAAGGTTAAAGTCAGGAGAAAGTCAGAGACAGTTTCAGTTTAACAGCAGCTGGAAGTGCAGCGTCTCACTGACTCTGTTTTTTAGCAGGTTTCAAATGTTGTACAGATTTTCTGCTGGGGGAGTCTGTTTCAAATGTTACAACATGCCAAGCCATAGCTTCCTAAAACCAGTGAAACCCAGCTATCATTGGCTGCCCTCTGCCCCCCCCCCAGAGATCCTCTCGTCTCAGGTAAACCAGGGTCTGTTTGGTCCGCTGCCCTCTGGTCAGCGCTTCAGGTCAATCAGGTCCCGCGCCTACACAGTTGGCATGAAGCACCTAGAAAATGCAGAAAATAGGAAATGTTTTTATTCTTATTTCTAATCTGCTGCTATGTCTCTTTTACTCTGCTGGAATTGTAGCTACTAGAAGAAACACCAAGGATGCTTGTTCAATCAATAAAATACTAAAGCGATTTCCATGTCTCCTTTATTACGCTGTGTGACATTAAATTTAAGTTTTAGAGCTCTAATCTGAAGTCATATGAGAAATGATAATATATTACATAAAAAATTGTAATAACACTGCTGTTTAAGGTAAAGGTAAATTTCTCTCTTGCATTTTATTTTCTTTATATATCATCATAATATATCTCTGTACCGGGTGGCGCTCATAGGGATCATTTTGTGTGAATAAAGTGTAACATAACATCATAAGGACCACCTTTTTTTCCCCCCTGAGACATGGACATTTTTTCCATCGAGCCTGACCAACTAAGCAAATGATATTCACATCAGACTCACAGTAGCTGCAATTTGTGTCAGTGAGCAGATGTTAAGATCATAATACAAGTAAACACCGTAAATGTTGTACCTTCTGATCACTGATACGCTTTCAATGTGGAAAAAAAAAAAATCACCAAATCTCCCACTCGCAGCTTCTTTTTAAGCCAGGGGTCGGCAACCTGCGGCTCTTTAGTCCTTAAAGTGCGGCTCCGCGTGGTTTGGGCAAATTAGAAGTATTTAGCTGAAGTGTATTTTATTTATGTTAGTTCTTTTTAACTCGTAGTTCTAAATTGGAAGATTATTGTGATATTGAAATATAAAAATAAAATTATATTCTATTATTTTTTTCATCGCTCAAAATAAGAGTCACACTCGCGGAAGCCGGTGTACCCGCCGAAACGCCGTGCATTTATCGAGACTTTCAACCCCAGGTAGGCCAATTATGGATCTTCGGATCCACATTATGTCAGTAGCTGTTCTCCACCGTGAACTATGTTAAAGACAAACACCGTTCACGCCTGACAGATGACAGCTTACAGTCCTGCGTAAACTGACTTCGTATAGCCCCGATTTGCGGACTCTGTGCGCAGAGGTTCAGGAGCAGAAGTCCCATTGTAAACAAATCACGGCCATGAGCATGCTTTTGAGCATCTCTTTATTGAGCACTTTTCACACACGGTTGCTGTACGCATACAGCCGGCTGTAGCTTTTCAGCTCACAGCCCGACATACACCACCAACACAGCACAGATAGCGCAGACATAAAGGCAGCGAGGCGTGATTGCGGGTGTCGCTCAGGTGCGTCCGCCTCCCCTGCAGCGGCGCTGCAAACCACGCCCCGCCGCACGCATTAACCAGGTAAAATACATATTTAGGCAGAATTTTGCAAATATCTACTTTTCATTTTTCAGCAGCATAGAGCTTTTTTCCAATTATTTTTTAAGAGTCAGGTCAAGGCTCCAACAGCCCAAAGGCGATATAAGGGTGGCGGCTGACAACAGTTTTTGTTTGCTACATGGATCATTTTAGTTCAGGTTGGTGTCTTTCCTTTTGTTATATTTCTTTAAGAGTTCAAAATGTGTTGATTACATAAATATAATTTAATTTTCTCTGTAGCACTTCATGGATTTCATAAGCAGCACACCTTAGTTGTTCACACAAAGCATAAAGATAAAAAACAATATATACAGTGTTATCTTCATTTTAGATGTCAAAAAGTATTTGCGGCTCCCAGTGTTTTCTTTTGCGTGGAAACCGGGTCCAAATGGCTCTTTGGGTGTAAAAGGTTGCTGACCCCTGTTTTAAGCGTTACTTCATTGTGGTTTTAAAATGATGAGGTATTGTTTTGATGCTCTTCTTCACCCTCCTCCTCCTCTGTTCTGACTCTCTAAAAGAATATAAAACAACAAGCATATGTCTGCTTATTGATACCATTTGCACAAAGCACTGCTTTCAATTACGGCTTTTAAAAAGGTCACACAAAGCCAGTGAAAGCTAATTGGTCTTACGGCATGTTTGTTCAGACGAGGAGCTCGTTTCCAGAATTATGCATTCATTTCAGAGAACAATCATTGCCTGAGGTTCATCACTGAATCTATCAACTTCAACTAGAGAACTTCAGAGAAAGTTCATTCAATAAAAGATAAGGTTGGATGAGTCTTTTCTGACAGCAGTTGACAATTTAAAGGCCACAATGCTGAAGTTTTTTTTTTTAAATCAGCACTATTCACATGTAGCGAGACATTAGGTTAAACTTTTAAAATCCCAGGATCATGATTTATTGGTAGGAAAATAATTAAGACCACATATCAGTGTATTCATGACTAAACTTGTGTGTGGGATCATCTCACACTCTCAAAAGAGCTTAAAAAAAAACCGTTAAAAACACTCTCCGTAACCAGAGTTTGAATTTTCTCATTCAAGAGCCTCAGTCTCTCAGAACGGCTGGACCTCCTACATCATCACTCTGTGCACAGGAGCTCTGCAGGCCAGTGTGCTGACCCTCGACTGCACAGTGATGCACAACACCAACCACATCATCAGGTTCACGGATTATATTATTCCCCTGGGACTGCTTTGCAGCAATGATGAGTCAGCATACAGAGTAGGTGGAACCGCTCTCAGTTTAGTGCCGAGACAACAATCTGTGTCTCACCATCAACAAGAATAATGAGATTTCAGAAAAATATGTCCTACTCGTCCTTAATGGCACTGCTGTGGTGATTGTTCCTCGGTATGCACATAACTAAGAACCTCACATGGACAAACAACTACACCTCATTATCCAAGAAAGGCCAGCATAGAACACATTCCCTTCCCATCCTCACAACATCTACAGAGCATCCAGACCAGTAATCAAAGAAATACATACTGTCACGAATCACTAACAGACCAATCAGCATGCATTAGCAGAAAGAAACTGGCTTCACTGTTGTTGGACTGAGATTACAAAAGAGAGGCCTTTCATTTAGACAGTAATATGTGCAAAACCCTGCAGTAGATCAGGAGGGCAACAAACAGTGGGATGAATAGTAGGAGGAATAATTCCCCTAGATCTTCTCTGAATACTCATGTTTCCTTTTTTGGTGTCTTCTTCCTGCTGTGATGATGATTAATGTGAACTTTTATTTATGACAATTTAAACTCAACCCTCATCCTGTAACTTCTGAAAACGTGCCTTGTGCTGCCTGTGTTTACATGAGCTAACCATGAAGTGGCAGCACTCATGTGGTAACATCACAAATCCTGTTGTCATGGATCTGCTGACATCATATGGTCACTGATAACACTGTGGGACTGCTGTATCTACTACTATCAACGCCCTCACACACTCCATTAAACTTCATACTGCCAATGTTACGCCCCCCCCCCCACACACACACACACACACAGGCAGACAGGGCGATCCTTCTATTTCCACAAAGTAAAACTCTGTCAAAAAATACATTATCCATAATGCTACCTTCTTACAGGCTCTGTCTGTAACACTACCAGTTGTTCCGTAGTATATTTGTTCAGCATGTTGTCATCCCCAGGGCATCAATTATTTCTGTTTTCTAAAAAAAGGGGGACACTGGGGGACGATGAGTTTGTTTATTTTTAGGAGGGCCGTAATCTTAACTAAGTAGTTCTTCATTCCTGAGCCTAACTTGGTAGTTTCATGTTCCTAAAACTTACCAAGAAGTGAAAAACAAACCAGTCTAAAGGGAAAACATGGTCATATTATGGTGCAAACATGAGCTCCTATGATTTAGGTGAGCATCACCTCCTCTCCATCCTCCTAATCCGGATTATGTCGAGCTCACCAGGACACCAACAGCAAAGAAAAATTTGTACCTCATGGGTGGATGCAGGAGGTGTCTGACAAAACCACATCATGCTGAAATGAGACTCCACTGGTTTTTTGTTGTTGTTGTTGTTGTTTTTTTCTTGCTTTTGAGAAATATATAAGCTTTAGGACTCAGAAATAGCTTATTATCAAAACAGTATCAGCATAAAGATAATTAACCTAAAAAATGTGATTACACCTCTGTTAAAGTGCTTAATTATGATACAAATATGATAATTATCTGGCAACACTGATTGGAACCATGTGAGCCTCTTTCTCCTCGTCTCTGTTCGGTCGCAGCAGGCTTGTTTCACTGGAGTGACGTGAGTCTGGGTGACTAAAACATCCACCTGTATTTCACTGCATTTCTACACTGTTATTTTCCTTAATTCTTTTTCAGCAAGATTAAATAAGGGTAAGATTTGAATGATTGCTTTCACACTATAAGTTATCGCTACCGAGAGAACCAAACCGAGCTTTCTCAGTTTCACTTGGCTTTTAAACACTTTTCTGGGCAAACAGCTGAATAAATGGAATCGTTAATTCTTTAACAGGAGTTTTGGGAAACATGGAGCTAATGTTGTCAAAATCCTGCTTAATTATGTCCCCTGCTATTACTGATTGAGGCCTCGCTGTGAAGCTGTACAGCTTTATTTTCCCTTGTACTTTCTACACATTCTCACTCTGAATGACAGCGAGCTGTCTGCGAGGAGCTTCATTCAGCAGCGTTCACTTTTTCCATCCGTTTTCACACTCGCATGCAAACTGGAGACACGTGACTCTGAAAATAAGCATTGCAGCCTGCTTCTCATTACTCTAATTGGTGATTTAGTAAGTCTATGGCAGCTGACTACATATAAACCCATGCTGGGCTCAAGCTGAATATAAACGCCAGCTCTTCTGCTAATAGGTATTTGGCTTTAGCCGGGGCTCTCCAGCAGTTTCCGTCGTCTGGCAGTGACTGAGGCTCTGACGAATAGGAGAGATAATCTGTCCTGAAGTAATGTCATAAACACACAGTTCAGCATGTACAGATGCATCTGTCCTTTGTCCTGTTTAAAAGACAGCGGGAGAGTGAGGTGGATGTTAGAGTGCTAGTTATTTTCACTCAAATAGAAGACTATAGGGAAATTAGTAGTAACACATCATCACCACCCATATGGAAAAGAAATAGTAAAAACTTATAAAAGACTTGCATAAGATGTGGCCGACTTTATATAGTGAGTCATATAAGGCTTGTATGATTTACTCATGAAAGTGGCCACTTTCTCATTACTTTCATATATTGTTTCAGTAAGTATCCAAAACATACAAGTTTCATTTATATATTTTTTCAAGGGATCTTATATCTGTTTTCACTCTTGTATGCTTTTCATACAAGTTTCACACAAGACAGATACAAACTTTATAAGATTTATATATATCTTTTCCATATGGGCATTTTTAAACTCCTGTATTAAAAATAAGAATCATTTGTGTTTAAGAGGACCTACTATGCTCATTTCAAACTCCATTTTTTAATTCTTAAAATCTACTAGAGTAGTTTTGAATGACTCACAGTTCAAAATAATCCTTATCTTATACTGGACCTCACTTCTGAAACAAGCGGTTATAGCACCATATGGCTGCCCTCGTGCCAAACAGAAGGTTTCACAGACTCTATGACATCAGACAAAACCAAGGATGGGAAAAAAAAGTAGTGTTTAAAGCAGGAAGATTTTGGCTCACATGGATTACTTGTACGTCTGCTGATCTTTGATGCTTTGCCCACATGTAACATTGGAATAGGACATAAAGTGCTGTGCAAAATGATCTGCTCACTTCCTGATTTCTTAGTTTTGTGCATATATGTCACATGTACATGTTTCAGATCATTGAACAAAGTTTAATAATAGTTAAAGATATCCTGAGTAATTACAAAATGCAGTTTTTAAACGATGATTTTACTTATTAAGGGAGAAAAGCTGGCCAATCTAACCAGGCCAAGTGTGAAAAAGTAATTGCCGCTCTTGTTAAATCATGAATTAACAGTGATTGCCCACATTTTTTGGAAAGCTGAAACAATTTCACTACCACACCTGGGCCCGATTACTGCCAGACCTGCTGAATCCAGAAAATCACTTAAATAGAAGCTGTCTGGCAAAGTGAAGCAGGCTGAAAGATCTCAGAGAGAAGTACATCACAGCAAGATGTAAAGAAGCTGAGAAACAAAGTCATCAACATCTATCAGTCTGGAGAGGGTTACAGAGCCATTTCTCGGGCTTTGGGATTCCAGTGAAACACACTGAGAGCCATTATGGAGAAACATGGAGACAACTCGGAATGGTGCCAAACCTTTCCCAGGAGCGGCCGGCCTACAAAAATTACTCCGAGAGAGCGTCAACGACTCAACCAGGAGCTCACAGAAGAACCCAGAACAACATCTAAAGAACCTAACTTTATTTTGGTTATCTGACCAACAATATAGTCTGTGAGGTACTGACACTCCAGCTTAAGTAAAGAGTTAAATACTTGCTGTTCAGTATTCATTATGAGGCCACAGTTCTGCCCATGACTGTAAAAAATCACAATTTGTACACCAGCTGACTGAACTGTGATTTCCTGAGAAATACTGCTTTGTTCTTGGTCCCTGTCATGCCACCTGAGTTCAAAACAAAATCCTGGAAAAGTCCATGTTAAAAGTCTTAAAGTGTGCCAAGAAACACACAATTACAAAGTCAAGCAGCGTGGACATATTTGTCCATAATTTCATTCTGTTAATACCAAATTCATAAGGCCACCTGTCTAGATTTGGTGTTCATGTTGATGGCCTTTTGATGTTGCAGCCCTTCCATCTTAGTATCTGCATAATTGTTTTACTGTCAGCTGATTGCATGAATAACATTCCCCAGAAAAAGCTGTGCAAGTTTAGTTTGCATATAAATGACAGCTGGAAATTTAAAACCCATCATGTTACCCAGCACTGAATGTCCTGGGATGACTTTGGGACTATAGGTACAGCTGCCTGCTAAATTGCTTTGCTCACATATTACAACATTTCGGTTAAAGAAAGTCTTCTTTTCTTTTGCATTGGACTGTAAAATTGTAAATTTGCAAACTGCAAACATGTGTTAATCATTAGATCTCCGAACAGTTTACATGTGTGTGTGAATTCCTTCCAGGAGAAAGTCTGTGTTTATTAAGACATAGCTGTAATTTACAGTAATGTTGTGTTGTAGCGTTTCATTTTTAATTTTTTGGACATTAGATGACTCACATAGCATGGAAAATACCTTCTCATTAACATACATGGTTACAAAACAAAGCCACTAAACAAATAGGCACTCATCAACTTTACTTATCTGTTTTTCTCGCCGGTCTTACTGACTAATGGAAATACTGATTTCAAGCAACAGCGCAATCTTTTAAATGTTTGCACTTGTCATTCATTTGTAGAACATCTTTAAGCTAAGTTTTTTAAAACGCTGTAGCCCGTGTCCCAGCCACCAAATATTTAAATGCTTCACAAATAATCGCTCTCAGCTGACTGAGATTTCAATGTGGACATTAAGAGACCTTTCCCGAAACCACACAGCAACATATCAATAATCATGCCATATCTATCAAAGACAAATGTGGCTTTTGAGTCTGGAAACTGACAGATTTTGTTATGAAGTCAGTGTACCTCTCCTGGGGAGAGATGGGGAGGAAACTGACCAGGAGGAAGACTCAGCTGATTGTGAAGGCAAGTGGCTTAGGGTTTGAGCTAAGAGGGGTTTTTGTTGGTCGGTGGCTCGTTGGAAGTAGGAGCACTGAGTGGGATCTGACACAAGAAGACAAGAAACTTGAGGAAGTAATCAGACTTCAGTCACATGCTAAATACTTGCAAAGCTGGTAAGCGCAGGTAATGACATGATGAGATGCAGGTGTGCCAGGGAGGAAGAGCTGGGCTGCTTCGAAGACATCCCTCATCTCCTTGAGGCGCTGATGTAGACTGGGTATGAAAAGTAAAGCTAGCAAGCAGGTGCCTTGAACATGACTTCTAATGGCCAGCAGGGGGCGACTCCTATGGTTACAAAAATAAATTTACAGTTTCCCACAGTCCACAGTTGAGGGCTGTGGGAAAACAGCCCTCGACTCACTCGCTCTGTGACCTCATCATCACTTCCGGGTGAGCTCAGTTTTAGTTTCAAGTTTTAATGAATAAAACATGAAGTTCATTTTGTGAAATATGAGTATTGTACAAGTCTGGAGGATAAAACAGGGTATAGCAGCTTTGTTAACAACATGAGAATTGCAAGTCTGAGCTTGCAGTGTCCTTCGGTTCCTCTGTGAGATCCAGCCGTCTCTCATCGTGTTCACTTTCAAAACACCAGCATGGCAACAGCAATTAATGGATGTCATGAATAAAGTAAGCAAACACAGTAGACTTATTGTCAGTGGAGAAATGTCTGAAATTCTCTTTCAGATTCAGGTTCTGGGTGGGCTCTAATGTGAATGCCTATGTATGAAGACATCAACAGATTTGTGATTTTCATCACTTCATCACGGTTAATTGCTGTGTCACAAACATCACAAAGAGACTGCATGTAACTGCCAACCTCATTCCACCTTACTGCCTCTTTATCGCTGTGTTGCCGTGCAAAAGTGATGTTGGAGAAGGCGCCTGTCTGCGAGTAACTGTAAACCCTGTCTTTGAAGCAACTGTTTCAGAGGCAACGAGACTGGAAGGTCATCGCACATGCTCAGAAACATTTTGGTTTCTCCAACCTCTGTTTTCTCATGTGTGACTGTAGCATAAGCTTGCCTGTCTGTGAAGGTTCTCACTCATCCAGGTCATCGTAGTCAAAGGAGTTTGCAAAGAAAAGCGTTCTTTGAGCGCTACCTATCATACCCGGCATATTTTCCCATTAACATGCCTGTTGTCTATTAAAAATAAGAGTTATTCTTTTATGTAGAGACATGACTTGCCTAATCTGAAGTCAAGCTACTTCTATCTGGCAGTATACTTTGTAAGAGTGCATCAAATTTTTAATCAGCTAACTTTATTTTTATATGTAAATCTACACATATAAAGAGCGTAATAAAGCCCCAGTACACCTTCCAACAAAGACACTGCATGAATGAATGTTTATACAGAAGTGAAAATGTTTTTTTAAGACTATTTGAACTCTCAGCAGATTTCATGCGATTGTGCTGCCAGCAGCCAGCTTGGCAGGTGAAACGTTCATGCTGTTGTCCTCCGACTGCTGCAGCATGAAAACGAATTCTTCCCCTGCAGACTTATGTAACTTAATGCAGAGTAATCATTTCCAATTCAGTAACTTCACCACATAAATCATTAGTTACTCTCCTTCCAGCCAGCCTGAGCTTTTCAGACCATGTTTGAGCTGCCACACAATCACTTCTCCGTCCGAACGCTTTTTTTCTTGGAGATCTCGACGAGTCCGATTCATTGTGCCCTTTGGTCAAATGTTCTCAGCAAACACGAAAGCTCTGTTTTTATAAGGAAATCATAAATATTTCATTTGATCTCAAGGCAGAGGGCAGCCGTAGAGCGCCTCGCATCACTGTGACATAAACATAGAGTAATAAGACTTTGCTGTGGTGACTACGTAAGGATCAGCCAAGTGTTAATGCGTGCAACACTTAATGCAACGTAGTTTACTTGCAGGAAAACATTATACCCAGCTCTTTAGTGACTGAAGAGTTGCCAGAACAAATAATAGGTCTGTGCTCATCCTACTTTAATCTGATTCATCAGCACATTTTCATGTTATGAGTTTGATTAAGAAGTTGACTCATGTGTTCTGCAAACTCATGTTTGCAGAACACATGAGTCATCTTCTTTAATCAGTCATTAGGAGGGTTTTATGAGCCGTTTTGCATTAACTGTGTTTCCCCCAATAATAATTGCTAAATTATATTTAAGTGATTGTTGAGCTCTTTAGATTTGAAGTTTTCTATTTTCCACTAATTTAACATTTATCTTTAATTTATTTTGACCGTCTGAAGAGCTCCAGTGTTATTATTATGTTACAGGATTAGTCTAAACTGTGGCTTTCTGTTTCTTTTCCTTTTCTCTTGCACAAATCTGGATATATAAAATAAGAAAAACCACAGTGTCTATGTGGATGATTCCAAATGAACATCTCTTTATTGGTCAAATAAATATGTTTATTGATTAATTTAAAAATATATAGTTTTACATTTTAATTTCAAGATAATGTTTAAGTTGGATGTCAGTGAATCACTCTTGGTAGTTTTCCTTCGCTTCCTGTTGGTAGAAGAAGCTCTATCCTAAGAATATCTGGAGATTCCCAGTTAGGAGTGGAATGCTGCCCATTGATTGGCAGCAGAAAATGGATGCATTGTCATCCCTTTTCAAATACTAATAAATGAACCACTGAAAGGTTTCCAAACGATAGATCCAAGATCTACATTTAAATTGAAAAGAGCTTATTTATTTTTATTTTCATGGATGCTGGGAGGTGCTGCTGATGGACTGATTGGTGAATTTTTTTTTTCCAGTCAGTTTATGATCTATGGCTAAGAAGAAGAGTAATCAGATTTATGTCAAACTAACAAAAACTCCATTCAGACAGGATGATGTGTTGCCAAATATAGTGAGCCAAATCTCATTTTGATTTACAACTCCTAATTGGTCAGTGTGAAGCTGAAGAAACCCAGAAAACCGCTTTTGATTTAGACCGAACAAAACAAACCATAGATCAGACTGAGAGAGTCATCAGACTGTTGGTCAGATCCAGGTCACGCAGGAACTACCCGACGCTCTGTTAGCCAACTCCAACAGCCAGCAGACGCTGGCTAAAACACAAGCCTGACAACAAAGAGGCAGTTGGGTGTCTGAGGTTACACATTTACCCCTAAGCATGAAGCCAAATGTGACAACTCCGTAGCACCGTGATTTACATTTCCTGCAGCAGGACCAAAGCCCTGTGAAGATTAAGCCAATTATCCTGCTGATCATATTTATACATTCTTTTTACAAAATTGTTGAAAGCCTGTTGAGCCTTTACTCATAAAATCTTTCTGGCTCATTGTTGTCCTCAAACTACAATCAGAACAACCTGTTTTCAGGAGCAAATGTTCCAAAGGTCAAGTCTATGAGGGGAAATCGATCAGTTCTGAAAACCCCACCCTGGACCTTTAGAAAGAGTTTCACTGTGGGACCAAAAGGTTTCTAGAATCCACATTTTGAGGACTCTCCCAAGATGTCGGTGTTCTGCTTGCTGCAGTGTTGCTTGTCTGGAGCCAGAGGTGCTTTGAGCTAATGCTAGCTAGTTGAGCTATAAGTTCTGGTTTCACCCTGAGGTGCCCAGGACACTAGTGACCTTCTGAAGTCATATATCACCAGTAGGATTGTCAGGTCTTCTGATCAGAGTTTATTGTCCTTCCCCAAATATAGACAACAAACACTAGAGGTGGTAGAGCCTTTAAAATAGTTCTTTAAAATAGTTGCCCTCTTTGTGTGGAAAACACCGGCCCTCAGCTGAAGCTTATCTTTTTAAACAGGCATTTTTTTGCACTCAGTCCAAAACACAAGGTTGGATAGCTGCTAACTAGAGCTAAATATCAGACAAATCAAACTGTAGAATTTCACCCTGCATAACTGAAGCACAGACTTCTTGGAGAGGCTGCAGCTTGGAATGCTGCATGAAGAGAAATGACGAGTGTGTCTCATCCTCATCACCAGACTTCAGGCTCACGCTTGTATAACAACTTTCTTAGCTTTGACCTCATCCTCTCGGGGGGCCACTTCATGGACCTCAGCCTGTTGAATGTGCATTCACACTGCAAAGCAAGCTTTAAAAAGAAGAAGAAGGGAGAGAGAAAAAAGCAGCTGGGTTTACAGACAACATGAGCATATAATTATACACCAAGGCTATTTTGCTTGGAATTTCACTTTGAAACAATAACGGGTTATAATAAAAAATGGCTTTGAGTGCGTTTATGTGCTCAAAAGTGAGACTGTCACCTTTTAAATCTCGGTGAATGCAAAGATTTGTTGTTGGTTGTGGTGTAACTTATCTTTCTCAGCATGTCGGGCTACATTACTCTGAGCAGAATAACTATCCCCCCCATTTGACAGCGACAGAGCAAAATATACAATGAGCATCACGTCTGCCTGCTTGTGTGAAACCTCCACTGATTCCATACTTCCCTCATTAGTCTGAAACGTTTCGAGCCAGGTCCATCTGCCTCCCATTAACGGTGGCAGCCAGAGAGGCTCTGTGCTCAAACAGCCTCGATGTACGCAGCTCATGTGAAAGCCTCTATAAAAAGTTTCCCGTTGATACCTTTGTGTCATGGAAAGTTGCAGATTTTGAGAGGGGTGGGGGCGGGCGTTGAGTTGTTTTTTAGCTAAGGCAATCCTGCCACCTACTGGTGAAGATGGGAACAATGGAAGCATTTTTTCTGTGTGCGTGTTTTTGACTGACAGTTATATATGTATAAAATTATCCGTGCATTACACTTCTTTATATATGACTTCATTATAAAGCATGAACTTGTTTGTGTCCTGCTACAGCTTCTCATTTTGTACATGAACCGTCCCACCAGTGCTGCAAGGCTAATAGAACGTGTTGTGCAAATACAGAAATACAGTCTTGAGTCACTGCTCAAAATTAAAAAAAAAAAAAAAATCTCCCTTTCATCCACCCAGAGGGTGGTGTGTGTGTTCCTCAAGCTCGGGTCCTCTACCAGAGGTGTGGGTGTTTGAGGGTTCTGCATAGTGGATCTTAGCGGTTTCTCATGCTGCACTCATCAATGATGCTGGACAGAGACTTCTGATTGTGTGCCTGGAATCTGCTGCAGTGCAGGATCATCCTGACAGAGGGCAAAAGAAAAGACAGTTAAAGAGCTTTGAATGTACTACAGCAAACCTGGGGAACTGTTCCTAAAGACTGCTCAAAGAAAAGGGGAAAAGAGACTTAATTATTTAGGGACAAACATTTGAAGCATTTTTTTAAATTTTATCTCTGTGTAGTTTTTGTGTCCCATGTGACTACTGAAATTACATTTACGGCTCTCGTTCTCTATTGACCCACAGCCTGCTCAAAATAACTGCTCAGTAACTGCCCTGGTGGTTCAAAGATGGCTTCACAGTGGTGTCATTTTTATGACTTTGGCTATAATTTGACTGTTTTGCTTATACAGAGCAGACAGAGAAAATTTAGTTAATCTCATCACTTTTACATTAAGACTGAGGGTATGTGTGGGAACAGTCTTATATGTGAAGGGCTGGGGTATAGGGAGGTCTTGGGCCCAATATGCATGACTCTGAACTCAGAAAAGTGAGTCTTTATTTTGGCTGAACTAAAATTAAAGAGTCCACAATGATTCAGAGAAAACACAAACCAAGGGGTACACTCATCGAAGGAAGCGGGAACACGAAGCAGAAAACCATACAGCACAGCAGAACCAGGGACTACATGACAAAGAAAAGAAGCAAACTGAGGACTGATGATTTGAGGAGAATTTGTTGGTAATGAAATGCTGAAAGAATACAGACACAATCACAGCACAATCACTCATTCTTTTGTATATAAATGCTGTCAGGAAGCTAATCAGGCACAGCGTAGAGATACAGAAGAAGGCACTGAAGAAAACAAGTGAAGAGCATATTTACTGCTGTTATGCATGCCACACCTTTCTCACTGCTACTTACACTGTATGGAATCACAAAACACGTCAAAGGCTGGCCTGAAATCTTCAGCCAGAATAGAAAAAGTTTGTCACCATACACAGTGAATGTCACATTGATTGTCAACATTTTGTCCTCAAAAATTCCAAAAATGGAAGAAAACAGAAATCCCTCAAACAAACAAACAAACACATGTGGGCTTCTCTAACCCTTTATACTGAGTTTGACAGATAAAATAACTAAAGTTCACACTTTTCAGGTGAATAAATTCATTCATCCATCCATATTCTTCTGCTCATCCAGGTTGTCTCACCCCTGTCAAACACATGTCCATGCCCATGAGTCCAGAGGAGAGCTTCAGTTAAGCAGAAAGTGAAAACACCTGATTAGGGACATTATAGCAGAGACGGATTTTAATAAAAATTCTACTGTTTTTTTTTTCCCACTGCGCTGATGGTAAAGGTTATAAACAAGAGAGAGGGTTTGAGTGTCCTCCTTGATTGATTTAACGGGTTTTGGCCTGAGTTCAAGAGAATTTACTTCAAATTTCAGGGTAATTTGAAGCATTTTGAGAGTCAACTCAAAGAATCTGTCGTTTTTTATCATGCAAAACTCAACAAGCTCAAATCAAATCTCGCCACATTTCTGTTCAGGAACTGAAGCTCCCCTGAGGACGCGAGTGCATTGTCAGATTTTTGTCCAATAGAAACAACTTTTCTGCTCCAACCTCTGCCGCTGATTGAACCCAGATGTCTCCAGATGTCAGAATGATGGACTGACTCATCTCTTCTTTGTCCTAAAATATGGTAGCGCTGGTGCTATGCAATCGTGAAGCTCCCACACTGAGAATGAGCTCTGCAGCGCACGTGTTGATTGAACGTAGCGTTCTTGCTGTGCAGGCAGATGATACACTGGTGGGGTCGGTGTTTGGAGGAAACATGTTGCCTCTGTGGTCGTGTTTATATCCCGACAGGATCTGATACACCGTGTCAGGGCTGATTAATATGCAGGCCGCTCCAGCAGAACCGTTTTCATCTGTGTTTGTGGTTCAAACTTTCTACTTTCCACAGAGAAAGTGTGAATTTCACACCTTGCTTTTCCAACTAGGAAATTTGTGCTTTATCATGACAACACGGATTCTGACAGAGAAAACCGCATGAACATACAAGGAATGTGGCATCCCGTTTTCAGGTCAGCTGTTTGCAGGGATTACCAAGTCGTTCCGTTGGTCTTCCCCTTTACATCATCTATAATATCTCAAAAATCGCTGGATGGACTGCTGCTAAACTTTGGAAGGACATTCAGAGACCCTTTCACACTCCTTACATGATTAGTTAAGAGAGAGATGCAGACTCACTGACAACCAAAGCCTTTCATCTGTTGCACTTCTGTCATCCTCACCTGGAAGATTTAAAAAATCGTTTCCATTTCATATGTGTTTATAATAAAAGCTTTTCTAAGCATTTTCCACTCCCACTTGTCTTCACTCTTAGTAAACATGGTTGGAACAGACTCGGTATCTTCCCACGTGAAAATAGGTCATAGATTGCAAAAGCAAAGCCGTAAACACACAGATGTTGGCCTTGTTTGTACGTCCAATAGACATCCAATCAGACGCCTCCGCCAAGCGAGAAATATACACTAGTTTGACCACGCAGTGACCACGTAGTATTACTGGACGCCTGTTTTTACTCTCAAACAACACTTTAGAAACCATTTCATATTATTCATTTTTTCATAGTGACCTTTGCTTTCTTGGACTGATGTAAACATAAGCTCTCTGCCCTCTGACGTCAGCATTATAACCCTACGGTGTGGTCCGATCAGTGTCTGGATGAGTTTGACCTTCTGGGGCTTTTTTCACTTGTCACTTTGAATAATGTTTACTTTGTGTTCAGAGTTGCTTTATGTTATAATTTTGAAGACTGAGAAATGTCCTGATCACATTTAACCTCCAGTGACCGGTATGGTGCACCCTGAGTGGAGGTCAGCTGTAATGAGGCCATGAAAAGGCAGATATTATCAATCCCAGCTGCTTCTCATGTGCACATGTGGGTCAAATATTCTTAACCTGCCTCGCTGTCGGAGCGGTCGATCTTCGGCGAGGCTTTAAACTTTATAGAGGCTTTCTCGTTAATGTTTATGCCTCGGTCACTTTGATTGTCGCACAGATTTATGGTGCTGCCGTGGCATCGTACCTGCTTTAGTGCGTAGATTTATGGGAGGCCTCAGAGTGCTGCTCAACCTCCTGCTTCAGTTTGTGTCATCGCAGACACATTTAATGTCCGCAGAAAAAAATCTTCAAATGTAATGTTTCATTTTCCGTCATTTATAATCTTTTAGCGGTGGGGAAAAACGGCGAGCCGCTCAAAAAACTCCAGTGATCAAAGAGACTCTTAAACTGTGAGGATGAAGTTTGTGCTTAAATGACGATAAGAACTCGTTTCTGCTGCAGTTAAGTTCATGCAGGTGGAGGGAGTCAAACATATTTTTGTGACCTATGACAGCTGGGAAAGTCTCCAGCCCCCCACCCATGGATTCCTGCCTTGAATTTGAGTTTTTGTGTTTTCTACTAATATTCTTACTCTTGGTCATTAGTGTTCACCTGGTTGCTTGTCTTCTCTATTCTTTTCTTTCACTTTCTTTGTGTCTCCAGGATTTTTGCCTTTCTCTTCCCTCTTTTTTGATTATCTGTCTCACCTTCGTTAGTTTCCTGGGTCCAGTCAGATTTCTCAAAGGCTGCTATCCTTTATCCTATAGCCTTTTCATGTCCCAAAATACACATCCCTGTATCAGTCTGATCCACCAGCAATGAGCCGAGGAATGAGGAAAGGGCAAGAGGAGAGTGGAGTTGAGGAAGCAGCATCTCAGAGATCAAGGTGAATACAGTTGTTAGAGCTCAGATACTGCAGTTTTTTATGATCTCACATATAAAAGCGCTCATTACTTTCTGTTTAGGGGTCACTTTTAATAAATCCACAACATGCATAATATGTCAAGGATATTTTACCTTCACACTGCTTGTTTTCTATGAACCCACACTTTGTGCTTCAGGCTCTTTGCTCACTCTTTAAAATATGAATCATCTTTTGACTCTTCTTCTGCACAAAATAATCAGCTGAGCACATCGACTTCAGTCAAACACATTATCAGATTGTCAGCTGATAAAGAACGTAAAGAAGTATAAAAGCAAAATGAAACACTGGTGTTGCCACAAAGCCAAGAGAGCAACGCAGCAGAAAATCACATCTTGTGAATTCGTGAGTTCATTCTTTTATTTGAGCGATTGATGCTTGTTTATAACATAAATCACCTCATGAAGGAAGTGTGGGAATAACTTCACTGATTCACTTACTGAATATTTTCCATGATAAATACCATACATGTAACCTGTACTCGATTAGCTGCAGCAGTCTAGCATATCTTCATCACCAGCTGAATAGCTCATTTATTGAGCACCAGCTCAATAAATTGCCAGGACATGCAGTTTGTGCTGCAGATAGTAAAATATCCCTGAGTACTTATATCACACTTACAGATGGAAAGTAACAGAATCAGTGAAATGTGGAGCCGATTTAAACCAAACTCTGAAGTTAACCTCCTGCAGAGCAGTTTTTAAGTTCATAGGTGTTGGATTGAAAGAGCATGACCTTGGTGACCTTTTGAACACGCCTCTGAACATGAATGATCTCTGTTTGGACCAAAACATGTTCCTGTAAAAGCTTTTAATGGGGAACTTCACCTCAAAATCATATTTAAGTGTTTGCTTCTACAGACAAAAGAAACGCCCAGCTGCTAACATTATTGTGAACCAAGGGATGTTTATATCCTGTCACGCGCACCAGCCTCCTTTCACAGGTACATGCATGCTTCTTCAGCACAGCGGTACAGTCGGTGAGTGTAGGTGAGTTAAAAATGAGCAAACAAAGGGAAGAAAACCTGCAATGGAAATCCAAATTTATCAGTCACGTTTATTTTTAGACAGTACAAAGAAGAGTCCGGTGACTTTCTGCATCTCTAACACGGTTTTCTGTTTTAGTCAGAAACAAAATAACAACCCCACAGCTGCTCCCTCCAACCTTGAATCGAGCCTGACAGATTTATATGTGCAGCTTTTTGTTTAGACATGTTTACAAATCAAAGATGACGAAGAGGAGGAGCAGTATGGGCAGAAAACCACTCCAATTGAAGTGGACGCTGTTCCTGTTTGATGTATCGAAGACGGCTTCGTGAAGACTGAAGTCGCCGTTTGGTTTGCACTGACTGCAGCTTTCCCCGCAGAGCAAGCAGGAGGACATGCTGCTCCTCCACCACGACGTGTATGTCCTCGCCATCCTCCGCCCTGCAGGAGGAGGTGAAGGTTTTGAGATCAACGGTTTCAGTTTCTGCCTTTGTATTTCTGCTGTTTCTTTTTAATGATTAAAGATGGAGGATTTTTGAGACGGGAAGGATGAAAACAAAATCACCAGTTTTCAGATATATTATATATATTATGATTTTTATTTTCAGTGGTCCCTCGTTTATCGCGGGAGTTACACTCTATCAATAACCCCCGATAGGTGAAATCCACAAAGTAGCTTGCTTTATCTTTTACAATTATTATATATGTTTTAAGACTGTAAAACCCCTCACTACACACTTTATACACTTTTCTCAGACAGGCATGAACATTTTCACACTTTTCTCTCTTGTTTAAACTCTCTCAAAGTTCAAACCTTCGTAGAAAAATAAGTCCAGTAGTACAGAATGAAACCAAAGGTCAAACCCTGTTTTCAGGTCCAGAACATGGGAATAGAGCAGCTGCCAGAGAATTCAACATTAATGAATCAATGGTACGGAAGTAGGGGAAGCAAGAAGAATGAGTTGAATCAAGTTTGACTTATCTGACTGTTTTGTTTGTTTTGCTTAATGCGCCTAATAATCCGGTGCACAGTAACTTCTACCTTCCTTTAGCATGTCCCGAAGTCCAACTTTTTGTGCGATGGTTAGCATCTTCCTCTGCCTTTTGGGCGCTACCGCAGGTTACTTTGACGGTGCAAAACGTTTCATCGACATTGTTGTGTTTGTTGGTTTGAAAACTTATAAACATACAGTAGAACACTTCAGAGTCACACTGCTAGTGATCGAAGATTTATGGAAATTTGACAAGCTGAACGCATTCTGTACTGTACAGGACCACGACACAAGATTGATTGAAAATTGTCTACAGCCAGTCGGGACACAGAACAAAATGTGCTGTAAAAAAAAAAAAAAAAAAAAAAAAAAAAGCATGTAAAATTGCACCAAAAAATACTGTGAAGGACCACTGTAACTGTAAAATTTGGCAAAAGTTAATTTTTCGTTTTGCAGTATATTTTAAACTGGAAAGCATTCTTACATACTTCTGCTCTTTTTATTTTTAAACGTTATTTTGATACCCAATTTATTGTTTTATCACAAAACATGTAAAAAATTATTATTAAATTAAAATGTAAATGTTTTTTTATTACCTCACAAGCAGAAATGTCAAACTCAAAACTCTTTTATGGAGCAGCGAAACTACATGATAAATGTATGAAATTACAGAGAAAAGTTGGTTCATTGCCCAGACTGTCCTATAATTAGAAAATATACATTTTTGGTTAATTCAAAGAAAATTTCTTCTTTTTTTCTGAATCCACTGTATGAAAGCGTACATTTTTAGAGTAGATATTAAAAACAAGAACTTTCTGTCATTTAATTGTTCATCTATTACTTATTTGCTTTTGTATAGAGCATGGGTGTCAAACTCCAGGCCTCAAGGGCCGGTGTCCTGCAGGTTCTAGATATCGCCCTGAATCAAATGATTTGTTCATTACCAGGCCTCTGGAGAACTTCAAGACATGTTGAGGAGGTAATTTAGCCTTTTAAATTAGCTGTGTTGGATCAAGGACACATCTAACACTAGCAGGATACCGGCCCTTGAGGCCTGGAGTTGCCCACCCCTAGTGTAGAGTAAATGGCAATGGGAGGGAGGGCAGTGATCAATAGGAAAAGCTGTAAAATACAATTAAAACTTCAAAAATGTGTGCACTCCTTTAAATTTTCCAGATTTCCAGATCCAGGCTGGATTGGAGTCTTTGCCAGGCCCATTATGGCCCTGGGGCCTTATGTTTGACACCTCTGTTCTAGAGAAAAAAGGCATTCAGGCCAATAAATTTTGTTTAATCACAGGTTTTTCGCGTGATTGAGCGAACACACAGAGCTAAACTCTTGCTAAACAAAAGCATAAAAAACTCATAAAACGTCAGTGGAGGTCCTCGGTGTGTTTACATGGACATGACAGGCTGTCCTGTTTTGGATCATACTGGAGCTTTGAAATTTACATGAACACACAGAAATGTAGGTCTGCATTTTCCCCATATACAAGATTATAAAAATATCAAAACTGACAGTGAAAAAATAAAAGTGGACACGTTCTGCTTTAGGTCCATATGTTTCTACACAATCATGCATTTTATTGTGTCATTTTGCTTCCGTTTACTACCACAGTGGATCAAACAGTCTCAGTGAGGTGAAAGTGCTGATTTTCACTTTGACTTTAATGAGTTTAACTACAGTATTGCATTAACTGTTTAGGAATTACATTGTTTTATACAGTCCCTCATTTTCAGGGGAAAAATGATAACAACTGTTTCCCTGTGCAAATACTTAATGCCCTGCTTGTATTCTGTTTCATCGTTGGTTGTTCATGAACTTGAACATGGCCTTCATATAAGCTTCATATAATGAGGTGAGTGCAAGTAAAAGTGATCTCTGTGAGCCACAAGCTCCAGCTTAGCCTTCAGACTGCTCTAAATGCTCTGTTTCAGGCATTTTTTTCTACTTTCTGCTATGTATGATGTTGTTAAGAGGGGATATCCCTGCCACACTGCTTTGGCTATTTGCACAGAAACCCCCCACTTCCAGCTTCCAGTAATGGAGGACAACTAATCAGAATAGAGCTGGTTTAAAAGGGGGAAGAGTTAAAACAGTTTGCCCCTCAATTCATTGTCAGTCTGAAACAATGTCACGGGTATACAGCGAATGAATACATTTAAAAGAGTTTCCACCATGTTGTTACAACAGCACTTTGTCTTTTGTGTTATAATTATATATCATTTTAAATAAGAGTTCTTTGGTTTTATTGGGCAAAACACAGTATTTGCAGGGGAGAGTAAAAAGACTGCTCTTATCCATATATATAAGCATATGAGCGCAGTCTTACTTGGTTCGTAGTAATCATAGATGACGACCGTAGCTTCCTGGACTTTGGCAACTTTATACTCAATAATCAGAGGAATCTGGACACACATCTCCCGCGTTGTCACCTGGAAATAAATGTACAACTTAAGCTTCAGTATTTACACTCAGACACATCAGTGTTTGTGAGCCGCTCACTGAGTCCAGGTACAGGATGACTTTTCCCGGCTGTGTCTCCACTTTCTTTACAACGCTGTTAGTCTCGATGCCGTCCGGCGACAGACTGAAGCCACTCAGCAGCCCCACCTCCATGATGGCCATCCCCGTTGCATTGAGGCCCAGACCGTACACCAGCCTGCAGAGGACCGCAACACCACACAAAGAAAAATTAAAATAAATTAAATGATATTCAAAATGTTATTCTAATTAAATCCAATTTTACTTGACTCTTAGCCTGTAGTAAGTTTCTTGTAAATTAAAATAATAATAAATTTAATTGCTACGTGTAAGTACTTCTTTATTTGTCTTTGGAACTTTCTCATGAGTATAAACATAATTAGGGTGAAATTTACCGACAATAAATGATACATTTTATTTATTTAAAAAGAAGAAGCAATGAAAAAATAATTTCTTGCTGAACAGAAATGAATTGAAAGTGCCGTATGTTTCAGCAAACTCGTCAGAGCAAAGACCAAATAAACACAGTGATTAGAAGTTATCTGTATATTATTTTAGGCACTTTCCAAAAGTGAATAAATATATTTGGAGATGTATTGGTTTCAAAAAGGTTATTTCTAACAAATGTTTCAGTTTTTCTCGGATCTGCTGTCAAACTGACATCTGGTGTTTTTGGCTGATTATGTTTTATTGTTTGTAAACAGAGGATGATCGCTGGAAATGCTTCTCACACATGCTGCTGATTGCTGTGCTGATGAATCTGTTGCATCAAGCTGTTGGCATGTGAAGAAACAGACGCCGACCCGCTCACCTGGTGCAGATGTACAGATGTGCAGTGTTTACTTCGCTGTCGAAAAGCTCGCCGTACAGCTCAAACGCTCCCTGTTCGCCAGCTTCTCGCCTCCTTCTCCTCATCTCGTTGTTCCTGACGTTGTAAAAAACGTTAAGCTGAAGGAAGAGAAGAACCAAATTTACAGAATAAGAATGAAAATCATGCAGAGGTTTAAAGGAAAAATGCAGCTTCTTTATTGTTCCTTTAGTTAAAAGTACTTGCTGTAAGTAGCTTCTGCAGAATTTCACTAAAGCTTTCTGCAGCATTGAACCAGTGGGCAGTCTGACATATGTGCTTCTGTTCTTTAACTTTTTAACTACCACAATTTAATTAAGTGGCTTTATTTTTGACATAATCTGAACAACTATTGTACTTCTTACTATTATACCATTTGGCAGACTGAACACAGACCAGCAGGAGGTGCTATTATACGAAGGATATGTCCTGTTACCTGAAACAAGGCGAGTCCACGACCTTCTGCTGTCACCTGCAGAATTAAACTTTCTTCTGGAGTAATCTAAAGCATAAAAAAACAATCTCTATGTTTTTATTGACATATTATTGCAGATTTTTTTTATTGCTGTGCACTAAACAACTGTTAAAAATTAAATTAAGTCCTAAACTGGACTAAAAGGAGGAGGCAACTCCTTTTAGAAGACTGACTCACACCAAGCAGTACACCTTTTAGGGCATTTTTAGGAAATATAATATAGTTCCACGTTTTTCCTTTCAATATGAGGGAATATGACAGAGCTGAATTATCTGTATATTATTACATGCTGGATGTAATCATTTGTCTCACTGTTCCATGAACTCGGCTCTGATCAGTTGCTGACAGCCTTTAATAACCAGCAGATATCTGACTCATTCCCACAAACATTGCTGGATAATATTTCAGCCACTGTTTTTTGATAACGTTGGCTCATCTGTGTACCTGTTGGCTCTGATGGAGCAGGTAGTTCTCGTGGTTGATGCGGAAGGAGGCGACAGTGGTCGAAGGGTCGATGTTCACCCTGATTGTGACGTCAATGTCGTACGACCCAATGCGAGCCGCGAACATAGACAAAGCCTGGAGAGCCACAACTGTGTCCTGAGAGAGAAACGAGACTCGCGGTCACATGGTACATGTCAGCAAACGTGTGTCTGTGATATGGGGGATTTCAATCCCTGATGGTCCTTTGCTTTGATATTCACTGCTGATTTCCTGTTTACAGCTGAGGATGGGAGTCTGCCAGTCAGCACATGTCTGTGCATCTGTTTTAGTGAAAATCTTTGCCAGACAACGCCTCACTGGGCTTTACTCACTGTGCTGTATTTGGCTCTACTGGCAGTTTCCCATCTGCCTCGCATGTTCTGCATGTATGAGTGGCCATGCGTGCTAAGAGGTTAATAAGTCACTACATACCCAGACGGCCACAGTTGCCCTCTGATGTGACATATAACCACAGTTGGGGACTTTTCTTTTTTTAAACATGAATCCAGTTTAACCAGTTGAGAAAAAGTCCTTTATTTAGAGTTGACAGGGCCAACAAGTCTGTTTTATGTTTTCTTGGTGTTAAAAAGAAGACGATGCAGAATTCAAAAGCCTGTGTAACTTTTTTCCCCTGACGTCTTTGTTCTGGTTTATTTCATCCTCGCATGTCTGTAGTTATCATGTGGTTATTGTGTCCCTGTGGCTCAGGCGAACTTTACTCTCCCAACCTCCAATGTAGAGATTTGGAAAGAAGACAATCACAGTCAGTGATGTATGCCAACATTTGTGGCTCCAGTGAGAATTCGAGTCAGCAGGAAGGTGGATTGAATCTAAATAAACTACAATTTGTCTGTTTATGGTGTTGAAGGAACAGGGCAGCCCTGACACTGATGTTTTTTTAATCATTTTTGGATAATGATAGAGCATGGCACAGATAAACACAATGCATTACGTTCTGCATGAGCTCTGCTTTTTGAGATATATATCATACTTACAGATGGTAAGTGTGATATATATATCACACTTATATATATGTATATATACATATATATATATATATATATATACACACAGTGTTGGGGAGTAACGGAATACATGTACCTGCGTTACGTATTTAAAATACAAAATATGAGTAACTGTATTCTGTTACAGTTACCATTTAAAAAGGTGATATTCAGAATACAGTTACTTTGTTGAAAGAAATCGATTACACAGCGGTCTTTTCCTGTTTCATATGTTAGGCTATGCCCTCTCTATTTTTGGTAATTCCACGACAGTGAAAACCCAAACAAAACACGCATGAAGAGGCTCTAATGCCTGTGTCTCAGTCTCGTGGCACATGTCACCCCTATTTGTATAATGACGTGAAGAAATATTTTTAAAAGTTATTATTCAAAAAATTATTTAATATGAAGGCATTAGGCAGAGTGTTACAGGCATAGCCCTAAAGAATGTAGCCTCATGGGCAGTGTAGTCTGTGCTGCAGGGAGAATGGATTGCCAGTGAGGGAGAAAAAGGAGAGTTGAAAAGTACGAGTTGTCACTGACTAGAAACGGGAGCTGGAAGCATGTAAATATAATAATAACCACTGCAGCCAAAAAGAGTGCCTGATGAGCCCAGTTGTAAGTAAGCTATTAAGACTCGACTGTGCACTGTGTTCGTGTTTTCCTCCGAAACAATAAGTTCCATTTCTCTCTGTTTCTCGCTAGCAAAGTTGACCCAGACAACAAAGTAAAGCTAGTTTTCGGCTACTAGCCCGACACGGAACCCAGAGTACTAGCCAGAGGTCCCTTTACTACGGTTCGGAGCTGCAGACCTGTTTTATATACGCGCGGAATAGTTTTCTATACGAGATCGCTGCAAAAGTGCAACCTTACCTAATGTCCACCCTACTGTTACTCATTTTATATTAATATTTAAAAATCTAGTTGGTATTGGTATGACGAGTAGCCTTCAGTAATAGTAATAAATCACACAGCAACAGTACACTCATGTAGTTGTAAAAAACATGATAATATATTAATAATATATTCCAAAGTATTCAGAATACGTTACTCTCATTGAGTAACATAATGGAATACGTTATAAAATACATTTTGGGGCATGTATTCTGTAATCTGTAGTGGAATACATTTTAAAAGTAACCTTCCCAACACTGTATATGTATAAATCATATGTGCCCGTTAGAACCTACAGTACTGGATGCTAATGGTCCAACAGAAGATCACAACAAAGTGTATATTAGTCTTAAAGACGTCATCTGCAAATGATAGATATTTTAAGACCTTGCATGCTTAATTTTAATGCCAGATATGTTCAGTCATTGGTACAATCTTAATAATTTGAAGATTACATTGATGTACTTCTGTTTGGAGTTAAGATCTGACCTGAGTGCTTCCAAATCCTCCTCTGTGGTTTCTTTGCTGGCTGAGCCACTTCATGAGGTTCAGACCCTCTGGGATTAGGTTCAGCTTGTAATGAGACAGCAGCACATAGGACGCCATCTCAATGTCAGAAGAACGAGGTTGCCACGATGAGGACAGGCCGTCATCCAGGGAGAACCACATCGGCACACCGTCTGCTCACAGAAAGACAGGGAATAATTCAGATGATTTATTTTTAAAAAGAGAAGCAAGGTGATCAAAAAATATCTGATTTCACAATGATATAAATGAAGGATATTTATCATCGGTTATTGGGGTAACAGGTCTTTCTATAAACTGTCTTACTTTGAGATAATCATTGATCCTGCTGCTAAATGAAGCTTCTGGGGTAAAGACTCACACAAATAGCTAAAAGTGAAAGTTAAAAAGTGGATTATTTTTCCAGCCATGCTAACTCTCGGATAATTCAATTAAAATGCTGAGAAAGACACCAATAAAAGAAACAACATCCGATTCAGTCACTACAATTACCAGAGGTGAGGCATAGCGGACAGTAAAGGCTTGTTTTTGAAGCCTCACCAAGCTGACCTGGAGGTTGGAGCTTGGTCCTGTCTAGTTGTCGGCAACATTACCATGACAATAGTGTTTTCTGGCTATGAACTTTTCCAAATAAGAAATAGTGATTTTTATTATACAGACTAATTAATCATACAAAGACTAAAGGACACCATTCTTCAAGTAAAACCACTGTATGATCCAAAAATGTTTTTAACTGAATGTAACAAAGTTCTGTTCACAATCAAATAATTTACATTTGCATGAAACTATGAGAATGAGGTGCCTGAAGTTATAACAACCCCTGGAGAAAGCTTATTTCCCCCAGATGTTAAATTGGTTTTTAAGACACAGCTGCTGTTGTACCTCTTATCTCAGCTCGTCCTGTCAGATTATTGAGTGCTGATTGGGCTTTGGAGCTCCCTGCCAAAGCCAGAGCGTAGGTGAGTAGACTGAGGCTGTAGTTGCTGGAGACACCAAGAGCAAGATGGGTCTCCAGGTACATCAGGGCTGCAGACACCTTGGTCTCATACTGAGCCTAACAGGCAGGGAATAGGGCAGCAGTAGGTGAGACAACAGGTTGGTACAGGCACATGTAACAATTTGAGGCCACATTAGATCTTACCCATGAATGTCAGGAAAACGGACAATATTAAAAAATGAATTTCTCTCCCTGGATTGGTTAATGATAATAACCATGAGGCATGGTCAGTTTTGGTTTTTAAATGGATTTGCTTACATTAAAAATACTACAGAAGCCTAGATAATTAAAATGCACAAGAAGATGGGGTTTTTTGTACATCTACTTGGTAACTCTTATAAAGTGAACACTGTTTAAGCTTCTTTAGCCTGTCCATGGTTGCTACTGCATCTGCAAGCCACTCCGCAAGCCACTTTGCAACCCATCTCCACCCTAGTTCATCGTTTTCATGTTTTTAGGACTGTGGCATATCTTCTCATTTATGCCTGCTCTGTTATGTGCTCGCTGCTGCCAAATATAAATGACTGCAGATGAAAGTTTTGACTTCAAAATATTAGTCACCACCCAAACGTGTCACAAGTTAACACAATACCTATTTCTTTTTTTCTAAAGTTCGGCAATTATTTTGTAACTACAGTTAAAAGTTACCATAATAAACATAAAATATATAATAAGGACCTTAAATAAAGAGGCAAATAGCTCAATAAAGTAGGATACAGTATGACAGAAAAATAATCTTAATGAGTTAAAAGCCAATCAAAAATCAAATAAATAAAACTAAAACAAGTACACAGTAAAATATTTCTAATTCAACAAAGGAAAAGCTGAATATAAAATCACTCCCCATGTTTTAGTCTGAGAGGCGGACCCACACTAGTGTGGGAGGCTGTTCGTTCTGTTTTGATTAAGCTCTAAACTCTCAAAATGTCCCTGGAAAGTGGGCCTAAACAATGGCGTCTCACCCGGACGCTAGCGTCTTCCAGCAGGGCGATGAGGACGTAGGCCGTGAGAGAAACAGGCCCGTCCAGGCCTCCCTGGAGCTCGGTGTGGATCACCCTGCCGGGCTCCAAGAAACTCCCATCATGCCTTTGCTGGCTGGCGATCCAAGCTGCCACACTGTGCAGCACGTTGGAATCAATGCTGATGAAGGGCCGTGCCTGCAGGAAACACCTCAGCACAAAAGCAGAGAGCCTGTGCAAAGAGACTATCTGCTATTAGTTTTTCTGAGTTTTTCAGTTTTATGAGCATGTTACTGATGTTTTCTTTTAGACAGACATTTGTATTTATCACATACCAGGTGCTTCCAGATGAGTCCTGGTCTCCAAAGGCGCTAAAGGAGCCATCTGCTCTCTGAAAGGTGAGCTCCCGCTCATAACCTGGTGAAAAGGGCATCACATGATGGGAAAAAAGGCAAAGACAAATGACAAATCTAGAGGTTCTTAACCAAGAGAAATAAATGAAATGTGCATTTTAAATGTGTTTATTCAATGGGGTGTGAATTAGATCAGATGTTTCCAAAGTGAGGGGCGCGCCCCCTAGGGTGGGGGTGGGTGGGGGGGTGAGGGGTATGAATTAAAAAAACAAAGAACGCATGGACACTGCTCGCATAAAGTTTTTGACAGGGCTCCCACACAAACGCAAAGCAGAAAATGAAGCATCGCCAAATATGTTTCCAAACCAACTTTCTTCCAAGGCAAAGACTAGAAAATATGATGAAACATATCTTGCCTTTGGCTTCACCTGCACAAGTGCCAAGGTAGGTCTCCCCGACAGAATTCGTTTCCCCTGCGTCGGGAGCACGCTGGGTTGTCCAAATCATGGACAAACAGTATCCCACATTCTTAATTTTTAGTTCACAAACACTTCTTATAATGACTAACTTCTCCTGACATTTTGGAGATGTTAGATCTTTATACAGTAAAGTTACAGTGGGATACAAATATTATCAGATTGATGCTGCCACAATTTATTCCTCCTCTCCAAATCACGGACAAACAGTATCCCACAGTTGTTTATGTTTTTGAACCCATTTTGCACAGAGAGGCATTTTTTGAAACAATGCATTGATAGCAATGTTGAATATTATTACACAGGAAAAAAAACAACGACACGTAAAATAATTACACCATGACGCCTCTGCCTTTCTAAATGGAGGGACAGTAACTGCGTCTGTACATGTAAGCGTGTAAAACCTGCAGATAGTAAGATTAACAGTATTTTGTCTCTTATCCACCACTGTAGAAATTCATCTTATGTAAACAATAACGTGGCCCACAGCGTGACGTGAAAAAAAGCACATACCTTTGACGTTGCGTGACAAACTCCGTATTCCTCGTCCACACGTAAACGCAAAAACTGAGTTTTTGAACATCTCCAACCTGACAGGAGTTGTTAAGTGTGGATGAAGGGCCCAAACGCAAAGCTGTGTTTTCAAAAATACCCATCTAGGTGTGGACGTAGTGTAAAAGAGTTAGTAGTTTATTTTATTGCTACTTGTAATTTATTGCAGTTTACTTTTATTACTAAATGTTTGAGGTGTGAAATAAACTGAAATGGAGTTTGAAAACAAAATATGGGTGTGTGTGGTTGGAGGATGTGTTTGTGCGGGGGGGATTTTCTTGTGAAACAAAGGGGGACCTAGCAAAAAAAGTTTGGAAACCACAGAATTAGATGAAGATGATGAAGATAAAGGAGAAAGAAATGTAGCAGGGCCAGGTTTAAATTAAACACCATTACTATCCAATGAAAGATGTAAAGATGTTAACACTATGGACCAAGCACAAGCTATAAATACCTGGATTTTGACCAGAACACAAGACATTAAGCTGTGTGCATGAAAGGACAGAGCAGAGTCTACTTTTTAAGGAAGCTAAGGTCTTTAATGTGCAAACAAGAACACATTTTTACTACCAGTGTTACCATTTTCTTTGTAGCTAGCTATCTGTTGCAGAAGCAGCATCACACCCATCCTCGCTAACCTTCACTGGCTCCCCGTCAAATACCATATCGTTTTTAAAATCCTTTTATACACTTTTAAAATTTTAAATAACCTGGCACCCAGCTACTTAATCGACCTCCCTGACATTTACACCCCGAAGAGAGCACTTAGGTCATCTAACCAGGGGCTCTTAGTGCAACCAATGTCTCGACGGAAGACTAGGGGGGATAATGCTTTTGCTTTTGCCTCACCGAAACTTTGGAAGGTTCACGCTTGTGCCAAGCTACCATCTGTAATGATATCTGTATTTTCTTTGCTCCTTTATTGTTGTAAACCCGCAAATGCGGCTCGTCTGTGAAGCACTTTGATGTACCTGGGTCTTTTTTGTGCTATAAAAATAAAATTGAAACTGAAACTGAAACTGACAGTTGGAGGCTGAACGAGGTGATTAGGAAGGCTTTGTGCTGGGAACTACTCTGGAGCTTCTAGAGTGAATTATTGAATGAAGGAAATAGCCTAAATTCCTGATCATACTGAACAACACATCACATCCCCTGCACAACCTGCTGGTCAAGTGGAGGCTCCTTTAGCTCAACTGTAAAAAGGACCGATATATGAAAAAGAAACAAAAACACAAAGAAGAGGAACCTATAGCGAGTCTATAGCGCTCATCTTGGAACAGCAAATACATCTGGCACAACAGTGCATTCAGATCCTGATTCTGAGTGTAAAAGTTATCACACATGACAAAAAAAGGTCTATATATGAATATCTTTTCTATCCACAGGAAAGAAAAGAATATATAATGACTCCAAGATCAAGCTACTTTGTATTCTACAGAGATTTTAAAAATTATTTTTTATATTTTTTTTTCTATGAGAATTAAGAGCTGGTTTGTGTCATCAAAGAGGCTTCGTAGCACTACCATGACTAGCAGAATTTGTTGTGTTTAATTTCCTTTTCATGACATTTTGTGTTGCTGCACTACTGAGCTAAAAACATCAGCGCTACTGGCCTGATATTTATTATCTAATTTACTGGGCCTGCTCTTTAAATAGGCACTGGTATAGCAACTGAAACCTATCTATCCTCTGGAAGTTTCCAGATGTTCCCAAAACATTGTGTCTAACTCCACAATCTGTCATGCCATAGTGAAAACATTAACCTCACTGGTCTCCTATTCAGATCAGATGCTGCAAAATCAAACCTGCCAAAGAAAAACTGAAGCTACCAAAAGGACGTACAGCAACATATGCAAACCTGAGTAACTAAGTGTAACCAAAGACAAATAAAACATCAAAGAAATGGTTTTGGAAACCACACACAGTAGGAACTACAGTTGTTATCACTTCTCACATGAAAACCCCAGTGCTTGTAAAGTAACTGATTAAAAGAAAACACCAACAGCTTTACTGAAAAAAAAAATTAGTTCAGAATTTGAAAACAAAGATGGGATTAACAAAGACTCAAGTTCTAACCTTGGTTCGAATATCCCGGACAAGCCCCCATTTTCACAACCAGCTTTAAGTATGTATCAAGGAAGAAAATGTATTAAACAAACCTTAAAAAATAAAAGCTAAAGAGGGTTGATACTAAGTGGAATACAAGAGTGTGGGGAAGTCCCGCTACGAATCCCCGCTACGAATCTGCTGGATTTGACCTTGAATTTGATCTTTTTAATTAACAGATTTGAAAAAATCCTCATAAAGCTAAAACTAATATAGGAATAGTAGCCACAAGTTTGTCAGATATCCTTCTGTGGCATGTTAATGTAGCATGGTGCATGACTACCTTGCATCATGTAGTTTATGGCTTGGTCGGTGGTTTTCTGGTCATCCTGTCCTGTGGCACTCAGATACTGGAGAACGTAGATGTTTGGTGCAAAGTTAATCATGTTCTGTTCCCCACAGCCATAAGGCATTTGGATCAGTGAGTCCAGACCACTGATGGATGGACCGAGGATATCACCTTCATCAAGATGGAAACCAGAAAAATTGTATTTAATGAAAAACAGAGGACAGATGAGTCAAATTTTCAAACAGTAGCTTTTGGTTTGAGGAGTTACGTGGTATAACCCAGAAATGCTTTTGATTTCAGCAGCAAAATTTACAGTTGAACTTCTTGCATTTAAAAAAAGATACTTATAAGTATAAGACTTTTTCTGCCATGAAGAAAAAAAGATTTGCCACATCAAACCAATATTAGTGGGCTTAACTTAGCAACAGTTAAACAGGAGAAACATACTAAATATAACTGCATAGTACATATCAGTATAGGAGGATGCATGTTGGAAGTTTGAGGGAAGGTGGGATAATTATTTCTGTAGCACTTTAGAACAGTGGCGTTAATTAATATTAATATTAAAATTAACACAGTCAGCTTACCCTGGAGGGAGCATGAAACAAAAAATCTCTGGGTTAAATTTTATGTATGTATAGGTCTGGGGTAAATTTTGAAGTAAGTGTTTTTTATTTGGTACTTTGGGATCAGTAAAAGGTTTTAGATGTTGTCTCTGTACATCCTGTAAAGGCTGCAAAGGAAATTGGTGCCTCTTACCTGATCAGAGTCAGCTGATGTTTTTTTTTTTTTTTACAAGAACATTAGCATATTAAATGAGGCCATTTTACCTTGATTCTATTTTTCAAATTTTTTTTGAATTTTTCAGGTCAAAGCCCCTTGCAGTAAACCAGTGAGGGTTGGAGTTTTATGCATTTTTAATTCCCATTTTTTCAGCATTTTTAATCTCTTAGAAAATCATATGTCCTGGAGATATCCACGTGACAATTTTAGGGCTGAAAAATGTATTTAAACTCTGTTAAAAACTGCAAAAACCAACATATGAAAATTTAAACCAATTCCAAGATTGACAATCTAAATCACAATAACAAGAAACTGCAGTAATTTAATATCGATGAGGAAGAGGAACAAAAGCAATCACTGGTAACCTGGATGTTTAGTCTGTCTTTTGATAACTTTAGAAACGTTTAAAAACGGAAATAATGGGTAGATTTTAAAAGGGCATATCACCACAATATGAGTGAAGTGGTGATTGTTCCACTGTTGTTGTCATCTTCTAAATTTCAGTCAAAAAGGCAACACCATAGTTTTGTAAGTTCGGGATTGTCATGATTCGGCTGTGTGGCAGGCAGGAAGTGGACCCAAACGCAAGCTCGCGGAGGCAGGAATAAACTCAAAACACAGCTTTATTGCTGGACAGGAAAACGGCGAAGCAAACTGACATGAAACTAAACTGGGAAACAATACACTGGTACACGGAGAAACACACGGCCATGAATGAGGGAGAACGCGACACTGACACAGGGAAACGCAGGGTTTAAATACACTGGGAAGTAACGAGGGGGATGAGACACAGAAGGGGAGCACAGCTGGGAGAAATCAGAACTGACGAGACGAGGGAGCAAAGTAGAATACACTCACAAGAGACATGGACCTTCAAAGTAAAACAGGAAGTAGAACAGACGCAAACTAGACTAGGGGAGATGGAGCAACTAAGAAACACAGAACAACAACAAAGAGACACAGAGGGCAGCTATTAAATACTCAGAACTAAAGAGAATACAAGAAGGCCAAACTAAGACACTAGACTAAAGAATAAACTGGGGGAACAAAGGGAACTAAGACCACAATACAAAACTCAGAGACACAAGAAACTCAAAACACTGGGTCACTGACCCAGGACCATGACAGGGATAGTACTTTCTTACGATTACACACTTCGCTCTATCCAGGCACTTCCCTCGCCTGATAAAAAGCCATCTGAAATAAACCGTTTCCTGCTAAGTCCTATTATATTTCCAAACTTTCCAAAGTTTGTGTGTGAAAACAACTTCAGTAAACCTTATTGTTAGGAATTATTGTCTTCTGTTTTGTTGTTTACCATGAATCCGTCTGCAATCTCAGGTGATCTGAATCTGTTACTCAAGGTTTCTCCCTGGTGTGTTTACATACCGACAGCCATCACTGAAGCTCTCTCGCTGCCCTCCACAACATCTGGTGGGAAGGTGAAGGTAACGTTTCTGGAAAGGCTCATCCCTGACGGTGAAAGCTCAAGCAGCAGTGAGGTGGAGAACGACTGTTCGAGACCTTCGGCCTGCAGAATGAACGGACGTGCAAAAGATGAACACAAAAAATGGTGAGTAAGAAATGGGAAAGGCAGAGCTGTGAAACCAGGTCAACATTTCTTTAGTTACAGTGGAGTAGATGGCAAGGATGGGTCACGTTAGCAGACTTCCCTGCCTGTTTGTGCTTTAGATGGCTGACAGGCACTTTACAAACAGGATATGACACGTTCAACTTCCACCGTCACGATTTCACAAGTTATTTTGTTATCTGTCAAAACATGGAAAATGCTCCTTCTCAGTAAAAGCTAATAGAGAGGTTCGGTGTCCCTCAGGCCTGAGTCACACAGTCCTAGAGACCAATCAGTAACCCCATAACAAGATCTAGTCAGACTAAAGACTAACAATGTAGTAGTCTTATAACAGGGTTGATTATAACAGAAGTTCATATTCTGATAATAAATTCTAAGCATGGGTGTTAAAGTTCTACAAAAATAAATGTATTTTTAAGCCAAATTGATTATTTGAACTGTTTTGGGACTGTGGGATTTTTTAAGTTTGCACCTTAACTAGCACCGTTGTGTTGACAAAGTCAGACACTGCATCCGACTTGGCTTTCACGGAGATGGGGATCTCCCCGAGGACCAGCGGCCTGATGGGAACGAGGACCGTGGCTCCACTTTCACTCTTCACAAACACCCGATGAACACCGGGCGTAGAGGGCTGCTCGTTGTCTGGGAAGATGAACTCAAAGGTCTCACTCTGTGCAACAGTGACGGTGACCTAACGACAAAGGCACAGAGCGATCACGTTTAACATGACACAAAGGGAGTCGGAGGAAGCCAAGGAGGCCTGTTCTTTCATGAAGGGTTTAAAGAACGTATCAACTTCTCAGTGCAGAGTTTTAGAAATACTGATGCCACCTTAGATTATGGCAACCTGACACGTAGAGAAACCCCAATAAACATTGGTTAAACAGAATTTTGCATTTCAAAAGACGCACATATATGTGTGGGAAAGGTCACACAGTATTTTGAGTGTTCTCAACACTCTCAGTTCAAAGAAACAAAGAAACTCACCACTGATACTAGCAAACCTCAGCAGTTACAATCAATTTGCCACCAAGATCCTGGATACTGAGCTGGAAAGCAGCCACCCTTCTATTATACTGTCTGCTTATGGTTCCTCTAGGTGGCAGCATCTTACAAAAATCTAACTCTGCTCTATTTTGATTTTATTAATGTATGGCAGACAGAGACTGCCAAAAGTATACAACAATTAATTAAATTTATAAAAAAAAAATATGGGAAATAATTACTCTATAAAAAAACATAAAAAGAAAGCACACACTCTTAAAATAACAACCAATAAAATAAATAAAAACAATAAAGAATTTTCAAAGGTTAAAAGCTGTTTAATTATTAAAGAAAAGGTTTTCTCTTAAAGTATATTTTGAGGAGTAATTCTTTGATGTCCATATTTATATTCCTAGATTTTATACCGTACATTCTTTAGACCATACATTTGAACATTTTTTATTTTTATATATGTACTTTTCTTTTTTTTAATTTATTCATTTAAGTTTATTTTTGGCAGTCTCCATAATAAAGCTAATTTAACACCGTACCAAGGGTTAAAAATGACCCATTTGTCTAATGCTGGCAGACTCAAACTAACGTATATTAATGTACACTAGCCCGTGTCTGAGGTGAAGCAGATTCACCTTCTGGTCCTGTTGGAGGTAGTTGAACAGAATGATCTCCAGCAGCAGCTCCTCTCCCCGGATGATGAAGGCCGGAAGATTTAAGGACAGGAAGAAATCCTGGAACACTGTCAGCTGCAGGAAGGTTGCATAGAAAACTTGGTTACAAGAGATGCTAATGCTAACAGCTACTGCTCACATTAATAAGCCAAAAGCCATGCTGTGAATAAATCTAATAATAGAGGGTTAAAAATAAAAATTAATTAAATATATAAACCTTAATACCTCTGCTGGTTGCTCTACAATTCCCAGTCCCAGATTCTCAGACATCACAAAGGCGGTGGCAGTCCAGGTTGTGATGCTGTCCGGTACAGTTAGTGCTATCTCCTTTGTGTTTGAATTACTGCAACAAACGGCCAAAAGAAATGAACTTTAAATGTAAAAAAAACTGCATCTAACCTTTGGGTTTCTGAAGAATCATACCGTGCAGGTCATCAGCTTTGTTACAAACAGTATGTTTTTGTTTACTGACTTAAAATGTTAGGTGTTGGAGGTGCGTTGTGTTGGAGAAGAAAGTTCTGAAAAACTTAGATCCCGACCATTATCTATAGGATCTCTGACTGTTTGTGGCTTCACCTTCTTTGTGTTGTTTGAGCCTTGGTTTTTCACCACAGCTTACTCAGCGTTAGCTTGGTAGTATCTTTTATCTTTTCATAAGTATGAATGTATGTATGGGACATCACCTCCTAAGGTTATATGCCAAGGTAACAACAAAAATAACACCCACTCACATCCTGGGCCATTTGACCTCAGTAAATCACATGTTCACCCGAAACCTTGGCTGATTGTGACCCACACCTGTTTTCACACCTTGACTCATGTGATTAGGTAGAGGGTCAACAGGGGGTCCAAGACCCTCTTGGGGACACCACGGTTTAAAATCTGGGACTCTCCACCAATTAATCTTGGAACTGAAGAAACTTCTTGGATTAGAGGTGAAGCATCTTCAAGGAAACTTAAAGACGTCCAGATGCTTTTCTTTCCAAGCTCCTTAGACTACAATGACCTGGATGAATGAGAACCTTCACAGACAACAAAAGTAGAGGCATTTCCCAAGCTATAAACATGTTTATTTCTGCTGTTAACTTTGGGGTCTGTGGAAATTATGGGGCATTAGAGGAACTGCATTTCTTGACAGCCTCTTGGCCTCACTTCTGCTAAGTGGACTGATTGAATTCAACATCTCCACCTGTTTTATTCCTGCTATTGTCTTTTGCAGTATTTTTAATGCAACTGTCTCAAAAATAATGTGACCTGTGTTGTTATATCAACCGTTCAAGAAAATTGTGCTTTCTGTTTGTGAAATTCTGGTGTCTGTGTGCTGCAGCCTTGCAGTTTATATAAAGTTTTAAAATGTTTGTTTAAACTCTATTTTTCAATATGTAGAGTAAAGGTCACATGAAACAGCAAGAGGCAAGTGATTCTACAGTCTGACACTGAAATATCACCTCGTGTTGGTGTCTATCCAGATCCAGGTCTCTGGAAAGTACCATCGCACACGTTGTTCCTTTTGTTGCTCTGCACGTAAATCCTCTGTCGCAGTAGCGTAAAACATCATCTCCCCTGCTGTTTAAAAAAAGTTTCAGTCACATCAGCATTACAGATCCACAATGATTAAAATGTTTGATACTGTTTAACACTTACGGAAGTCGTGCATTATTTGATACATTGCGGCTTTCAAACTGGCATCAGTGAAAACCACAAGATCACATGACTGTACAAAAAAAAACAACTATCATTACATATTATTAATTTTTAAATAAGGTGAAGACTGTCCATCTTCCCTTAGTGAAAAAGAGGAAAACCAAACCAAAACTCTATGTTATGAGTTATAGGTAATTACAGAAATATTAAACATGCCCAAATATTGAAATTATGGCTTCAGTGTATAAGTGAGTTAAAAGCTCAGGCGCCAACTGCTCTTAACACTCAGGTTCACGGTTGTTTCTACTCTTGGATCTGTTTGATATTATATCTGTAAATATGAGCATCTAGGGCACACAATGACCACAAAAGGCCCTCCCACCTAAAAACCTGTTATAAGATAAATGAGGATTATTCTTTGACTCAAACAAAGCTTCTTGAGGCAAAGAATAAAAATTTGGATCTGAAAATGAGCAGAATTGGTCCTTTTTAATCACTAAATAAACAGATGCGATGTCTCTCTGTGGAGGCTAACCTTAAAAACAGAGTGTGGATCCCCCATTTTTGGCATTTCATTGTTGCCGTCAGCCATGGAATCGCCAAACTCCTTCATCTGCTTCATCACCTGAAAATAACACCAGCAATATCAGAGCTGCCACTGTTAAACCTTCTAAAACCAAACAAAGCAAAGTGGGACAGAAACAAGCCCTTATTGTTTAAAACCAGCTGACATGTCTAATAAAAAAGTTCAGCCTTGTTAAACTGATACTTGGGTGGGGAGGCAGGTTTGTTTTCCCAGGCGAACCTGAAGGGGATCATATACCAGGAAGCATATGAATATAAAAGGCAGAGAACATTTAGCTGGAAAACAATAAACTAGAAAGGACCCCAATGAGATATGGAAGCTTCTAGTATTCACAGGTTACACTGTTGTAAACAATAAAGCATGTTATATGATCAACAACAGTCTGTACAAATGAAAAACAGATGACTCAAGGCTCCAAGTTGGATCTCTCAGACTAAGGGTCAGATTGAAGTCACAGCGAGCTGCCTCACTTTGTAGTCACAGGACCAGGCGCCTGTGACCTGAACTCCTCTGTATGCTAACGAATTCTGGAGTCCAATTTCAGGCCATCAGTCTGACAGCTAAAGTTTGGCTCAAACTGGGTCACAAACCAGGAGAATGATTCCAAGCAAAGCAGCAACATCAGAATGGCTGAAAAAGAAACGAATCAAGGTGTTGGAATGGACCAATTAACATCCAGACCTGAACCTAATTGAAATCCTGTGGTGGGACCTTAAGAGAGCTGTGCATAAATGAATGCCTGCAAAATTTCGATTAAATGAAGCAATATTGTAAAGTAGAAGTGAATCAAGCTATTTAATCGTGAGGTAAATGTAGTTTTACTGTAAAAACTTTTATTTTCACATGTATACATACAGTTCTTATCTTAACATTTTACATAGGATTTTTTAAAAATAGGACTTTTGTATGCAGTTGTGTAGTTATTCTTATGTCTAATCAGCTGTTGAGGATGATATGTCCAAATAACTGATACGTCTACAATATTTCACTGAAGCTAAACAGAACCTGCATCTTTTCTTTGACATACCAAACCTTAATGCCACACTATGATGATCTACTCTGTGCTCATTTTAAGGTTTGACAATTATCATAACAAAGAGATGCTCATGCTACAGACAATCAGTGATTTAGCAGGTCTGCCCACCGTCTCCTGGGTGATGTCATTGTCTGATCCTGCCCAATGTGTCGCCTTGTCAACCACCAGGATCCCGACTACTGAGTTGGGCTCCAGTACATTCACCTTCAGGGTGACATCCTCAGCTGGGCTCTTTACAGCACTGCTCCAACTAAGAGACACCTGCCAATCACAGGTTGATTAGTCACAAATTTACAAAAGTACTATTTGACTTTTCTTATTTCCTGTCATATATGTCCTGCTCTAATTGTGGATGTTCATATTAAACATGGACACAAATTTTAAACCATCATGTAAAAACAAGTAATCTCTGTGAGCAAAAATGTGAGATTTCAAAATTCAGAGGCTTGTTTTTTTTTTTAACTCTTTGATGTGTATGACATCAGTGAGAAGTATATATGCCAAATGTGGTCATCTTAGGCACAAACGTCCTGCCTACTAATTAGACAAAGTCAGCCTGAAAAGCTAAAAACAAGATCCAGTCTAAGATTTAAAAAAAAGATTATTTTGAACTTTAATAAAGTCCAGGAATAAGTTAGTTAGAATAGTTAGGAGTTAAGTGTAAAGGTCCAGTCAGATCATGTCTTAACTTAAGAAATATATTCACAATAACATAATAAAGAAATATTATTCCTGGTTGTGAACAGATAGTCACAGGATGTTCAGAAACACAGACTAGCATTATGCCACAGGCTAGCAGAAGATATAAACCTCAGTGGGATGAGAAATGGACTCCAGAGCAAGAGGTCACCAGTTCATGTTATCTTTGCAGCTTATGTCTTTTTATGAGCTTTTAGGCTTTTTCACAAAATACAATATTTTGGTTGTTTTTTCTAATTGCTAGAAAGTCAAAGAAGGACACCAGGCAGAGGGTAAACTTGTTTCTCCAACACTGACACAACTTTCATTCAACTTTTCTTTTTCTTTTTTTTTTTAACTAAGACTAGACATTGAGAAAAGCTGACGGTTACTCACTGCTGAAATGTTTGCTGGGAAATTATTAGCATGTAACGTGGATTGCTTTTTCTTCATTGTTTTTTCCCACTTCATAACTTCATATTCACACAACTCAAGAGAAAAATTTGATTATTTTCAAAGAAAAAAATGAACAATGAAAAGTCACCTGGTTTTGTAAAAACTGGCGGATTGGCAGCTGGATTGCATCATTGACGATCTCTCCGCTGGGGTGCACACAGTAAACGATGATGCAGGCCAGAGGAGCCCAGGAGACTTCTGGGACCAGAGTCAGATCAGCAGAGCCTTTCCCAGCAGAAATCACCTGACCTCTTGACTTCACCTTTACACACAAGATACAGAGGGAAGGTCTTATAGGAAGCTGGAAGCATACATTCGTCTTTCTTTGCTTACAGCAATAAACTGAATACTTAAAACTTCTGATTTGTCACCACTACCAGAAAACAAACAACTTTCTACAGTTGGAAATGTGCTTTATTTAAATATTAATCAAATTCACTACAAATTAGACAAAGTTTAATAATATTTGATGCTTTTTTCATACCAGGTAGTGAACCTCATTCAGTGGAAAATTACTTTCAATGTGCAGCAGAAGGGGCGAACCAACCTGAAAGAAGGTAAAATGGTGACGTCACATATGAGTATAAATGTTCTACAACCACAGTCAGTAATTGGCCGTAAATGTGTTTTTAAGGTGGAAAAGTCTTTCTAGAAGTCTCGCCATCTTGACACAAGCGGTCACTTAGAAGCATTTACTAACTTAACTTTAATTTGAATCATAGGCAGGACATAAAAACTGAATGTGTATAATTAGAAAGCAAATGTAAATAAAACAAAAGGTTATTAGAAAAAACTTTTTCTAAGTGCACAGTACAGTACATGTGATTGAGGTGTACATACATCACCTAAAGGACATCTAAGGTAACCATAGACTATTTAGCATATTACCTCTCATTAACTGCAGCATGTTTACAATGCTGACACAAAGGTAATTTTAATTAGTTCCTTGTATTCTTCAGCTTTACCTCGGGAGGTGTGAAGGGTTTCTGAATCTGCAGGTAGCTCTCACTGGGGGATGTGTAGCTTCGCTGTATATATAGATTGCTGTGGCTGTCCTCAAAAGAAGCCTGAGAAGAAAAAAAGAGACTAAAGATTTTAAATGTAATTTGAAATCATGATCGTGCTTTTGGGTTTAATTTCTGTTTTAGTTAACACCGTAAATATTTTTCATATTAATTTGTTTATCTATTCAAGTGTCATTACTTTTGTACATGATTTTCTTGTCAGGTTTGGCTTTTTCACAGTAGATTACTTTATTCCTGCCTGTAGCCATTAGCACTCTCCACCTAGCAACTACAGAATAAAATAAGCTTTTTAGGTACAATATGTGAGTACCTAAAATCCTGCTGCTAAATAAAAATACATTTAAGCAAATAAATGATGAAACATGATGAAATAAATGAAACACATAATTTTGTCCCTCCTCTATGCAGATGAGACACCATTTTATATTTCAGCGTAGTGCAATATGTCCTAAGACTTGAATGCATTTTGCCATTTCTTTCGATATAAATACATAATATTGAAAAAATATCAGCAGATGTCAATGATCTATCTACAGAGTATATTTGTTCAATTTAATGTTGACCAGTACATTTGAAATCATATGTTTAGCTGTGCAGTGACTCATGTGTTAATTAAAATTGAAATATTAAATTGAAAGTTACTAATTCTGTATTTTTTTTTTCCAAAATTGGATCCTAAATTAAGAAATAAGCTGTGTCTGAAAGGAAAGGCTAAATAAATAAAGTAAAACAATAATAATTTTCAAGATTTCTTCTTACTAAAGGCCTTGTTACTTAATCCCACATTCAGACATTTTAAAGTCAAATTTTAAAATAATCTGTCTTATAATATTTAGACAATGAAGGTATTATTGTATAACTTACATCAATACTGAGCATGTCTGTTTCACTCATGATTTCAATGCTGAAAGGTATGAGTCCATCTGCAGGGACAGGAAACTTCATTTCTTTAGGTAGCATCTCGTTTGGACTTTCTGAAGTTCCTGAACCGTCTGATTTTTCAGGCTCCGTGTCGATCACCATGTCTCCGATCCAGGCCCAAAATCTTTGCTCTTGCTGAATCACTGAAACTTTAACAAACTTTTGCCGATCCTCCAGTGACAGTGGCTGGTTGTTGTATGTGGATATTTTCAGCTACAAAATTAGAAAAAAAATTAGCATAAGAGTTTTTTACATTAACACTGGAATATCTGTACAGCTCAGACTCTGCATTTCACTTAAATGCTGCCTTCTTACCCTGGCACTGAAGGTTAAAGAGGGCCTCAATAATTTGTGATATTCTTCAAAGGAGACTTTATATCTGGTTTTTGAGAAACCTACTTTTGCCGTACTGTTATATGTAATGCCTGAAAAAGGAGACATAGTCACAGGAGTCAGCACCACGAACAAGAAAAAAAGCTGGTTAGATTCCAAAAAATAATTTAGAGTATCTCCCTGACTTTGTAATTTAAAAAAAAAACTATAGCAGTTTAAACTCCCACAGTAGAGAGCAAATCCAGTGCATCTGAAAAAAAAAAATACTCACAACACTTCACTTGTTTCAGATTTTGTCATGTTACAGCCTTATTATAAAATAGATTAAATTCATTTTTTCACCTTTGTCATTATGAGGTACACGCAACACCACATAACGAAATTTGCTTAAAATTCAGGCAAATATGTCATATGTCGTGATATATTTGCCGTGAGCTTAAGTGCATCAATGGTCCCATTAACACTATGCATCACATAGTTGTGAGTGCATGTCAGGCCAACCAAGCCACGAAGTCCCAGAGATTGTCTGTAGACCTCTAAAACAATTGTAAAGAGGCACAATCTGGGGTAGCGTACAGAAAAAAAGTATTGAAGGTCCGAATGAGCACACCGACTCCCCCCATCCAACCTAATGGTGGAGGTTCTGTAAAGAAGAATGGGAGAAACTGCCCAGAAATAGGTGGCCCAAGCATGTGGCACCATAGCCAAAAAGACTCGAGGCGCTTCAACAAAGTATTGAGCAAAGGCTATGAATACTTATGTACATGTGATATTTTTATCTTTTATTTTTAATCAATTTTGCAGACGTTTTCAAGCAAATGTTTTCACTTTATCATTACGGGATATCGTGTGTACAATTTTGAGGTGAAAAACGATGTTTTAATATCCAATTTGGTAATTAACTTTGAAATTGTCATCAACATTAAATATTTTACATTCCAACTAATTTCTGGAAAACTCTGCACACCTGAGTAAATTTCGGGAGCATGAAGGGGAAAAAACTTTGTAGAGAAATATATAAAATAACCTCCACACACTGTCCCTCTTTGCTCCGTACCTGACGAAGGTCGCACAGACCGAACGTTGTAACTGAACACAAATAATGGTAAGTGAGACAGTGTGCAGAAATTATATTATATATTTCTCTACAATATCTCAGCTAATAAAATGAGAATTTAATCTTAACTGTCCTGTATCTTGACAATCAATTAAACATCAAAATAGTAGGAGAAGTCAGAGATAGTCTGGTGTTTTTATCTGAATTACACCTTAAGGTTTCAGGAGGCCGCAGAAGATCAGATTTTTCGCTGTAATTTTGTCTGTTTTTTATGAATGTGTTTTCTTCAGAACTCATTCAAAACAAATACATGGATTAAATAATTTAATACGCGCTGATTTCACAAATGTTAAATATGAGCTTGGACACTGCCTGGAATAAAACTCTAAGCCTTTAATGCTGAAATTTATAAATAAAATCTGAATTACCTGTGAGGTGTTCAGTCACATGAGCCACAACTGTTACATCCTCAGCGTTTCCCTCATAGTACATCATTTTGGAATCATTTCTCATTTGGAAATAATCAGGAGCATCAAATGTGAACCTTTCAGTACCATCAATCTAATGAAAAGGAACACTGTTAATGTGTTAAATCTATGATGTTTAAGTTTAAATAAACTGTATGTTCTCAAATGTTGTATTCGGGACAGGAGTTCTTCAGTCAAAAATGATTTAATCAATATAAAGAGAAGAAAATTAGTAATCTTAAGCTTTGATATAATAAAACTATCATGCATGTTGTATTATCAGTTTACAAGACAGTATAAATTTATGTTTATACTACATTTAGAGATATTTTTCACTGTTCAGAAAACTTAATATTTATAAAAAATGTAATTAAAAAATGCTTTCAGTCTGTAATTTTATTTTAAATTCAGATAGTGGGAGAGCCTATAATGATAACCGTACAGCTGAATATTAAAGGAATAATTACACAATGATTCCACTGACATACGAACCTCTCTGTCCTCATAGTAAAACTCGACAGTACCGTGAAAGCGATAAATGAACGTCATATTCAGGTGTCCCTGAACGGGCTTCCCGTAAGTGTACCTGTGGATGGAAAGGTCATAAATAATCCTGAGGAGCAACTTTGTTCACACACAAACTGGATCAAAGTCTCACTTTGCTGTGACGGAGCCCTCCACAGCGTCCTCACGGTAAATGACATCCGGAGCATTGATCACAACCTCAAACTTTGGCAGCACTGCAACCAAAAGACACACACACATGGTGGATATTCATATCTTGTGGGGACATCCAATTGACATAATGCTTTCCCAAGCTGCTTACCCTAATGAAATATGAATGCCTAACCCTAACCCTTACCCTAACCCAATTGTAACCCTGTTACTAAAACCACATTTTGAGTCTCAAAAATGCCTTCAAACTTGTGGGGACCAGGACTTTGGTCCCCATAAGGACTGTTGATCCCCACAAGTATAGTAAACTTCCTATTTTTGGTCCCCACAAAGATATGAATACACGCTCACACACACACACACTGAATGGATATGTGTTTTTATTCTTCAAAAGGAGGAAGCTGTACATGTAATGCTGATAGAGAAAACAACCATACCATAATGCGACACAGTGAAGTACTTCACACTGGAAATGTCCTGCAACACACAGAGGAGCTTTATAACATCACCTCTCTATGTTCTTTTTATAAGGAAAATCTATTCATTCGTTCTTTCACTCAGTCTGACTTTAACTGGTGTGTATAAATGTTACAGCCACATGGAGGCGCCAGAAGTCCCCTTCACATTCACAGCACGAGTCGTGAGTTACTGAAACTTGAGATAGTTGTTTATATGAAAGGGACTCTTGCCTGTGCTGTTATTTATCTGTTTGATTGTTCCGATGGAAGCTGCCCTGTTACTGCCTCATATTTTCATGCAAACATGGAGATGTAGAGGTGAGACATTTTTCATACTGTGCATTATTTATAGGTTTCCTGTCAAAAAGATTAGTGCCACTGACCACATGAACTTCTTTGCACAAAAGATCTGACTTTGGCTGAAGCAGTCAGTGGTCAGGTGGATTAGATTGAATTATCAGAGGCTTGTCCAGCTTAATTACCATGCAGAGGTTCACCTGTTAAAGGACTTACTTTCACTGTAGCAATGATGCTCCACTGACCCAGAGGAGGGTTTTCGGACAGCTGAAACTCTTTGGACACAATGCCAAGGACGCTGTCTGCAGCCAGCCACTGCCTGAGCAGGTTTCCCCTCGGATCCTGGACCAAGAAGACCGTGCTGATCAGAGGATTTTCAAAACTTCAGTTTGTGCTTTGAAAAACGTCCAGCAAGTTTAGAGGCAAGTGACGGATTTAGCCACCAATGCTGACGAATGCTAGTGAATGCTACTGAATCCTAGTGCAAAGAAGAAAGTTCATGACTGGAAATTAATTTATTAAAATGATGCTGATATGAATATGAAGTATGTGTAACGGAATGAACTCATCATCCAATCACCCAGACCTGATGCAGAAGTTGTCCAAGTAAAACTCCCCTCAGATCTTTTAAAAATAGTCTTTGATTCTGCCCTCTTGTCCTCTCTTTTGGTACAATAACCTCAGTCTTACCCTGATGATGATGTCCACGGGGCTGATGAAGGGCTTCCCATCAGAGTGAATGGAAACAACTCTGATCTTCACCGTCTGCCCAGGTAAGTACATTACTTTGTCTGTTTGAATGAAGGTGGCGATATCTTCGAGGTCCAAGTAGAGCTTTGTGGAGCTGGAGAAAACCTGGACTTCTCCTCTGTGACCTTTGACCTCCAGTATGTAGGCCTCCCAGTGATTGGGCTCGCTGTCACGAATCTGCAAGAATTCAACATGGAAGGAAATTCATCAACACTTAAATGACAAACAGTCACATTATCATCTTAACAAATTTAATCTGACATACAGAAAAAGCAGGTTTTGAAAATGCTCCAAGTTTAAAGTTCAAAGTTTCTTGCGTGTAATCTGAACCGTGGAGGACTGAGAGCTCGCCTGTGGTCCAGATGAGAGAATTAACCAAAATCTGCTAAACATCTGTTTGAATTTTACCTGATCGTATCTGTTTGTGCTCTAAAGAATCTGAGTTACGCCTCTCCTCGCCAACCTGCTCTCAAAACAGAAAACTGGTCTTTGTTCTGGGCTCTGGACTTTTACCAGGAAGTTGCTTTTAGAGGCCACAAGGGGGCATCCAAACCCACAATTTCAGCTATGTTTTTAAAGCTGAACTGTAAAATATCCTGTTTTCAAAAAGTAGTCCAAAATGTTATTGTTTATTTTCTAATGATTGTGTGTCATATTTAAAAAGAAATAAGGCACTTATTAGCATACTGGGACATAGTAAAAAGGTATGGTAAGTGCAAACAAAAAATAAAACTGACTTAAATTGTAGTAAGCTCAGACTGAATTTACAAAGACTGGCCTTTGTATTTGTTACAGAGGAATTTCTTACTTACAGGCGGCAAAGTCAGTAGGGTGGTTGAACCTTTAGAAAGAGAATTTCACAGTGAGGTTAGAGCTATAATTAATTAATTGTGAATTAATTGTTGGTGGCAGATACTTACCTCCTTCAACTTTAACAGATTTCGAGGCCATTGTTAGGTTTCCACAAACAATGTGAGCAGATACAGTGACCAGTGAAGGGATCAGGATGGTGACTGATATAGATGTTGGGATTCCAGGTTTGAGGGCTTTGGGAGCGAGGAGCAGGTAGGAGGGCTGAGGGTGGGGGCTGAGGAAAAAAAACCCATAATGAATAAATATATTTATTTACACGAAAAAAACCCCATCATTAAGAATAACAAGTTGGTGTAAAAAACCTCAAAGGGCGAATGAAAACACAGAAACCTTCCCAACTGTGAACATTTATAAAAAAAAAAAAAAAGTACTTACATTAGGAAACAGTTTAAATCTATATCTTTTAATCAACTTATGCAAAAAAGACTTTAAGGCAATAAAACATGTTTGGAAAATGATGAACAATCAGCTTAAATTCAATGAATTTTTAACATCACTCCTGCAGTTTTGAACTGAGTTTTTATTTCCTAAAATGTAGGAAAATGTATTTAAAAAATGTAGATACACAGATGAGCAGAAGAGGAAAAACACTCATGAAGAAGCAGTTTAAACTCTCCAGGTGAGTCCTGTAGTTCGGCCTGTGTGCTTACCCGTTTGTGGTTTTCTGGGCAGCGGTGAGAACGATGAGGCTGAAAACACCCCACACCCGGAGACGCTCCATTTGTATGAATGAAATTCACTCCAGGGAGCTTCTCTCAATACTGAAAGCAGGTAATATCGGTTTTGGCCTTCATACCTGTAGACAGTAACCACACCCACCTCCTACTTCTCATCATCATCATCATCATACGATATCACCTGAAGAATTGAACCAGGATCAGTTTACCTGAATCCCACTGGGAGGCTTTTATTTCTTGTGCTCTCATTCAGGTCATAATGAGAATAGAAAAAAAATAAATAGGCAAATATTTATAGCAACAGTAGTACAGTATACCACTCCTGTATATTTATTATTGTATCACCAGGGGCATGTAGTATCAGAACAGTGTCAACCCAAGACCGATGATTGGACAAGTAGTTCACTTTACTACAGTTGTACCTGTAGGAATAATAATCGTCTCCTCTCCAGAAAAAACTGGCAGAACTGAGCATCAGGTTTTACATTCTGGGAACCAGACCCTATAAGTGATCACAAAGTTAAAGCAGGTGAAGAAGAGAGCCCACCGGGCGTGTCTAGTGTTCAGTCGTTTGGTGGCTTTGAGGTGAGCAAGGTTTATGTTTTTTGTTCCTGTCCAAATTATTAATGGATCCTCCGCTCACTCAAGCCAGCGTTTCTGGTCTTTGAGCTCCAGTTTCACAACCAACAGTTCCCAGTCCCTGATGTCAGTGTTGCATTTAGCTGGGGAGAGACATGAGAAGCAGGCAAAAGGATACATTTGCTCTCCTTGGTACTGAGATTAACTTGTGCTAATTTTAACTTATTATTAACAAATTTTTATTTGTATGGCTACTTTCATTATAATTTTTTTTACTCTTTTTCTCCAATTGATCCGCGTTAAATTTAGTAATAACTTCCTACAGTAATATGTCCTACCATTAATTAATGTTTCAGTCTTAAATATGATCAACCTATCTCTAATAATCGGCTATGTACCACAGGCCTTTAAGCTAACAGTAGTTAAACCGTTACTTAAACAGTCATCACTTTACCCAGAACTCTTAGGTAATTATAAGACAATCTCCAACCTTCCTTTTAGCTTAAAAAATCTTGAAAGAGTAGTTGTCAAAGCTAACAGATCTTTCTCTGATGAATGGCTTATTTGAAGAGTTTCAGTCAGGTTTCAGAGCTCATTACAGCACAGAAACAGCTTTAGTTAAGGTTACAAATGATCTTCTTATGGCCTCTGACAGTGGACTCATCTCTGCGCTTGTCCTGTTAGACCTCAGTGCAGTGTCGATACTGTCGACCATAATATTTTATTAGACCTTCACACACTAAGGTTAATTATGGAGTTCCACAGGGCTCTGTGCTAGGTTCAATTCTGTTTACATTATACATGCTTCCCTTAGGCAGTATTTTCACTGCTATGAAGATTCAATTTAATTCATTTCAAATTTCTTCATACAACACCAAATCAGAACAACAGTTGCCTCAAGGCATTTTATATTGTAAAGCAATACAGCAATACATAGAAAACAGAGAAAACCCCAACAATCAGATGACCGCATATGAGCAAGCGCTTTGGCGGCAGTGGGAAGGAAAAACTCCCTTTTAACAAGTAAAAGCAAGTAACCTCCAACAGAACCAGGCTCCACTGTGCTGGAGCCCGGTGGAGACGTGCTTTACATCACTACATCTGAGGCTTTGCTTTGCACTTTTTTTTGGATGCAGGTGGTTTCCATGGAAACCCGTTCCAGGAAACTCTCTACACACTGTTTTTGAGCTAATCTGAAGGCCAGATGAAGTTTGGAGGTCTGTAGGTACTGACTCTGCGGGATGTTGGTGACCTCTGCATGCTATTGCCCTCAGCACCTGCTGACCCCGCGCTGTGATTTTAAGATAAGATAAGATAAGATAAAACTTTATTAATCCCTCGGGTGGGTTCCTCTGGGAAATTCGGTTTCCAAAAGCACAGCACCGACAGGAGTTACAGAACGTGAGCAGAATATTATATATATATACACACATATATAAATACAGAGACATATATAGATAAAATATACGAAAGGGATAAATAGAATAAATAGGAATAAGAATACAAGGGAATTGCACATTTCAAGTATTGAAGTCTATTGCACCGTTGACTATTAACAAAAAGTATTGCACAAAAAGTATTGCACAGTGAAAAGGCACTACAGCTTAGTTGTTCCCCCCTCCTTTGTCCTCCTGTTTCCCCTCCCTCTCCCCTCCAGAGAGGAGTTAAACAGTTTGATGGCGTGTGGGACAAAGGAGTTTTTAAGTCTGTTTTTTACATGTTCTACCACTTTGTGGCTGAATTGCTGACGTTCCCAGTAGTTTCCACTTTGTTAAAAATACCACCAACAGCTGACTGTGGAATATTTAGCAGACTGTGGAACTGGACTTGTTGCACAGGTGGCACCCTATCATGGTACCATGCTGGAGTTCACTGAGCTCCTGAGAATGACCCATTCTCTGACAAATGTTTGTAGAAGCAGGTTAATGGCTAGGTGCTGGATTTTATGCATCTGTGGCCATGGAAGTGACTGGAGCAAATAAAGACTTTTACTCTGAACTGAAATGAGATTAGTGCAAATAAATTAGGTGGATAAAGTGAGTTTTTAATTTGTTTTGTTGTGTTGTCATTTATTATCTTACTAATAAAAACAACTCGGTCATTTTAAATTCTTGGATGTAACCTTAAGGCCAGGTTTAAGTCAAGCCTGATGTTGTCACACACATAAAGGAATTAATCGCACTTAATTTAACACTGATATGAGATCAGTACTCGGTATCAGCAGATACCTTAAGCCAGAATATCTGTCAGAACTGGAAAAAGTTGCATTGAAGCAGGTTGATGGCTGTGCTGCTTTTTAAATGAGAAATACAAATGATATGACTTGACTTCTTTCTCAGTTACTGATCAGAATAAATAAATAAGGAAGACAGTGGTGTGAAAAAGTGTTTGCCCCCTGCAAAAACAAAGACTTTATCCTGAAAAAGAAGGAAATTTGAGCAACAGACAGAACTGGAGAAGCCTCTCGAATAAGAGGTGAAATGTTTTCACAAAAACTGGCCAATTGTCTCAAAAAAACTGTTTTTTCCTGATCCTTGGCAGAAATTCCAATTGTAATCAGATCCAGACACAGTAACTGAATTCCCACCAATCAGGGAACAAGTGGAGGTTTCTACACAAAGATCCTTTCTTACTGAACTGCAGCTCTCACACTTTAAGTTTTTGACACGTCCATGTGGTCTTGCAGGGCTGCCGTGGTCCTTATGAAGGTAGTACAAGAGCTCACATTCATTACAACTGCAGGCCTCACTTAGTGAAAGTCAGTGTTCATGACTCCACCATAACAAAGAGACTGGGAAAAAATGGCCTGCATGGCAGAGCTTCAAGATAAAAACCACTGCCACCATTTTTGTGTGACACACAAATATAGAATAGGAAATCAGGAAGGGTGCAAACACTTTTTCACACCATTATATTTGGAAACTATAGGACTGACAGACGGCTGTGACCAAATCAGCAGCTGTCCAAAGGAAAACATTCCTCCACGTGACTCTTGTTGTTATAGTAACAGCTGTGAAAGCTTTACCGATCTGGACTCTGTCAGGGTTGATGTCAAACACGCTGATGCGCCCAACACTCCAGGAGGTGTTGACCAGCAGCACGATGTCGGCCTTCGCTGTTGTGTTACACTGAGCACCTGCAGGGAGTGGTGTTGGAAGGAGTCGAAGTTAGCGAGACACCTGATGCACAACAGATACCTGGCATGAAGGCCTGTTTGGTCTTATTTGGACTGTTTATGGGTGAGAAAAGTGAGAAAAAGTGAAAGGAAATGCATCAGGAGGAGAGACAAGTGAGGAGTAGGAGTACATCACAACAACTCGCCCACTCACAGGAAGTGTGAGAGCTGTGGTTCAGTAAGAAAGGATCTTTGTGTAGGAACCTCCACTTGTTTCCTGATTGGTGGGGAGTCAGTCACTGTGTCTGCTTCCCACTAAAGCAGGAACATCTGCCAGGATCAGCACGTCATCCAAGTCTGATGGGAAGCATAACATGAGACTTTTTCCTAGGAAAAGGTGTAAGTGTAAACAGAGCTCTTTGACACACCACAGTAAAGGAAAATATCTACTTTTGCATGACTAAAGACCCCTTTATCCAGCAGCTACTGAGCCCAGTAATAATCTGTAGGAGATGATGAAGATATGCATTTATCGTGATACCATTAAAGCTCAGTGCTGGCATGGCTGCTCACAAATGGGTAACTATGTGACACATGAGTTGATCAGTTGGACAGTTTATAGATGTTAGTGTCGACACATTTTACTATGTTCTGCATGACACTCCAAATGAGAAGACGGAGGTGAGGGAATTCGAGCCATGCATTCCTAAATAATGTCTCCTAATCTAAGGAGCTTGGAGACAAAGAGGCTGGACTTTTTGTGAAAGCGTTTCTCCTCTCATCCCAGGGCTTTTTCAGTTCTGTCTTCTAATCATAATAATTTGCTCAAATTTCCTTCTTTTTCAAGATAAAAGTGTCATTTATTTACACAGTGTAAAGAGAATATTTTCCCACAATATTTCTTATTTTCCTCTGACCATAACTGAGGCAAGTGAGGCCTGCAATTCTTTGGATTTTGTTCTTTGGATGTCGTGCCAGTTCAGCGTCCTTCCAAGTGGGAAGAGTCTCCACATGATCTGCTACTTAAAGGGGCGGGAGGTGCTGCTCCTAGCTCTGCCTGCCCCAGTTCTTACGACATCCAGAGGTGGATGGACAAAAGAGTAGAGGTGGGAAGTTCTTGAAATTATGTTTTGAATTGGTTTGATAATTTGAAGGTGACATTTGTTTCATATTTTACTGTAATAACATTTTATTATACTCAAATTAAACTGTTATATTTCAAGACCATGGACAGCGATGGTTTTCACTGTGATCTCGATAGTTGCTCCAACGTGACTGTTTTTAAAGGTGGAACTACACAATTTCAGCTACACTTTGACAATACATAAGATGTCATGGAGATCGTGCATTGCACTTGTCAGATTAGGCTCATCATACTGAAATTAATTGACTGTGCTTTTTAAGCACACCTGAAAAACTAACCACACCTATCAACGCTATTGTGTGGATTGTGCTCACACACTATTTTAGTTGGAAACAGCAGCTCAGTTTTGTGGACTCACACATTTTACCTTTATCCACCAACAGTCAGCCATTCTACACACAAAGAGCCACAAACTGGTTTGTTGATCATGAGAGCCATGTTGTTTTTATTGATCCTCGGATCAACATAGAGAGAGTACAAGAAGTAACTGTAATGTGGTCACATTTATAAACAATCTAACTGAGCGCTCACACCATGCAAACTCCACAAAGAAAGAAACCAGGAGCTGGAATCAGGAACCTTATTGCTGTGAGACGGGTGTGTTAACCATGGTGGTGGAACAGTTAGCACTGATCATAATGATCCTAAAAACACTGAAATAAAGATATGAACACGCAGTCCGACACAGATGGAGTATTTTCAAGTGGCTGACTGGTTTTGGGCAAGTGGAAGCAAATGACTGAAGAAGAGGAGTTAAACTTTCTTCTGAATGAGGCCCCCACAGCTCAAACGACACCTATCCATCTCCTGAAAGGAAGAGTTCAAAGATGAAGATAGAACTAGTTTGTCGTGCACATATTAACCTGAACACCAAACATAGTGTCCATGCGCTAAATAAAATGATGAATTATTTTTAGTTCTTTAATTTTGTATTAATTTTTCTGTATAACCAACATTGCAGACTGTAACATGTGCATACGCCCTGTCCAGCAGCAGAGAAGCAGAAGAGGAAACACTCACGGGTGGTCTCGGTGCCCCTGAGAGGCTCGCTGCTCCGCTCGCCAACCACAGCGTAAACACTGATGGCGTACTCAGTCCGAGGGTTTAGATTTTCCAGCACCACAGTGGTCACCGATCCCTCGACTAAAAGCTGAAACAATAAAGGATTGGTTCTTATTCTGTGACCAGTGAACAAGTTAATGACAGGTGGATTTGATCAAAACCAAAGAATACTTCAAACCAACAGCTGGACTCACTTTTGGGATTTCGGGAGTGTCACAGTTGTGGGTCTTCAACACAGTTTTCGGAGTTCTGCATTATTTTCTGTTTCTTATTGTGTTTTTTGTACTTTATTCTCTAACTCTCAGTTATTTGAATAAAAAGAGAGAATTCTTTAGCCTTGTTCATTGTTGGATAAAGCCTAACAAGCAGTCTCTCCTCTTAAACTTTAGATTTAAGTGATGCATATTTGGTTGGCATCTTGAGACATCTGCACAAAGTCTCGTGTTTACTCTCTGATGATGAAATTCACATCATAAGAAACAGGATTCCTAAGCTATGCTGAATATTACAGATGGTGCAAAGCTACACCAGGAGAGTCCCTCAAAAGGCTCACTCGTAGTTTGGCTCTGATTATCAGCCAGGCTCAGAATCGCTCCTTTTGGGTGTTTTTCTGTAGGTTCTGTTCAAACGTTTCTGAAATCTAAAACTCTGAAGACTAAATGAGTCTTATGCAGCATTGTAATACACTGTTTATCCTCTAATGGGTGTATATTTTAATATTTGGGTTGTCACAAATAAATGAAATCAGTATGAATTACATTTATTCTGATGGTTGGAGCTAAAAGCCTCTGGTCTCTGGTTACAAAATAACATGAGGGGGAGAGCTTCATCTCACCTCCTTGGGGGGTCCTCCGGCCGCCACTGAGTAAGTGACGCGAAACTGGTCCATGGTGCCATTGGGTGGAGTCCAGGTGGTGCGGAAGGAGCTCTGTTTCACCTCTGAGGTCACCAGGTTGGTTGGTGCCTCCAGTGGCTCATCATCTGATAAGAGACAAAGAGCACAGAGAATGAGATCCATCATGTTGACATCAAACGATGCAACATATCACAACAATTTTACTTTTATCATTCAGCTAAGCTAAGTGGATAATCTTCTGTTTTTCAGAGCAGAACTGATTTGTGAATAACAAAAACAGAAAAGTAATCTCTATTTCATGTGTCGTCAGTTTCATGCTGAAACAGGGTAAAAGCTGCTGTGCCAATGAGTACTTAACCCTTTAAAAGCTGAACCATGAAAGAATTGTCAGAATTTTCCATTTGTTTTGAAAATACAGTTTTTTTTAACCCTCTGATGAATCGGACTGGACAGCCGGAGAAAAGCAGCCAATGTACAAAGAAAAACTTCGAAAGTCCTGAAGAACGCATGGAAAACTATTGCTAAAAACCACTTTAACAAATTATAAGAGTCAGGTTCCCTGGAAGAAAATCTAAAAGTATAAGCGGTGGCATGGAAAACTATTGCACAGAAACTGTATTAGTCTGTTAGTTATTATTAATTAGTAGATTTATCAGTGCTTTGCTCCACCGTCTTGTCTAAATATGGAAACCTACACAGCGATAATCAATAAGCTAAAGTTGAGGGTTTAAAATTCACAAGCCAGCAGGTGACGTGAATGTTCATCTATAATAGATATAGTTTTTTACTAAATGAACACTTATTAAATCACTACAAAATTTCAGGAGATTAAGTTATTCAAGTTATTAAGTTATTTGACCAGTGCATCTTAAAAGTTATTGAGATGCTGGTCTTCTACTTATCCAGTGTCTCCAACCTGAGCCCTTTAAGCTGTTGTACAAGTTGATTGTGAGGTCATTAACGATGTCCGGCAGGAACTCGAAGTCAGTGACGGAGTATACGTGACTCTCATCTGGATCAGAGGCGATGGACTTCAGCTCATTCTCATCAATATGAGCTATGCCTACCAGAAAAATGCACAATCAGATTTAGAATTACACATGTAAACAGAGACGAAGAACAAAAATAATTTCAGTGTCTTCTAAATGAATCAGTCAAGCTTCACTCCTGTTAGCGAAGAACAGGAAACTGAGGCTAAAATTGGTCAGTGCAAGACTGGAAACTCCTGAGATCTCTCTTTCTACTGCAACATTTAAATGCTGAGATCAGAATTTGCATAAACAACATAAAAGCGTGAGCCCATTTTGCCTTGTAAGAACACTTCAGGCTAATGGTGGTGGTGGAAATGGTGGTGGGTACCAACTGAACCATCATTTAAATATTAAAGCATGAGTATTGTTGCTGGTCTTTTTTTTTCTTTTTTTTTAAATCACAGTCTGTAGCTCATTGCTGCTTTCCTTGCATTTTTTCCCTATGTAAACAACCAAGCTCACTAACCAACAGCATAGAGCTCAATGCCACTGTCTCTGAGTTTCTGTGAGACTCTGATGACTTCGTCCTGGGACCTTCCATCAGTGATCAGGATGCCAATTTTGCGGGAGTCTCCACGCATCCCCACATTAGGTTTGAAGTTGTTTTCAAGCATGTAGTTTAGAGCCAAGCCTACAACACAGCAGCAAAGATGTTTTACAAAGACTTCAGCTGGAAACATTGAGATGGGGGGAGGTTAACAATGCTGTTAAAAAGTCACCTGTCATGGTGGTTCCTCCTTTAAGTGGCAGCTTGGCAATGGCATGTAGCAGGGATGCTTTGGTGGGGTGGGCATTGAGGTGCCATTCAGTCCTTGGATCACTACTGTACTGAGTCAGACCTGCAGAAAACACATTCAATAATGTAGAGCACCAAAGATACACCAACTCTGATCCTCAGCTTTTTCACAAAATAGACAAAATGATAACAACTACAAATAAAGTGGGACAAACGAAGCAACCTATTCTGCTTTTCCTTATTTTCTGCCATCTATATACTGTTCCAATGGTGGATGTTCAATGTAAACAAAGTTTTGAATAATGAGATTAGTGTAAATACAAATAATCCTTGTAAAGCCAGGCTTCAGACTACTCGAAATGTTTGGTACATGTTCAGCATGACGTAAAAGAAAACATATTCAGTCATCTCAGGCACAAAAGTCCCACCCACCTGCTGTTTAAATCATCTGTCTGTAAAGAACAGCCAATCAGAGGAAAGCTGACTTAAAGTAGTTATTCTGAAACTTTTTCTCATTTGCCCCACTTTTTAAATGAATCAAATCAACCTTTACCGATCTGGACACTTTCTGGGCCAATGTCAAACACACTGACCACACGAGCAATGAAGTTGCGAACGGTTTTGAAGTTTAATCGTCCAACACTCCAGGATCCGTCAACCAGCAGTACAATGTCGGCTTTCGCTGTGGTGTTACACTGAGCATCTCCAGAGAGAGGCGGTGCTGTTGGGAGGAGGGGAGGTTAATGAGACACCTGGTACACAACAAATACCCACCTCACCTATTGAGTCCTATTTTAACTGTTTGTGTGTGAGAGAAAAGTGAGAAAAAGTGAGATGAAATACATAAGGAGGAAAGAAGACAAAGGCACAGGGGGACATCACAAAAACTCTCACAATTAAAGATGTTTAGACAGCAGATTTGGTGTATAAAAACTGTCGATTCTTTTCTCGTCAGAGAACCAGCCCTGTGGTCTCAGCAGGAAGTAGCCTCTCCCACACTGTGATCTATGGCGCCACCTGCTCCCCAAATTATTTACACGTTCCTGCTCCAGGAAAAGGCTGCTCAGCTGTTCAAAACAAGTTAGGAGACGTTTTCGCTCTTTTAAGGGACTGCAGTAATAAACACAGTAGTCTAAAAAGCAGCCTCCTATCTGGTTTTCCGAATCAGTTTTCCTTGACGTCAATGGAAATCCAAATTAGATCAAGAACAGGTGCAAAGCAGATCATATAAAAAAGAATCAATGTTGAAAAATACCAGTTTAGTACAATATTTGACATTTTAAATAGATAATAATAAAGTGAAGTAAAATTAATTTCACATTGAGGTGAGTTGGTCATTCTATCCGCTCTTATTTTCTCTCTCTACAACAGCGTTAGGGAATTCTCATTCCCAACCATTCTCATTCTTTTGGTCACTACCCAAACCTCATGACCATAGGTTAGGATAGGGACATAAATCAGCTGGTAAATCAAAAACTTCACTTTTATGCTCACTTCACCACAACAAATCGGAACAGTGTCCACACCAATCCACGTGTAAATCTTTCGCTCCACTTTGTCCTCCCTTGTGAGCAAGATAGATATTTGAAGTCCTCCACTCCACCCTTCTCCAGCTTAGAACATGGCCCCGGATTTGGGGGTGCTAATTCTCATTCCAATGCACAATGACTGAAAATAGCACAACTAAAGAACAATGGGCTGTGAGGTCAGTTTCTTGATCATTAATATGCAAATTGTCATGACCATTGATAAACAGCCATTGATCAAAGACCATTGATCAAAGACCAATGATCAATAACCAATGATCAGTGGCCATGAGTATCATTTACAGAGAGTTGGGGAATACCTGTAATCACAGCATTGTAAGATGGTGAAAGGTGTACCCTAAATAATAGTACTAGCCATGAAAGTAAAGTCATGGTTGCAATGTTGAACTTACAAATCACTAAAAAATGTTCCAATCTGCATTTCCTAAAAGAGTTATACAACAGATTCAAATAACTAGCTATAGCCTCTTGTCAGAAAAAACTAAAATTGAGAAGTCTTTTCAGCTTTGTAAAATGTTGAACAATGTATCTAAAGCTAACTGTGATGCTGGTCTAATGCTCCAGTTACTCATTACCAACCTGAGGCCTTTACACTGTTGCACAAGTTGATTGTGACGTTGTCAACAATGTCCAGTAGGAACTGGAAGTTGCTAACTTGGTAGATGTGACTCTCATCCGGATCAGAGGCAATGGTCTTCAGCTCGTACTCATCATAATTACCGATACCTGAGGGACAAATGATCAGGTTGAGAACTTCACTTCAAAACAGAGATTTCAAAACAAAAATAGCATATCAGTGTCTGCTAAATGAATCAATAAACCATCATTAAATAGAGGGAGTGTTCGCCCAGGGCGCCAAACAGGCTAGGACCACCACTGCTTATCATCCTCTCTCTGATTTTTTCCCCATGCATGATTTAGAACAAATCAAACTTTAAAATCGTTTTGATACATTTTCTTCTTTTCTGTGTTATTCTTAACATAAAAGGTTCCACTACATGTAAGCATTCAGTCACACATGAATATACTTCACTTCATGTTTTATTCATTTTATGTAATTTCACTTCAGTTAAATTTCTCTTCGGGTCATTCTTAGATAAACATTTTAGCATAATCCTTTTTAATTTAGTTACATAGGAATACTTTCTATTATGTTTTCTCTTAAAAGCTCTGAGCTGAACAGTCCAGTATGGGGACAAAATGCCCATTCCCACAAGTTTTTGAGAGTCAAAAGGTTGTTTTATTGTCAGGGTTACAATTAGGTTATGGTTAGGTTTGGGCTAAGGGTTAGGCACAGGCCTTCATTTTTGATAGTTAAGTTTAGGGTAAGTGGCTAGGGAAAGCATTATGTCAATTAGATGTCCTCATTAGGATATGAAAACAAGTGTGTGTGTGTGTGTGTGTGTGTGTGTGTGTGTGTGTGTGTGTGTGTGTGTGTGTGTGTCTGTAGGTGTGTGTGTAGGTGTGTGTGTGTGTAGGTGTGTGTGCGTGCATCATGCGTGTGTGCGTGTTTGCTGGGCAACAAACATTATACAATCATGTTAGAGTGGCACCCAACTACCCAGCACATTATGCCACCCCCATAATCTGTGCAGGTGGTGGAGACGTTGCCTCGTATGGTGGCTGAGCTAGCCACCATGAACCTAAGAGTAAGTGCATTTTGTTTCAAGTGGTACAAGTTGCAGCTCATCACTGCTTAGCTAGTATTACTTTTGTTTTCCCATTTAAACAATCAGGATCACTCACCAATAGCATAGAGCTTGATGCCTCTGTCTCTCAGGTTCTTTGACTTAAAGTAAACTTCATCTTGGGACTTTCCGTCAGTGATCAGGACACCAATTTTGCGTGAGTCTTCTCGCATGCCCACACTGGGATTGAAGTTGTTGTTACAGATGTATCTTAGAGCCCAGCCTACAAAATAGCAACAAATAAGTTTTACAAAGAGTTCAGCCAGAACATGTACATGTCACAATGCAGGAACAGACTCAAGCGTTGGACCAAGAAAAACGTTGAACAGTTTATTTACAAAAGTCACACCAAGTGATATATACAAAATGTGCAGGGGAAAAGAGGTCCAGACATCCTAGGGCGGGGAAGGGCAACAACAATCCTCTTCAGTCACACACGGCACTCGATACACTCACGTCAGAACTCCAAAGGAAAACAGGCAGGGACACGTCCAGGGAAATCTATGTACAAAAAGAGAATGAAGTCACAAACCAGGAAAATATATCAGGAACGAGATTAGTATGAGAGAGCCGGGCAACACTGACAAGAGTCATGCAACGATCCAGCGATGAGAAACACCGACCCGCCATCTTAAACAGTCACCAGAGAGCCAGGGTAGTGAGCAGCAGGTCCTTGTTACATACCTTGGTGCGCAGCAGCACAGACTATATAGCTCGCCAGACATGACGGCACCTGGGGAGATGGTGGTGGTCCAAGGGTACAGCGTGCTCACCTCGAAGGGGGACAATCCGGTGGCTGAGCAGATTAAGCGTACTCAATCCAGGGAAGACAGTCACTCCATATGGACTGGTTGGTTGATGCCACACAACGGAGGGCTGCTTCCTGTTCTTGGTTCATGAGTTCGGTTTGCCCATTGCTCTGCAGGTGGAAACCAGAGGATAAACTAACCCTAGAGCTCTTAGCAGAACAGAACTCCTTCCACACTCTTGAAGTGAACTACGGCCCTTGGTCAGAGACGATATCCTCTGGTATCCCATGAGGGTGTAAAACATGGGTAGTCAGGAGTCGGGCTGTTTCCAGGGCCGTAGGAAGCTTGGGTAGCACGAGAAAATGGGCAGCTTTAGAAAAATGATCAACAATGGTGGCGATGACTGTCTTACCTGCTGAGGGTGGAAGGCCGGTGACAAAGAGGCAGACTCAATCTCCCAGGTGATGGCTCCCACTGTGCAGAATGGAGGTAGGATGGGTGAAGCTTCACAGGACTCTTCAGATGAAGCAAACTGTCAGGAAAGCATGTCTGGCTTGACATTACGGGAACCAGGTCTGTAGGTGATGGAAAAGTGTAAACATGTAAAAAAGAGAGTCCACCTGGCTTGCTGGGCATTGAGATGTTTTGCAGTTTGTAGATAGGCCACGTTCTTGAGATCTATCCACACAACGAATGGTTGGATGTTGCCCTCCAACCATTGCCTCCACTCCTCCAGGGCGAGCTTGATCACCAGTAGCTCACGGTCTCCCACATCATAGTTTCGCTCTGCAGGTGATAACTGACGAGAAAGAAAAGCACATGGACGGAGCTTACTGGGAGAGGACAGCCCCAATTCCAGTGTCAGAGGCGCCCACTTCCACAATGAATTGAAGGTTCAGGTCTGTTTGGGCCAAGATAGGAGCCCAAGCAAACCACTGCTTGAGCTGATTGAAAGCTGCCTGAGCCAACTGGTCCCACTGAAAGAAGATCTTGGGAGAGGTTGGACGGGTTAAAGGTATGGCTTTTTTGCTGAAATCACAGATAAATCTATGGTAGAAATTGAAAAAAAAAACAAGGAACCATTGTAATTGCTTTCGATTTCAGGTTCTGGCCAATCCAACACATCCTGTACCTTAAGAGGGTCTGGTTTCAGGTTCCCCTGCTGGATGATGTAGGCCAAGAAACTGACCGTGTCGACGTGGAATTCCCATTCTTCACCTCTGACAAAAAGTCGGTTCTCCGGGAGACACTGGAGCACCTGCCTTACATGATTCTTGTGTTCTTCAAGCGATCTGGAAAAGATGAGGATATCATCTTGTGGTGGAGGTGTAGTCCCTGTCTCAGCTGCAGGGGAGGTCAAAAGGGCGGTACCGGGAGGCAGGTGGGCCACAAGTGGTGGTGATTGACTGATGATGGTATTTCTTTCCGTTTCTCTATATAGTGAAGGCAGAGTCGAGCGGAGAGAGGAGAGAGCTGGACTGGAACAGACTGTTTTCCTTGAGTGCACAACTGTCAATAAAAAGCAATAATAGTGAGCACAATCATCGTGTGTGTCATGTACATTTACAAGTGATGCCGAAACCCAGGAGTGGGGTGTCTGACCCACACAATGAACCACCCGCCCAGCCTGTGCAGTTGTTGACACAGTTGTTGGCACAGATGCTGGCGGAGATGGCAATGATGTGCCGAGACTGGACGGTGGCCCAGCGGGAACACCTGATTAAGCTGCAGGAACACTCAGACTGGCAGACCCAGGTCCTTGAGTCGCTGGCGCCACCAAAACCTCCTCCTCTGTCAGTAGCGATGCACTGGATGGGGGACAGTGACAATCCCCAGGTTTTTTTGGAGGCATTCCGTGCAACGGCAGAGGTGTGACAAGCGGAGTGGGCCCAGCGGCTGATTCCATTACTGTTCGGGGAGGCTCAAACGGCAGCCCTCAGCCTACCGCCAACCTCGTGGGGCAGCTTCTTAACAAGGAAGCTTCTTAAGCCTCCTTTACTGGCGGGCGCGATCTTTTGGCTTAGCGGGGCAAACAGCGATAATGTGGCCCTTACAGCCGCAATACAAGCACTCACCAGACGTAAAGCGATGGTGCCGTTCAGCTAGAGTTATGTGGTGAGTTGATTGCAGGTGCGTTGGCCGAAGGCCGGAACCCCTGATGAGTTCTGCCTTGGCAGATGAGAGATAGAGCAGAGGAAAACAAAAACAAACAACGGAGTGTTTGAGCCTTGAGTGACGCCGAGAAGGCACGGGGACCGCGACAGTACAGTCATATGAGCAGATTACAAAGACTTGTTTTTTGTTTGTTTGTTTCTCTCTTGGTGTCAGCATACCGTGATGGGGGTTTATAGTCCCAGGAGCTGTTTTGTTTTTGGCATGCAATTTACTCCTGGTAGGATCTCCCTACAAACAGATCCCAAGTAAGGGATCAAATTGAGGGGATTTAGAAAGCCTCTATAAACAGGAACTCCAGAGACCACATTACACTAATTGGGACAGGGTTCCGTGGCCCTACTTGGAGGCAACACTGTGGATTGATTTGGAGCCAGCGGCAGAAGCTCTAGTGGTCTAATCCCCAATTGCCAGTGGCTACAAGGACATGGAACATCACCACTCTAGTGGTGATAGAGCCTAAGCTTGTGCATGAGGATGAAAGATCCTGTCTAGATATAGTCAGACTCACCTCAACATTCCACTTCTGGAACCAGCTTCCTTGGTGAGGTATCGGATAGGAGTTGTATCCCTTGCCATTTGGTGTCACTACACTGTTTTTTTTCTTAGGGAAAAAGAGATTCAACTCTGCAGCTGCATGTCTTGTACACTCAGGTAAAGACAGGAGCAGAGCTGTGAACTGATCATTTTTGATGGTGAGTTATAAAAATCATCATGCCCAGACATATAGTGTGGGTGCACTGCAAGTGTCTAGCAGAAGCCCCTGTACTGGAGATCTTCAACTTCCACCTATCTCAAGGAGGCTGGATACACTGAGTCAGAGATCACTCCATGAATCCACAGACAGCTGCCAAGTATAGCCCATTGTTATAGGCCTTTTGGAGACTATAGTGAGAGCTTCTTTTGCATTGCCAATAATAAGTCATACACCTGCGGGCTGGACTCCATCAGGATTACCTTTGTCACAATTCTGTTCACATTTTTTATGGAAAGAATTTCTAGACACAGCCAAGGAGACAAGGGTGTTGGGTTTGGTGGTCTCTCCTTTTGCAGACGTTGTGGTTCTATTGACTTCATCAAACAATGACATCCAGTTGTCACCAAGATGTCTTCCAGCCAAGTTTGAATCAGCTGGACGAGAATTGGCCAGTCAAAGTCTAAGACTCAGGTTCTCAGTCATAAAAAGTTGGAGTGCCCAATCAGGCTGTAACTGAGTAGCTGTCCCACATGTAGACGTTCAAGTATCTTGGGGGTATTGTTTGTAAGTCAGTGAAGGATGGTTGGTCCAGCTTCTGTCATGCATATCCTATATCAGTAATTGTATTGCTATTGCTATACACTATTGTGGTAAGTGTCCTAGTTGGACATCGACTAGCTGGACACGTCTAACTAGGATGAGGCCCCAGGGAACACTCAGGACGGTCTGGCATTGGCATTCGGGTCAGTTTAAACGCAGGAAGGACAGGTCTGTGGTGCTATTTAAAAAATACCTGTCATGGTGCTTCCTTCTTTATAAGACAGGTTGGCGATGGCCTCCAGTAGGGATGCTTTGGAGGGGTGGGTATTCAGGTGCCATTCGGTCCTTGGGTCATCGCTGTACTGAACCAGGCCTACAGAAAATACATCCAACAATGTAGCAAAACACCAAGGATACCCCATCTCTGACTCTCAGCTTCTTCACAAAATATACAAAGTGATGAGAATTAAAATGATCAAAAATGCAATAAGGAAATCTTGGAGCTGAAATTAGATTAGTGCTAATAAATTAGTTGGATATAATGAATATTTGTTTTTAATTTTGTATTGCTGTGCTGTCATTTATTATCTTACTAATAAAAACCAACTCAGTAATTTTAAATACTTGGATGGATGTATTTGCTGGACAATATCCTACAAATCAACCTTTTAAGCCCAAGTGTTGATGTGGAAGTCTCAAAAGTCCTGATATCAGGTTGGTACTCAGTATCAGCAGAGTACCCAAAGTACCAAAGTATCTGTATCAACTGGAAAAGTTGCATCGGTGCACTTTGATCTTCTGTTTTTAAATGAGTCATATAAATAAACTGACATGGCTTATTTTTTAATAAATGATCAGAGGTTTAAAGGGAGGAGGAGCTACAACAGCTTTTTTTTCAGAGGATGAACTGAGGGGCAGAACTAAGGCTCAGTATATGATAACATGACGCAGTATACAATAGTAGCAGCAGTGAAAGCTTTACCGATCTGGACTCTGTCAGGGCCAATGTCAAACACGCTGACCAGGCGAGCGATGAAGCTGCGGATGGTTTTGAAGTTCATATGCCCAATGCTCCAGGAGCCATCAAGCAGCAGCACGATGTCGGCCTTCGCTGTGGTGTTACACTGAGTGTCTGCACAGACACAGTGGTGTGTGTGTGTGTGTGCCATCTGGTACACAACAGATACCCACCACAAGTGTCTGTAAAGTCTTATTGTGTGACGGAAAATTGAGAAAGACAGACAGGAAATACATCAGGAGGAGAGAGGAGTACATCACAAAAACTCACAATCAGAAAGCAGATTAACATTGAGTAACACAAATAATCCACACACCTAACCCACTGTGTAACTGACGTCACTGTTTTAAAATTTTAATTTCATTTGTCTCAGAGTAGGATGTGATTCATAATAACGAACCTGATGTCTCACAGTGGTAAAAAAAAAAAAAAAAATCCTCACAAATATTCCAAATCCATACTGAATAACTGTTGATCAGTCCTAAATCCCCTCAGCTTTCTTTAGAGTGCAGCATTTCAGCTTAATTTGTCTGCAGCGTGTTAAATATGCCTTACACCAGCTCTGCCTCACCACATGGACCTGTAGAAAACACTGAATTAAATCCTGCTGTGAATCCAAGATCTTGGACTTGGGAAATCAGTCACTGTATCTGCTTCCAATTACAACAGGAACTTCTGCCAAGGATCAGCATGTCCTTTGAGTCTGATGGGAAGCATTGCATGAGACTTTTTCATAGGAAAAATTCTCATTGTAAATCTTAATAAACATGAAGCCACATTTAACTACACATTTAAGCTGCATTACTGCTCTCAGTAAGCTATATTTAATGGTTTAAATGTCTTTAAAAAAAATAAAAAGCTCCTACCAGGAAATTCAAACTAGATTTAAGTTCTGATGGATTATTGGGTCATCATAGGCAAGAGTTAAAACTTGAAGTTAAAGCAAAACACTTCACAGGCGTAGTTTGCTTCAGTTATTATTTTTAATTTAGACTAAAAGTGCAGTTACACACAGCAGGCAGAGGCCAGACAGAGGTGAGAGGAGGTGGAAGAAGTCAGATGTGTTGGATCAAAGAGAAAGAGGAGGGGGAGGAGGGGGAGGAGGAGCGGCTGTACCTTGCTCCTGGGCCTGAGAGGAGGACAGCAGCAGTGCTAGGAGGGCAACAACTGCTGCCAGAGAGAGCCCACACTTCATCTTCAGCTCTGCTGGTCTCAGCAGCACATGAAGGAAGCTGCAAGAGGAACCAAGGAGGCGGTTAGGCTTCCTCAGGGCTTCACAAAACTGTTAATCCTCCCTGAACGTGAACCTCAGAGCTCATTAATGCACCTTTATTTTCATGTAAATCTACATGATGCTTAAAACAACAAGACAACGCAGCTTTGAAGAGAGAAGTATGTCACATGAATATTCCACGACCAGCAATGAGATCACATGACAACCTTTATTGTGTGTAAAAGACTAAAATTCACCAAATTCTACAAAATATTTAAGAAAATAATATTTCTTCTGTCTCTACGTTATATTCTTTTTCTCTCATTTCTGTGGCTCAGATTATTTCTGAGTCTGTGTTTCCACAGGCCCCGCTGGTTTAGAGACTTATTCCTCATGAAGAACGAAAACAAGACAGAACATCTTCAACCAGTCTTTAACTCGCTAACGAGGGAGAGCTTGGTCAGAACCAGGCCGTGGAGCTAAATGCTCCTCACCTGTCTCTAGCCCAAGTCCTTCAAAGAGCAGCTCTCCTCGCAGCTATTTATTCCCATGACAGTTACAGTTTACACAATACAACACAAGCACCTCCCACCGTAAAACCCCCCAATGGTTCTAACAGACAAGGCAAAATCCTCCCACTGTCTTGTGTAATGGAGGATCAAGCCGTGGCACCGTGCGCAATTACGCACAGCAGTGCGGAGATATAATCCATATAAAAAGCGACAACAACAACAACAAACAGTAATATTGCAGAATTTAAAAAGCACGCAGATTTTAAACAGGTGATAAATTAAGGCGTGTGAATCCATTCCCCTTAAATTGCACCCAAACAGAAATGCGGTGCTGACCTTCAGAGGAGACGGACACAAATGTCGTTTTCTTAAACAAAAAGTCTTCGCTGTAGACTCCGGCCAGAGAAAAGTGGGAGTGAGGTGGTATGTCGCAGACTGCAGCCTTCTTCCAAGTGTGAAGAGTCTCCACACAATCTGCTACTTAACAGGGGGTGGGCTGCTCCCAGCTCTGCCGGCTCCGCCGCAGTGAGCTCTTACGACATCCAGCCATGATGCTTCATTTATGGCACCGCTATTGTGTCCGTTTGTGTAGATGTTTGTCTACAGAAATGAGCTTTCAGCCAGTGCCAACCTGTTTCCGTGCAGTGTCCAAAGTTCTAACCGCGCCTTATTGAACGTGGATAGTGCAGCCGAATGCTGATTGGTTGACAAGTGGGCAGGAACAGAGAAAGGACTGATGGTGGAGGAAAATTTGTCCAAAAAAAAAAATAACAATACAATGAGATATCCCAGATATCATATTTAAGGTATACACACTTGAGCTATATTTATATATTTTTCCACCTGCAATTAGCAAGCTGCGCCTGTCCTGTTAGTAAATTACCCAAAACTCATGTCTTAGTTTGTGATTAGGTGCTAAATTTCACTGCTCTTGTTAGATTATTTTCATCATATTGAAATGAACTAACTGGGTTTGTGCTTAAAGAATGGCAATAGGGATTGTCCTCACACACTGTTTTACCCCATCTACAAATTCTGGCCTTGAGTGGGAAAATATGACCCATTTTTGTGGACTCCTACATTTCACTCATGTGGTAGCTGTAGCTCAGGAGGTAGAGTGGGATCGGAGGTTGGCAGTTTGATCCCTGGCTTCTCCAGTCTGCATGCCAAATATACCTGGGCAAGACACTAACCCCAAGTCGCTCTCTGATGCATCCATCGGAGTATGACTGTGTGTGAATATTAGATAGAAAGCACTTGAAAGCACTGAAGAAGGTGTTTGTATGAATGGTTGTAAATGGGTGAATGAGACTCTGAGTGCTCCGGGAGAGTACCACAGTGCTACGTCCATTTACCATTTATTTACCTTTATCCACCAACAGTCAGTCATTCTACACACAAAGAGCCACAAACTGGTTTGTTGATCATGAGAGCCATGTTGTTTTTATTGATCCTCAGGTCAACAGAGAGAGAGTACAAGAAGTAACTGTAATGTGGTCACATTTATAAATGTGTTTTAAAATGCCACAACATGAAACACGTAGTCCGACACAGATGGAGTATTTTTAAGTGGCTGACTGGTTTTGGGGAAGTGGAACCATACAGCTGAAGCAGAGGAGTTAAACTTCCTTCTGAATGACGACTCCACCAGCTCAAATGGCACCTATACATCTCCTGAAAGGAAGAGTTCAAAGATGAAGATTAAAATGTAATTTTTCGTGCGCGTTAATCTGAACACCAAACATAGTGTCCATGCACTAAATAAAATGATGAATAATTTTTAGTTCTTTAATTTTGTATTAAGGTTTCTGTATAACCAACATTGCAGACTGTAACATGTCCATACACCCAGCAGCAGAGAAGCAGAAGAGGAAACACTCACGGGTGGTCTCGGTGCCCCTGAGAGGCTCGCTGCTCCGCTTGCCAATCACAGCGTAAACATTGATGACGTACTCAGTCAGAGGGTTTAGATTTTCTAGCACTACAGTGCTCACCGATCCACTGACTAGCAGCTGAAACAATAAAGGATTGGTTCTTATTCTGTGACCAGTGAACAAGTTAATGACCAAAACCAAAGAATACTTCAAACCAACAGCTGGACTCACCTTTGGGATGTCGTGAGGACTACAGCTCTCACCTTTTAATCATTAGATGATTATAGTTTGCTGAGCCTAAATCTATTGTGCTGCATTCATGAGCTGTTGACAGTGTGTTTATTTGTGGACAGAGAAGTGCACGTGCTATGGACGAGCAGTTTGTCCTCTTAAACTTTCAGGTTATTTTACACATGTTTGGTTGGAGTCTTGCAACATGTTAATGCTCTCATGATGAAATTTACGTCACTTGGATAACGGATTATGTCACTGTTAAACATTGTCTTAGGCTGATTGATCCTTTCTAGCTGCTGGACTTGGCTACAGAAGGATGAGCCAGTAGCAGTGTGAGTCTCTTTCACACTTTCACTTTCTGTACAGCGCTCCAGGTGTGAAGTTGGAGCACTATTTCTTTTCATCCTCCCTCTATTGTGTAAGGTCCACAGTTACTGCTAAGCCCATCCCAGCCTCTTTTATTGTTTTTTATTCATTAATATTGATTTGATGACATCATTAGGCCAACAGACAGTGCCACTGTCTATTTTTAATTGTCCTTGTCCAGCGATTGTTAATTGATTATTAAGAAATATTCCTGACACAGAGATCAGGTCAGTCAGGACCGAACAGAAAAATCACACTTTGTACTTTTTTCCACCCCAGACAAGAGGCCTGTCACAAAGAGTTGGAAGTTTGAAGTCATTTGTTTCACTGTTTAATTCTGTAGCGCTATCACAGCTGTCGAGACATTTTAACGTTATTTTTAGTGGAACTCGATTAACGAGTTAAGTTTAACGATTCTGCTGGTGCAGCGTTAGAACAATCTACCAAAATAACTGATTTTGTACACGGGTTAGCACACGGGTTGACACTGTATAGCCTCTGGGGTACATTTTCATATTTTGATTGTTACAAATAAATTAAATAACAGCTTTACCGTCAATATGAATTACATTTATTGTGACAGTTGAAATTGGAAACTTCTGTTCTCTTGTTTCAAACTAACATGAGGGGGAAAGTGTACCGTAATCTCACCTTCTCAATGCGTTCCCCAGCTGTCATCATGTAAGTGACATGGTATTTCTCCACGGTGCCATTGGGTGGAGTCCAGGTGGCACGAAAGGAGCTCTCTGTCACCTCTGAGGTCACCAGATTGGTGGGCGCCTCTAGAGTATGACCTATAAAAGGAACAAAAGCACAGCACGTTCAGTATTTTCCTTTTTAAACCCACTACCACTCTGCCGCCATAAAGCTCCACTCGCTATTCTCACTCTTCTGACAGCGAGACTCCTGACCATCTGCTTCACTTAAAAACTGGGTTTTGGTAATACTTCCATGTGACCTTCACCACCAGTGATGACTAAAATGTCTAAAAATGACAGAGTAGTATTGATATAAGGATTTGTATAAAAAGCTTTGAGCAGCTATTTACTTGTGAAAAATTGCAGTTTTAAACTTTAAAATCTTAAATTTAAACCACACTGCTGTGAACTTTCTGCTTCATTTGTTTTAAATCCTGCCATGAATATGTGTTTGCCTGGTGATACCAAGCATCGGCCTCTGGTTGCGTGGTGCCAAAAACTGCATTTCCACTAGTGTCCACTTGAGGCAGACTCGAAAAGTGAGTCAGTCCCAATAGACTTCCATGATAAAATGTCCAACTTTACAGCAGAAATAAAGACAGACTGATATTAAAAAAACAAACAAAAAAAACAGCTTTGGCCTGTGGATAGTTTCACATTTCATAACACCAGTACAGGTGGTGAACACAATAGAAAAGCCTTTTATTGTCATTGTACATGTACAATGTCAATAGTTGTTATTGACTTGGGATACGTTGATAACAGCTGTTTGGATAAGTCACCCATTTGGATTTTGTTAAGGCTTAAAGTTAAGGATGTGGCCATTATGGCTAACAGGATGGGGCAGACACAAGCGGTCGTAGTTACTAGCTGTCTCCACTTGGCTACACCTATGCCAATTCAAATCACTGAAGTGGACCTCTACAACAGCTTTGTGCTGTTGGTGCTTCTTGGAGCATTTTAATGGAATTATCTGCTGTGCGGTTAATTACACTAACAGACTATCCCAGAAGTCTGTACTTCAGTTTTGGTGAGTTTGTTGTTCATAGCAATACTTAGTTTATGTTTAGGTCCATGGATGCACCTCAATAACCTTAAATAAATAAGATGACCTGATTATTCACATTATTTTATCTGTTAATTAGCGCTCATTAGCAGGTATCTCTGCCTATGTTGTGAACATGTACAGTTTATGGTTGCATCTTATTTGCATTAGCTGATAACTTCTCTCTCTCATCCAAGTGTGGTCACTTCTAACTCCCATGACAAGCATGGAGGTAAAGTTGAAGGGTCCACAAACCAATGACTGACATCTCTGAGACAACAATATTAATAAATCACTATTTGATTTAAGAAAATGATAAATGTCTCAGAAGTCTTGTCCAGATCAGATGCAGACTAGATTCTCTGAGCAGCCTTTTGAAACACTGGCCCATCTTTAAGATTGTTCTGACAATGCTGAAATAGCTCCTTCCCTACCTGAGCCCTTAACACTGTTACACAGGTTGACAGAGAGTTCGTCAATGATGTCCAGCAGGAACTGGAAGTCGTAGACGTCGTACATGTGAATGTCATCTGGGTCAGAGGCGATGGACCTCAGCTCATTCTCATCAGCGTGTTTTACACCTGTGAGAAAAATAAACCATGAGTTTGATGAAGGAAGATGACTAAAGTGGCTGCTGGTTGATCATTTTCAGCCCATTCTAGTAAAGTCAGGTACTTTTCCTGATCGCTGCATGCAGGTAGCAATCATCCAAAAGTTCAAATGTGTTTTCACTTCCTTTTTTTCAAACCAGTGAAGCTCACTCACCAATAGCATAGAGCTCGATGCCGCTGTCTCTCAGGTTCTGTGAAGTTAAGATGACTTCATCCTGGGACTTTCCATCAGTGATCAGGATGCCAATTTTGCGGGAGTCTGGACGCAACCCCACGTTGGGTTTGAAGTTGTACTGGAGAATATGGTTCAGAGCCATTCCTGTACCACAGTGAGGAAGAAGTTTCAGTTATGTGTGCAGATAACAAAGCACTGCATGCTGCTTTTCTGTTGTTTAACCCCTCTGAAACAAACCTGACCCATCAGAAAGCTTACAGCTAGATCAGGTGATGCTGAATGTGTCCATTATCAGGGATAGGAATCGAGAACTGCTTCTTGTAATTGAATTCCTCAGAATTGTTAGTCCGCTTCCCTATTGATCCCACTTAGCGGTTTCTATTACACATGCTCCACAATCAGCTGATTTCAGTTCACATGCCAGAGGATGAAAACAGTGGCACAGTCTAAGAGTGTTGATATGGACATTACTTTTATTTTTATTGAACAATGGGACAAGAGTTTGATGGCAAAGTGGAGACTGCTTCTAGGAAAGAAACAGCTGGATTAAGCTGCTAACACAACTTTGGCTTATTGCAAGCATCTGCACAGACAGTTTGCTAATGCTAAGCCAGCCAGACAACATGCTAGCACTAAGCTAGTCAAGAACCCAGAGTGAAAGCTGTGTGAATGCTGACCCCAACTTAGCAGGGAGATGCTGAACTTCAACAGGTAACAAACTGATGAGCTGTCAGGCTGCAGCCTTTTTACCTGTGCATTGTGATCGCTTTAAAGTTAAACCCTTTATTAATCTCCATCCATCCATCTTCTTCCACTTATCTGGGGCCAGGGCACACAGGAAGCAGCCTAACCAGAGAAGCCCAGACCTCTCTCTCCCCGGCCACATCCTCCAGCTTGCCCGGGGGAACACCATGGCATTCCTCGGCCAGCCAAGAGATATTATCTCTCCAGCATGTCCTGGTTCTGCCCTGGGGCAGCCTCCCAGTGGGACATGCCCAGAACACCTCACACCCAGGAGGCATCTCTGTCAGAGGCCCCAACCACCTCAACTGGCTCCTTTTGATGTATAGGAGCAGTAGCTCTACTCTGAGCTGCTCCCTGAGGGCCAAACTCCTCATCCTATCTCCAAGGGAGAAGCCAGCCACCCTTCGGAGAAAGCTAATTTCCGCTCCTTGCATCCACGACCTTGATCTTTTGGTCACTACCCAAACTCGTGACCATAGGTGAGGGTAGAGATGTAGATCGAACGGTAAATCAAGAGCTTTGCTTTTACACTCAACTTCTTTCTTCACCACGATGGACCAGAGCAGCATGCGCATCACTGGAGCCAACAGCACCAATCCGTCTATTGATTGTCCACTCCATTCTCCCGTAACTCGTGAACAAGACCCAGAGATACTTAAAATACTCCACTTTCTTCAGGAGCTCGTCCCTGACCTGGAGTTGGCACTCTACCCTGTTCCAGCTGAAGACCATGGCCTCAGATTGGGAGATGCTGATTCCCACCACTTCACACTCAGCTGCGAACTGTTCCAGTGCGAGCTAAAGGCCATCACCAAGTGAAAGCCTTCTGTCACTTGGCTACATCTAAAATTCTGTCCATAAAAATAATGAACATGTCCGGTGACAAAGGGCAGCGCGGAGCTCTTGCAATGGTTGTATAAGGACTGAATGGCCCGTAGCAATGAGCCAGACACCCCATACTCCCAAAGCACCTCCCACACGACACTCCAAGTGACATGGTTGAATGTCTTCTCCAAGTCCACAAAACACGTGTAGACTGGTTGGGCAAACTCCCATGCACTCTCAAGTATCCTCGAGAAGGTAAAGAGCTGGACGGATGGACTCTCCTTTCCAGCACCCTGGCATAGACTTTCCCAGGGAGGGTGAGGAGTGTGATCCCCCTATAGTTGGAACACATCCTCTGGTCCCCCTTCTTAAAGATGGGAACTACTGCCCTGATTTGCCACGCAACCTTGTAGAGACATGTCAACCAAGACAGTCCTACAACATTTAGAGCCTTCAGGAACACCAACGATGACGACACCTCCTACAGAGATGAGGTCCAGCATCTGACAGAATGGTGTGATTACAATAACCTTACCCTAAACACCAGGAAAACCAAGTAAGTGGTCATGGACTTCCTAAGACAAAAACTGATCCCCCTCCCCTATCCACAAAGGGTCACTATGTGGAAAGGCTGCCCTCCTTTAATTTCCTCTGTACTCACATATCCGAGGACCTATCTTGGACCACAAACACATTAGCCCTAGTGAAGAAAGCCCAGCAGTGCCTCCATTTGTCGAGGTTTCTAAGATGGAAGAGGCTCCAGACTGACCTACTGGTGTCCTTCTATCGAGCCAAAATTGAGAGTGTGCTAGTGCACGCCATCTCCGTGTGGCGCATGCTAGTGCACGCCATCTCCGTGTGGTATGCTGATTGCACAACAGCCAATAAGAAGAGACTCCAGAGGGTCATCAGAAGTACAGAGAAAGAGATTGGCTGTCCACTCTCCCCTCTGGACTCCATTGCTAGCTTGAGATGTCTCTTAAGCTGACAATGGCAGTGAGAAGGAGCGGACACACACGCTGGGAGTGACGGAGTGGCTGCGTCCGAGGCTGGTGTCTCGGATGGTAACAAAGACAGGGAAGGTAGTCAGAACTGAGGGGATCGAACTACCAGAAGGCAACATTGTAGACACAGAGGACAGTTACAAGTACCTGGGGATCCCGCAGGCGAATGGGAACCATGAAGAGGCCGCTAGGAAAGCTGCAACCACCAAGTACCTGCAGAGGGTCAGGCAAGTACTGAGGAGTCAGCTGAACGGTAAGAACAAGATCCGGGCTATTAACACCTACCCCCTACCCGTGATCAGGTACCCTGCTTGGGTAATAGGCTGGCCAAAGGAGGAGATAGAAGCCACTGACATCAAGACAAGAAAGCTCCTTACCATACATGGAGGGTTTCACCCCAAGTCCAGCATCCTGAGGCTGTACGCTAAGCGGAAGGAAGGAGGCCGGAGACTGGTGAGTATCAGCACCACAGTCCAGGATGAGACAAGGAACACCCACGAATACATCATGAACATGGCCCCAACTAACAGTGTGCTCAGTGAATACCTCAGGCAGCAGAGACCCAAGAAAGAGGAGGAAGGCGAGGAACCATCATGGAAGGACAGGTCCCTGCACGGTATGTACTACCGGCAGATAGCGGAGGTGGCTGATACCCAGAAATCCTACCAGTGGCTGGACAAAGCTGGACTGAAAGACAGCACGGAGGCACTAATCATGGCAGTACAGGAACAAGCACTGAGCATAAGATCCATAGAGGCTGGGGTCTATCACACCAGGCAAGACCCCAGGTGCAGGCTGTGTAAAGATGCCCCAGAGACAATTGAGGACATAACAGCAGGGTGCAAGATGCTAGCAGGCAAGGCATACATGGAACGCCATAACCAAGTGGCTGGCATAGTGTACAGGAACATCTGTGCCGAGTATAACCTGGAAGTCCCCAGGTCAAAATGGGAGATGCCCCCAAGGGTGATGGAGAATGACCGAGCTAAGATCCTGTGGGACTTCCAGATACAGACGGACAAAATGGTGGTGGCTAATCAACCGGACATAGTAGTGGTAGACAAAAAGAAGAAGACGGCCGTAGTGATCGATGTAGCAGTTCCGAATGACAGCAACATCAGGAAGAAGGAATACGAGAAGCTCGAGAAATACCAAGGGCTCAGAGAAGAGCTTGAGAAGATGTGGAGGGTGAAGGTGACGGTGGTCCCAGTGGTTATCGGAGCACTAGGTGCAGTGACTCCCAAACTAGGCAAGTGGCTCCAGCAGATCCCGGGAACAACATTGGAGATCTCTGTCCAGAAGAGCGCAATCCTAGGAACAGCTAAGATACTGCGCAGGACCCTCAAGCTCCCAGGCCTCTGGTAGAGGACCCAAGCTTAAAGGATTGACCGCCCACAGGGGCGAGCGGGGAATTTTTTTTTTTTTTTCATATATTAGAGATGTGCAAAGCAGCCGGTATTTGTATTTGTATTCGAGTAAAATTCAAAATAGGCATAAAAATCCATTTTTTTGCGTTACACTTCTCATTAATGTTAATAGTGTAAGTATTCTTTAATTGTATCTATTACAGTAATTATGGATATTCAATATTAGTTGATGTTTTTCCATAAATCCAGCAATGAACATGTAATAAGGAACGTCATTGAAAAGAAAATAACATAACAGCCTTTGCCTCATCCATGGTTAAACCAACAACTGATAAAATACCATTATTAACCCCCCCCCACCAACCGTCCTTGCTGGAGGAAGCTGAACAGACAGTGAAACTGACTTGCAGGGGCAGAACATGGCTGTGATGATGAATTGGTGCTTGTGGGGGGGATTGGTGCTTGTGAGGGGGGTTGGCAGACAGTACCAAGAGAGGATGCTTTAAGTGCATGTGATTATGCATAGCAGATGTTGACAGATGTTTGATATATAAGCCTCTGATGATTTGACTTTTGCACACATTACATATCACTTTTGTTTAATCTGCAATACTGACTGTAAAATACTTCCACACAGAACTTGAGCAAGTTTTTTTTGGCTGGTGGAGGACCAAGAGATGGCTCAGCAGCAGCAACACTCCTTTCTATTTGGTTGTCCAAATCCATGTGGGGAGTTTCAGGTAAGTTAATAAGTGATGGGAAGCTATGCTAAAGTTAATACGTCTTCAGTACAGTCATGCATTTGTTTCTTCACTGTGTCACTGAGAAATGTAAAGTGATTATAATTACTTTGTAATAAATTACAAAGTAATTATAATAACTATAACATGAAATAGCAGACATTAACACTGACAGACACTTAGTATTACAGTAGATTGTTAGTAAAATCTCATCACCTAGTTGGGACTTATTTATTGACCTATCTGAACTTCAAACTTGACAAAAACAGATCTTTCCTGACAGACGAGCTAATGCTACATCTTTACCAGTTAGCTGTAGTCAAACCATAACCCTGTGGCTATAATAAGGAAGGTAAAATTTATGTTGTGCTGTTTCCAAGTATTCAGATGCCCCGTGACAGCAAGGAACAGATTTACTTTAGTTTTCTGCTTGCTGTATTTCAGGTTAGTCAGCATTTACTACCTCAGTGAATGGGCTCCTAAATCATTCTAAATCCCATTGTTCTCAGAGGTTGATTACACACAGTGTGTGAGTACACTGCTGCTTACTCACACACCCACATGCACACACTTGTAAATGTAGTCTATAGCCTACATCTTGCTGTCTGCAAAAGACAGAGTAACTTAAATGTACCATATAACTCCCACAAGTGCATACAATTCGACACAACTACACAAACATCGTTTTAACCTTTTAAACCAAACATTAACGTTACTCTGTCAACAGCCTATTGTCTAAATTACCAAGCTAACAGAGCTACCTAAACAGAGCGAACATGAGAGCACCCGACTGCAGACGTCAATAATGTAACGTAATGGAATAATCTCCCTCATTACTACCCTGTGTATTTAAGCCCTGTGTTTTCCTCAACCCAGTTCATGTTTTGTTTTCTCCAGCAATAAAGCTGAGGTTTTGAGTTACAATCCTGTGTTCGAGTCCTGCGTTTGGATCCTCATCTCCGCCTGCCCACACACTGAGCCCTGACAGAACGACGCAACCAGTATGGATCCAGCGGACTCATGTTTCGCCTCTGAGGGAGAGAATCTCGTGCACCTATGGGATTACTGTTGGAGGATAATCCATGCTGCGAGCCCCTACAAGAGGCAGCTGGAGGTGGTATTTTTTGATAATTTTTTGTCGTCCTCTGCCTCCACTGTCAGTTTTCTAAATATAAATGGACTCAAACAAATAATAACAGCTCTAAGAGCGAGGCTAAGTTTTGAACTGTTTGGGATGGGCGGCCCAGGGAAGGAGGATTCAGCTGCTCTCCTGGAGGCCCTCGCCACTTGGTGCTCTCAACGTCAGCAGCCTTTTTTGCCAAGGTTCATCGCCAAGTCGTTCGATCCACCTTTAAAGAAGAGATGCAACCCTCGCCATCATCATCCAACCACACTTCCATTCCCTCCTGTGGTACGGACTGGAGCAGTAGTCATTTTCACACCACAGCAGGAGCAGCCTCAGCAGAGTTTCTCCACGTCACCTTTTGCCTGCCCTGAGCCCATTTCTACAGGGAAGCGGCGGATGCGCCGCCAGCATTCACAGTCCCAGCAGGAGTCTGAGATTATGTTTGAATAGCCCCCTTCAGTTCAGCTAGCTGCCCAGCAGCCCCCTTCAGTTCAGCTAGCTGCCCAGCTGCCCCCTTCAGTTCAGTTAGCTGCTCAGCAGCCACCCGTAGCTCAGTGTCCAGTGTCCCCTGCTCAGCAGCCACCCGTAGCCCAGTTAGCCGCCCAGCCTGTAGCCCAGTTAGCCGCCCGGCCTGTAGCCCAGTCGCCAACTCCTCCACCACTTTTATCTCAAATTCAGTCACCCGTAGCTCAGTCTCCACCTCCACCACATTCAGCTCCGCTACCCATAGCTCAGTCACTACCACAATCAGACTTACCACAAACCTTGTTACAGTCCATAACCCAGTCAGTAGCTCAGTTGGTAGAGGAATCATTAGCTTTGTCATCTGCTCAGTCAGCCACTCATCTTCACCCTCAGCCAGGGGTCCCTATTGCCTCTGGCCCTGCATCTGCTCCAGCTGGAGGGCCCGAGGAGCCCGTCCAGCCTCAGGTTTCGTCAGCTGGAGGGCCTGAGGAGCCCAGCCAGCCTAAAGTTTCGTCAGCTGGGGGTTCGGGAGAACCCAGCCAGCCTGAAGTGTCGTCAGCTGGGGATTCGGGAGAACCCAGCCAGCCTGAAGTGTCGTCAGCTGGGGTTCGGGAGAACCCAGCCAGCCTGAAGTGTCGTCAGCTGGGGTTCGGGAGAACCCAGCCAGCCTGAAGTGTCGTCAGCTGGAGGCCCGAGTCGCCCGTCCAGCCTCAGGTTTCGTCAGCTGGAGGGCCCGAGTCGCCCGTCCAGCCTCAAGTGTCGTTAGCTGGGGGTTCAGGTGAACCCAACCAGCGTCCTGCCTCGTCAGCTGGAAGGCCTGAGTCGCCCTTCCAGCCTCAAGTTTTTTCTGCTGGGGGTTCGGGAGAACCCAGCCAGTCTCAAGTTTTGTCAGCTGGAGGACCCGAGGAACTCACCCAGCACCACGCCTCGTCAGCTGAGGGTCCTGGGGGACCCAGCCAGCACATCCCCATGTCTGCTGACGGTTCTGGGAAGACTGTTCAGCCACCACCTGTTCCGCCGCCTGCAGCATCATCATCGCCGCCTGCAGCATCATCATCGCCAGGTTCCGCAGCCGTCTCGCTGCCGTCAGGTTCCGCAGCCGTGTCTTCATCCACGCCTGGCCCCGCAGCCATGTCTTCAGCTCCGCCTTCATCCACGCCTGGCCCGCCTCGTCTGGCCCCGCAGTTGTAACACCGCCGTCAGAGCCAGCTCGACCTGTTCCGCCTCGCCTCTGCCGGCCGTTTTCCAGGCCTCTCAGTTGGCATCATGGCCATCGAGGACGGCCTCCGGAAGGAGTTTGTCGCCGCCGCTGGCATCGCGGCCGACCTCCGGACCTGCTCAGTGGCCGCCACTGACTTCCTAGTGGTCAGCCTCCTGATTGGTTTTGCCTGCGCTGCCGCTGTTGCCGTGTGCACGGTCGGCCTCCAGAACTGTTTGCCCGTCGCCGCCGTTGCCGTGTGCACGGTCGGCCCCTGAACTGTTTGCCCGTCGCTGCCATCCGCACGGTCGGCCCCCTGAGCTTTTCGTGGACTCTTGTTGGGTTTTTGTTTGGTTTCTTTCCAATCCTGGACCCCCTCCGCCCGCCCTGGCCTGGTGCTCTGGTTTTGTTCTGTTTTTTCGTTTGGGGCTGTCGGGAGCCAGCCCTTAGAGGGGGGGTACTGTCACGGTTCTGGGTCCATTGGACCCAGTATTTTAAGTTGTTATGGTTTAATTTTGAATGATGGATTGTTCTTCATGTTTCTGTTTATCCATGTTTTTGGAAGTGTGGTCTCATGTATTGTTTGAGTTCCATGTGTTATATTCTGCCTCTCAGTCTGCGTCCTTGTTTAGTGGTTTATGGTTTCCTGTTTTGTTTTGAAGGAGTGTGCCTCATGTTAGTGTGTGCAGCTTTGTTCCCCCTGTCTCGTTAGCCCTGATCTCTCCCAGCTGTGTATCCCTCCTGTTGTCCATTCCCTCATTACTACCCTGTGTATTTAAGCCCTGTGTTTTCCTCAACCCAGTTCATGTTTTGTTTTCTCCAGCAATAAAGCTGAGGTTTTGAGTTACAATCCTGTGTTCGAGTCCTGCGTTTGGATCCTCATCTCCGCCTGCCCACACACTGAGCCCTGACAGTTATAAACTGCCTCCGGAACCCAGTTGAGGTACAAAACAATCTATTCAACAAAAATAGTGATGCAGTTCAGCCTTTTTTCGCTCAGCCGAGCCTTCTCTGTTGCTGTGTGGAGCAGCCCGTGTCAGTCACCTCTTTCACACGTCACTCACTCATCCGGTGGAAACTCAGCTTTTTGATATAAAGTCTTTCTTGTTCCTGAATACAAATATCTTTTAAAGTATTTGTTCAAAATAAGTATTCGTAAAAAAACATGTTATTTGTGCCTTTCCACACCTGCGGGCGGTCAATCCTTCAAGCTTGGGTCTTCTACCAGAGGCCTGGGAGCTTGAGGGTCCTGCGCAATATCTTAGCTGTTCCTAGGACTGCACTCATCTGGACAGAGATCTCCAATGTTGTTCCTGGGATCTGCTGGAGCCACTCGCCTAGTTTGAGAGTCCGATTGTTTGTGGGACAAGTTTCAGTGCTCCGATTACCACTGGGACCACTGTTACCTTCACCCTCCACATTTTCTCAAGCTCTTCTCTGAGCCCTTGGTATTTCTCGAGCTTCTCGTATTCCTTCTTTCTGATGTTGCTGTCATTGGGAACAGCTACATCGATCACTACGGCCGTCTTCTTCTTTTTGTCTACCACCACTATGTCTGGTTGGTTAGCCACCACCATTTTGTCCGTCTGTATCTGGAAGTCCCACAGGATCTTAGCTCGGTCATTCTCCACCACCTTTGGGTGCGTCTCCCATTTTGACCTCGGGACTTCCAGGTTATACTCGGCACAGATGGGTACTGGCACCAGCACCAGGCCCTGACATGGTTCACGCCTACTGGCTGAAGAAGCTGACTGCAGCACAAATGAACCAGCTGCTAGTTGACGAGAGATACCCAGAATGGCTAACCGAAGGCCGGACAGTCCTGATCCTCAAGGACCCCCAGAAGGGACCGGTCCCCTCCAACTACCAACCAATAACCTGCCTCAGCACCACATGGAAGCTCCTGTCAGGCATCATAGCAGCTAAGATGAAAAGGCACATGGCTCAATACATGAGTGGGGCACAGAAAGGGATGGGCAAGAATACCCGAGGCGCAAAACACCAGCTACTGGTAGATCGAACAATCAGCCGAGACTGCAAGACCAGACTGACCAACCTGTGCACTGCCTGGATTGATTATAAGAAAGCCTATGATTCAATGCCCCACACATGGATCCTGGAATGCCTAGAACTATACAAGATCAACAGGACCCTAAGAGCCAACCAGCCACTGCCCAAGCCACATTTCACTTGGCCTGTCATTCATTTCAGCTACCTCCGAAGTCCCACAGGCCAACCAAGCCCAATAGGACTTCCTTCTTATGTTTGGTGCTCCCTTCACCTCTGGTGTACACCATTTGGTTAGGGGGTTACCACCATGACAGACACCAACCACCTTGCGGCCGCAGCTCAGTGCAATGGCTTCTGCAATGGAGGTGCTGAACATGGTCCATTCGAACTCAGTGTGCCCAGTCTCCCTCGGCATGCTGTTGAAGTCCTGCCGGAAGTGTGAGTTGAAGATTTCACGCACTGGAGCCTTTGTCAAGCGTTCCCAGCACACCCTCACTATACGTTTAGGTGAAACAGGTCTGTCCAGCATCCTCCTCTGCCACCTGGTGGTGATCGGTTGACAGCTCAGCTCCTTTCTTCACCCAAGTGTCCAGAACATATGGCTGCAGGTCTGGTGATAAGATTAAAAAATTGATCATCTAGGGTGTCCCGGTGCGACGTGCACTTATGGACACCCTCAAGTTCAAACATGGTGTTCATTATGGACAAACTGTGGTTTGCACAGAAGTCCAATAACAAAACACTGATCAAGTCCAGATCCGAGAGGCCATTCCTCCTACTCACGCACCTCCAGGTCTCACTGTTGTTGCTCACATGACCGTTCAAGTCTCCCACTAGGACAACAGAATCGCCAGGGGGAGCACCCTCAAACACCCCGCCAAGGAACTACAAGAAGGCTACCAGGACCATTGTTCGGTCCATGAGCGCAGATGTCAGTCAAGACCCGTTCCCCTGGAAGATGCAGGGAACAAACCCTCTCGTCCACCAGGAGAGATTGTTTCCAGAGACCAAGCCATGTGTTGAGGTGAGCCTGACTATGTCTAGCCGGTACCGCTCAACCTTATGCACTAACTCAGGCTCCTTCCCCACCAGAGAGGAGACATTCCATTGCCCATTCGCTAGTTTCAGTAGTCAGGAATCAGTCCGCTAGAGCCTCTGCTCCTGGCCACCACCAGACACACAATGCACAAAACCCCTACGGTGCCTCCTGCAGGTGGTGGGCCTACAGGTTGATAGGCATATGTCCCTTTTTCATGCTGTGCCTGGCCGGGCCCCATGGACTAAGGCCCGGGCCCCATGGACTAAGGCCCGGCCACCAGAGACTCACCGTTGGGCACCCTCCGCGGACCTGGTTCCAGGGCGGGGCTCCGGTAACCCTATCACAGACAGGGTGAACTGTTCCCTCCATCTTATACTCATAGGGGTCTTTTGAATCGCTCTTTGTCTGGTCCCTCACCCAGGACCAATTTGCCATGGGAGACCCTACCAGGGGGCACAAGCCCCCCGATAACACAGCCCCTGTGGTCCCTGGGATACACAAACCCTTCCATCACAATAAGGTCGCAATTCATGGAGGGACCTTTATTAAACTATGTGGGTGTATTTGAGTTGTAGGTATGGATTCCCATGGAAGATCATCATCTTGCAGTATATCAGCTTTTCCTTCCAGCTGTTCAATGCTCAGCTTCATCTCAGCTTCTGCTCCCAGTGTATTGTCGCTTTTAACTTGTACTACTTCTGTGTCTCTCCTTGGTTCACCTCTTCCAAATCATCCTGCTTATATCTTCACTGAGCCCCTTCACCTTCAACCGATACAACTGAGTAATAACATAAAAGTCTTGTTGATTTATTACCATGTATGCTTAGTGTGTCTCACCTCTCTTTCAAGCTCCATGAATTTTCTGCCCTGCTGCATCTCATTAACTTTGTGTCTACTCTCTCCGGTAGTTTGTCCATTGTCTTTCTCATACCCGTCTGAAGTTTCTTCCTCTTAAAAGTGAGCATTTCATTCTCCACTGTGGCTGAGTCTCATACCAAGGCTTTGGCCCCAGTATGTAAAAAAAAAAAAATCACCTGTCATGGTGTTTCCTCCTTTATATGGCAAGTTGGCAACAGCATTCAGCAGGGATTCTTTGGTGGAGTGGGCGTTCAGGTGCCATTCAGTCTTTGTGTCACCGCTGTACTGAGCCAGACCTGCAGAAAATACAACACTAAGGATAACGCAACTCTGATTTGGTGTTAAATAGCTTATTTCAGACAGAGCTTAGGGTTGGATTAGGGTGGATTTAATTGTGACTCATGCAAAGCTACTCTAGTAAATTTAAAAAATAAAAATGGATTTAGAAATGAGCAGAATATCTTGAGGTTACAAGAGGTTAAGGTTAGGCAAATACTGGGAGACAGCTGTCTGGAGGAAAACATCCCTCCATGTGAATCTTGTTGTTATAGTAACAACAGTGAAAGCTTTACCGATCTGGACTCTGTCTGGGCCAATGTCAAACACGCTGACCAGGCGAGCGATGAAGTTGCGCATGGTTTTAAAGTTCAGGCGCCCAATGCTCCAGGAGCCGTCGACTAGCATCATGATGTCGGCCTTCACTGTAGTGTTACACTGAGTGTCTGTACAGAAACAGTGGTGGGGAGGGGTGGGGGGTGGGGGTAGTCAGACATCTGGTACACAACAGATACTCATGACAAATGTCTGTTAAGTCTTATTATGAGAGGGAAAATTGAGAAAGACAGACAGGAAATACATCAGGAGGAGAGAGGAGTACATCACAAAAACTCACAATCAGAAAGCAAATTTACATTAAGTAACACAAATAATCCACACACCTAACCCACTGTGTAACTGACGTCACTTTTTAAAAATTTTAATTTCATATGTCTCAGAGTAGGATGTGATGCATAATAACGAACCTGATGTCTCACAGTGGTAAAAACAAAAATCCTCACAAGTATTCCAAATCCATACTGAATGACTGTTGATCAGTCCTAAATCCCCTCAGCTTTCTTTAGGGTGCAGCATTTCAGCTTAATCTGTCTGCAGCATGTTATATATGCCTTACAGCAGCTCTGCTTCACCACATGGACCTGTCGAAAACACTGAATTAATTCCTGCTGCGGATCCAAGAATCTCAGAGTTGGGAAATCAGTCACTGTATCTGCTTCCAATTACAACAGGAACTTCTGCCAAGGATCAGCATGTCCTTTGAGTCTGATGGGAAGCATAGCATGAAACTATTTCATAGGAAAAACTCTGATTATAAATCTTAATAAACATGAAGCCACATCTGACTACATGTTTAAGCTGCATTACTGCTCTCATTAGGCTATATTTAATGGTTTAAACGTCTTTAAAAAATAAAAAGCTCCTACAAGGAAATTCAAACTAGATTTAGGTTCTGATGGATTATTGGGTCATCATAGGCAAGAGTTAAAACCTGAAGTTAAAGCAGAACACTTCACTGGCGTAGTTTGCTTCAGTTATTATTTTAGACTAAAAGTGCAGTTACACACAGCAGGCAGAGGACAGAGAGAGGTGAGAGGAGGTGGAAGAAGTCAGATGTGTTGGATCAAAAAGGAGGAGGAGGGGGAGGAGGAGGAGCGGCTGTACCTTGCTCCTGGGCCTGAGAGGAGGACAGCAGCAGTGCTAGGAGGGCAACAACCGCTGCCAGAGAGAGCCCACACTTCATCTTCAGCTCTGCTGGTCTCAGCAGCACATGAAGGAAGCTGCAAGAGGAACCAAGGAAGCGGTTAGGCTTCCTCAGGCCTTCACAAAACTGTTAATCCTCCCTGAAAGTGAACCTCAGAGCTCATTAATGCACCTTTATTTTCATGTAAATCTACATGATGCTTAACAAAAAAACGCAGCTCTGAAGACAGAAATAGCAGCAACAAGATCACATGACAACCTTTATTGTGTATGAAAGACTAAATATCACCAAATTCTACAAAATATTTAAGAAAAGAATCTTTCTTCTGTCTCTACGTTATATTCTTTTTCTCTCATTTCTGTGGCTCAGATTATTTTCTCTGAGTGTAAGGTCATGCATTTAATATTTTTGCATGATGAGAAATATTAGGACTTTCACTCATATTAGGACAAAGTCTTCCCACTGTCTTGCGTAACGGAGGATCAAGCCGTGGCACTGTGCGCAATTACGCACAGCAGTGCTGAGATATAATCCATATAAAAAATGACAACAACAACAACAAACAGTAATATTGCAGAATTTAAAAAGCATGCAGATCTTAAACGGGTGATAAATTAAGGCGTGTGAATAAATCCCCCTTAAATTGCACCCAAACAGAAATGCGGCGCTGACCTTCGAAGGAAACCGACACAAATGTCGTTTTTTAAATAAGTGTCAAATTAAAAAGGTCTTCGCTGTAGACTCCGACCAGAGAAAACTGGGAATGAGGTGGTATGTCGCAGACTGCAGCCTTCTACAGAAATGAGCTTTCAGCCAGTGCTAACCTGTTTCCGTGCAGTCTCCAAAGTTCTAACCGCGCCTTATTGGACGTGTATGACGCGGCCGAATGCTGATTGGCTGACAAGTGGGCAGGAACAGAGGAAGGACTTATGGTGGAGGAAAGATTTGTCAAAAAAACATTAAAAAAAAAATGCAGGGGACAGTTTTTCACAATACATGAGATATCCCAGATATCCTATTTAAGGTACACATGCAAGCTATATTTATATATTTTTCCACCTGCAATTAGCAAGTTGCGCCGGTCCTGTTAGTAAATTACCCAAAACTCATGTCTTACTTTGTGATTAGGTGCTAAATATCACTGCTCTTGTTAGATTATTTTCGTCATATTGAAATGAACTGACTGGGTTTGTGCTTAAAGACTAGCAATCTCTTGCTAATAGACTAGCAAAAGAATAGCAATAGGGATTGTCCTCACACACTGTTTTACCCCATCTAGTAAATCTGGCCTTGAGTGGGAAAATATGACCCATTTTTGTGGACTCCTACATTTCACTCATGTGGTGGCTGTAGCTCAGGAGGTAGAGTGGGATCGGAGGTTGGCAGTTTGATCCCTGGCTGCTCCAATCTGCATGCCAAATATACCTGGGCAACATACTAACCCCAAGTTGCTCTCTGATGCATCCATTGGAGTATGACTGTGTGTGAATATTAGATAGAAAGCACTTGAAAGCACTGAAGAAGGTGTTTGTATGAATGGTTGTAAATGGGTGAATGAGACTCTGAGTGCTCCGGGAGAGTACCACAGTGCTACGTCCATTTACCATTTATTTACCTTTATCCACCAACAGTCAGTCATTCTACACACAAAGAGCCACAAACTGGTTTGTTGATCATGAGAGCCATGTTGTTTTTATTGATCCTCAGGTCAACAGAGAGAGAGTACAAGAAGTAACTGTAATGTGGTCACATTTATAAATGTGTTTTAAAATGCCACAACATGAAACACGTAGTCCGACACAGATGGAGTATTTTTAAGTGGCTGACTGGTTTTGGGGAAGTGGAACCATACAGCTGAAGCAGAGGAGTTAAACTTCCTTCTGAATGACGACTCCACCAGCTCAAATGGCACCTATACATCTCCTGAAAGGAAGAGTTCAGAGATGAAGATTAAAATGTAGTTTTTCGTGCACGTTAACCTGAACACCAAACATAGTGTCCATGCACTAAATAAAATGATGCATTATTTTTTGTTCTTTAATTTTGTATTAAGGTTTCTGTATAACCAACATTACAGACTGTAACATGTCCATACACCCTGTCCAGCAGCAGAGAAGAAGAAGAGGAAACACTCACGGGTGGTCTCGGTGCCCCTGAGAGGCTCGCTGCTCCGCTTGCCAATCACAGCATAAACATTGATGACGTACTCAGTCAGAGGGTTTAGATTTTCTAGCACTACAGTGCTCACCGATCCATTGACTAGCAGCTGAAACAATAAAGGATTGGTTCTTATTCTGTGACCAGTGAACAAGTTAATGACCAAAACCAAAGAATACTTCAAACCAACAGCTGGATTCACCTTTGGGATGTCATGAGGACTACAGCTCTCACCTTTTAATCATTAGATGATTATAGTTTGCTGAGCCTAAATCTATTGTGCTGCATTCATGAGCTGTTGACAGTGTGTTTATTTGTGGACAGAGAAGTGCACGTGCTATGGACGAGCAGTCTGTCCTCTTAAACTTTCAGGTTATTTTACACATGTTTGGTTGGAGTCTTGCAACATGTTAATGCTCTAATGATGAAATTTACGTCACTTGGATAACGGATTACGTCACTGTTAAACATTGTCTTAGGCTGATTGATCCTTTCTAGCTGCTGGACTTGGCTACAGAAGGATGAGCCAGTAGCAGTGTGAGTCTCTTTCACACTTTCACTTTCTGTATAGCGCTGTGAAATTGGCACGCTATTTCTTTTCATCCTCCCTCTATTGTGTAAGGTCCAGTTCCTGCTAACTGCTGCCATCCCAGCCTCTTTTATTGTTATTTATTTATTAATATTGATTTGATGACATCATTAGGCCAACAGACAGTGCCACCATCTATTTTTAATTGTCCTTGTCCAGCGATTGTTAATTAATTATTAAAAAATATTCCTGACACAGAGATCAAGTCAGTCAGGACCAAACAAAAAAAAAATCACACTTTGTACTTTTTTCCACCCCAGACAGGAGGGCTGTCACAAAGAGTTGGAAGTTTGAAGTCATTTGTTTCACTGCTTAAATCTGTAGTACCATCACAGCTGTCAAGACATTTTAACTTTATTTTCAGTAGAACTCAATTAACGAGTTAAGTTTAACGATTCTGCTTGTGCAGCGTTAGAACAATCTACCAAAATAGCAGATTTTGCACACGGGTTGACACTCTATAGCCTCTGGGGTACATTTTCATATTTTGATTGTTACAAATAAATTAAATAACAGCTTTACCATCAACATGAATTAAATTTATTTTGACAGTTGAAATTAGAAACTTCTGTTCTCTTGTTTCAAACTAACATGAGGGGGAAAGTGTAATCTCACCTTCTCAATGCGTTCCCCAGCTGTCATCATGTAAGTGACATGGTATTTCTCCACGGTGCCATTGGGTGGAGTCCAGGTGGCACGAAAGGAGCTCTCTGTCACCTCTGAGGTCACCAGATTGGTGGGCGCCTCTAGAGTATGACCTATAAAAGGAACAAAAGCACAGCACGTTCAGTATTTTCCTTTTTAAACCCACTACCACTCTGCCGCCATAAAGCTCCACTCGCTATTCTCACTCTTCTGACAGCGAGACTCCTGACCATCTGCTTCACTTAAAAACTGGGTTTTGGTAATACTTCCATGTGACCTTCACCACCAGTGATGACTAAAATGTCTGAAAATGACAGAGTAGTATTGATATATTGATTTGTATAAAAAGCTTTGAGCAGCTATTTACTTGTGAAAAATTGCAGTTTTAAACTTTAAAATCTTACATTTAAATCACACTGCTGTGAACTTTCTGCTTCATTTGTTTTAAATCCTGCCATGAATATGTGTTTGCCTGGTGATACCAAGCATCGGCCTCTGGGTGTGAGGTGCCAAAAACTGCATTTCCACTAGTGTCCACTTGAGGCAGACTCGAAAAGTGAGTCAGTCCCAATAGACTTCCATGATAAAATGTCCAAATTTAGCAGAAATAAAGACAGACTGAAATTTAAAAAAAAACAACAACTTTGGCCTGTGGATAGTTTCTCCTTTCATAACACCAGTACAGATGGTGAACACAATAGAAAAGCCTTTTATTGTCATTGTACAATGTACAATGATAATAGTTGTTGTCGACTTGGGAAACGTCGATAACAGCTGTTTGGATAAGTCACCCATTTGGATTTTGTTAAGGCTTAAAGTTAAGGATGTGGCCATTATGGCTAACAGGATGGTACAGACACAAGCGGTTGTTACTAGCTGTCTCCAGTTGGCTTCACCTACGCTAATTCAAATCACTGAAGTGGACCTCAAGAGCAACTTTGTGCTGTTGGTGCTTCTTGGAGCATTTTAATGAAATTATCTGCTGTGCAGTTAATTACACTAACAGACTATCCCAGAAGTCTGTACTTCAGTTTTGGTGAGTTTGTTGCTCATAGCAATACTTAGTTTATGTTTAGATCCATGGATGCACCTCAATAACCTTAAATAAATAAGATGACCTGATTATTCACATATTTTATCTGTTAGTTAGCGCTCATTAGCAGGTATCTCTGCCTATGTTGTGAACATGTACAGTTTATGGTTGCATCTTATTTGCATTAGCTGACAACTTCTCTCTCTCATCCAAATGTGGTCACTTCTAACTCCCATGACAAGCATGGAGGTAAAGTTGAAGGGTCCACAAACCAATGACTGACATCTCTGAGACAACAATATTAATAAATCGCTATTTGATTTAAGAAAATGAAAAATGTCTCAGAAGTCTTGTCCAGATCAGATGCAGACTAGATTCTCTGAGCAGCCTTTTGAAACACTGGCCCATCTTTAAGATTGTTCTGACAATGCTGAAATGGCTCCTTCCCTACCTGAGCCCTTAACACTGTTACACAGGTTGACAGAGAGTTCATCATCGATGTCCAGCAGGAACTTGAAGTCTTTGACGTTGTACATGTGAATGTCATCTGGGTCAGAGGCGATGGACCTCAGCTCATTCTCATCAGCGTTTTTTACACCTGTGAGAAAAATAAACCATGAGTTTGATGGAGGAAGATGACTAAAGTGGCTGCTGGTTGATCATTTTCAGCCCATTCTAGTAAAGTCAGGTACTTTTCCTGATCGCTGCATGCAGGTAGCAATCATCCAAAAGTTCAGATGTGTTTTCATTTCCTTTTCTTTAAACCAGTGAAGCTCACTCACCAATAGCATAGAGCTCGATGCCGCTGTCTCTCAGGTTCTGTGAAGTTAAGATGACTTCATCCTGGGACTTTCCATCAGTGATCAGGACGCTGATTTTGCGGGAGTCCGGACGCAACCCCGCGTAGGGTTTGAAGTTGTTCTGGAGGATGAAGTTCAGAGCCATTCCTGTACCACAGTCAGGAAGAAATTTCAGTTATGTGTGCAGATCAAAAAGCACTACATGCTGCTTTTCTGTTGTTTAGCTGTGTGAATGCTGACCCCAGCTTTGCAGGGAGATGCTGAATTTCAACAGGTAACAAACTGATGAGCTGTCAGGTTGCAGCCTTTTTACCTGTGCATTATGATCGCTTTAAAGTTAAACCCTTTATTAACCCTTTAAGACCTACCATAGAACCAAGTCCGCCAGAGCTTATATTATATTTTTACATGCTGTAGTACCATTTTGGGGAGCATTTCAAGTTGATATACATCAATACAACCATTATATCCCAAATTTTAATAATATGTATGCATTAAGTGCATAGGAATTACATAAATTGCAAAAAAGTGCAATAAACTACCAAAAAATTGAAAATTGTTTTTGTTTTTTTAACATATATTTCTAGTTAGAGAAATTTAAGAGGCTTATCCCTCAAAACTGTAAATACAAAAAAGTTGCACAAAATAGTTTCCCACCACAGAAATTTATTTTAGGTGTCTTCATATTTTTATTTTTGAAATACACCAATTTTGATATACTACAGGAAAAACGAAAATAAATATTATAATGTCAATTTGCAAAAAAAACAGCATTTGCATCAAAATAAACTATTTCCAGCAGTGCAATTTGAGTCCTAAGTATCCCAGAAACGACACAGAAAGTCAGAAAGTGAAACATAAATTTTTAAAACACCAGTATAGGCTCATAAGGCCCTGATGGTAAAAAACGACATTTCCGCAAAATGACGTCACTTCCGGTTTCGGGCAGGTCATGGCACACATGCGATAGTTCGTGCTGATGGACTAGGAAGTGTTACGAACAGCTGATCAGATTGATAAAGCGTGTTTCTGGAATATTATGTTTTTTTTGCTGCAAGTGTTGCGCTCTAAAAGTAGTTATAAAACTTAAATTTTTCTGAATCGTTGGGAGAATCTTTAAAGACTATTCCTATTTAATTGTGTTTTGTTTTTGGACACATTTCTAGTTAATTTTTGTAGTTTACTAGCTCCAGGAGGTTAGAGTTCAGATGAGTGATGTCATCAGTAAGCGCAAAGGGAAAAATAACAAACTTTTGTCTGAGACGTGAGGAAGCGATGTTTTGCTGATGATGCGCTATGCTGCCTGTAAACTCCAAACTGAACTGAGGAGAATAAAGTTGCAAGAAAAAGGAGAATGGAGTCATGTCTCTCTGAGGGTGCAACATAATCTTGGTGTTTCCGCCCGGTTTGGAGTTTATACCGCAAAGAAGGACGAGCTACAGGTGACTAGCCTCGCTCACTATCCCCCACCTGAGCTTGTACGGCAGTGCCATCCCTCCGAGAAAAGGCAGTGAAGGTAAAAGTTTTTCGTCATGTCTAAAGTACAGCAGATGTCTCCTGACTGGGAGCAACTTCTTGAGGAGATAGAGGAAAAGTTACTTACACTGCTGGCACCGGATCTGAATGAGATTTGTGCTGCCCTTAGTTTAGCCGTGGATGAAAGTGAAAAAGACTTACCTCGTAAACTGAGGCTGCGTATTCTCCAGTACTTAGAGGGGGAGGATGTTACTGCACGAGAAGATGAAGGAATGTCTCTGTTGTTGGAATTAGATGACAAAATTAATGAAGTGAAGCAAAAGAGATGCGAAAGTAATGCCCCGTTGTCTCAACAAGTGGTACAAGAGCACCACCCTGTGGCTGAAAATGTGATAGCACCCAGTAATTCAGATGAGCAGAGAGAAAGTGTTTCTCATCTGAATGCTACACGAGTCACCCCTGTCGCTACTCAAAGTGTCCCTTTTGTACACCCACTGTACCGACGGGATCTGAAAATAATGGGACAAATTGGAGAACCAAACCAAAAGGACAAATTAACATACACTAGCTTGGAAAGACAAATCCAGAGGGCATTGAAGAGGGGATATGATGAAGGAGACATTGTTGAAGCCATCATTCAAGCTATAACCCCAGGAACAAAACTGAAAAGCTACCTTGAGAGTAGAGTAGATTTGACTTTGCAAGCTCTCAGGCAAATATTATGGACTCATTACATTGAGAAAGATGCCACAGAGTTGTATCACTCGCTCACACGTGCTGTACAGGAGCCAAAAGAAACTCCAATCCAGTTTTTGATGCGAGCAATGGATTTGAGACAACAACTTCTTCTTGCTTCAGAGAGAGTTCAGTCTGGTTTAAAGTACAGTTCGGAGCTCATCCAAAATCAGTTTCTCCAGACAGTACTCACTGGCCTCCATGATGACACCATCCGAGCTGATGTGAAGCTATACCTGCAAAATCCTAAAATCACAGATGAGGTTCTTCTGGAAAAAATGACTGCGGCATACAGTCTGGAAATGGAAAGAAAGAATAAGCTGTCAGCTGCATCAAGAGCAAAGATGATCAAAGTTGCAGCAGTAAGTGGGGAAGATCAAGAGGTGGAGAAAGAAAGCAGTATGCACACATCAAACAGTAAGAACAAGCAAGGTGGAGCGGTCAAACGAGACACATTAATGGATAAAGTTGATCAAGGCAACAAGGCTATATGTGAGGCTCTGCAGAACCTCACCACTCATATTGCCAGCCTCCAGCAGACCGTTAAGCCTCAGCACATGAGAATGGCCGAACCACCTGACCGGAAATACCAATCACAGCCTAGGAGCACAAACGTTAGACAGTGCCAGCAGTGTCAATCATCCAATACAGGAAACAAATGTGACCACTGTTACAAATGTGGCAGTACGGAACACTGGGCAGCAGGTTGTCGTAGGAAAAAGTGCTCAGCTAATTCAAGTAAGATCGAAATCATACTTAACCCTGAAGGAGAGAAGCACCAAACCGACCCATTCAGCCTCAAAGCACCCCTCACTGGTAAACAACAACAAATGGCGAAGCTGGTAGGCAAAAGATGCCAGGTCCGTGGCTTCTTAGGAGGTGTGGACACCACAATATTGTGGGACACCGGCTCACAAGTATCGATAGTGGGGACGAACTGGAGAAAGAAACACCTGCCTGATGCTGAAGTGAGGTCAGTGATAGAGCTGCTTGAAGAGGGGGCTTTAGAGCTCTCGGCTGCTAATGGGACCAGTATTCCATATGAAGGATGGATAGAGACTGAGTTCAGCCTGTCCAAAAATGCTGTGGCTGGGATGACCAACATGCCCGTCCAAGTTCCAATCCTAGTCACCAGTGGTGACATTGAATGCCCCATCATCGGTTTTAATGTGATAGAAGATTTAGCTTTGAGAAATGACACCAGCAAAGACTGTATCCCCCCAGGGCATATGCTGGACAGATTGTGCTCAGCATTCGAGGTGGGGCGCAAAACTGCAAGAGCTGTCCTGTCTGTCCTAAAGAAACAAACACCTGACAGCCATCCCCACATAGCCCGAGTAGGTAGGCGACCTGTAACCATCCCAAAGCGTAACATGATGACAGTGCAATGTGGTTGGTTAAATAAGAATGTGTTGAGTGGGTCACATGCAGTGCTGGAGCCGAACTGTGAGACACCATGGCCAGCAGGCCTAGTTGTTAGAGAACAGCTAATCCAGCTCCCCTCAGAAGATAATGCTAAAGTTGCAGTGACTGTGGAAAATATAACTGACCATGATATCACCCTCTGTGATCGCACTACACTGGGGTGGCTGCACAATGTTGATGCCATCTACATGCCGCAGGTAAAATGTATGGAGGGTGAGCTTTCTAAAACATCAGACAGTGCTTCCTCACCCACAGCGCAGTCCAGTCAGACAACACAAACTGAGCCCTGGGACCCACCAGTGGATTTGAGCCATCTGACAAGTGACCAACAGCAGCAGGTAAAACAGATGCTGAGGGAAGAATGCAATGTTTTTGCGAGAGATGACTGGGACAC